>NW_026652296.1:40345887-40811910 GCF_009828535.3 Hylobates moloch
TTGTCAGGATCTGGGGAGCATTTGCATGTGGCTGAAAGTAGCAGGTAAATGGGGAAGGGGAGCACTTCTTCTTTTCTGACTTAGGCAATAGTGATACCAGCGGAGAGCTGAAATATAAAACAAGGAACTATATATTTTTTCATTTTGTAGGGAGAAGATGATGTATTTTGCTTGGTATATATGTTGGGCCAGGTTAGTAGAAATAGAACTTAAGATGAGGTTTGTGTACAGGTGACTTATTAGGGAAGTGCTCCCAGGGCAGACTAATAAGGACAAGAGGAAGCGGGACAGGGAAAGGAATAAGCCCAGCAGGGATGAGCTCTCAGTTAAAGTCCCACCCTCAGCCTGACCCAAGAGGGGAACTGTGGCCCTTCTGGCTCTCTGTATTATGTGGAGAGCCCAGGTTCATTCACCCAAGAGAGTGACAGGTGCAGGCAGGTAGAAGCAAAGCCGCAGAGAAGCTGGAGAAGGAGAACACAGACATGACACAAGGGACCCTGGGACATTTGGGCAGAACAGCAAACAGCATCTGCTAAAAAGTCCCTTAAGACATACAGTAGGAAATATGAGCAGATGATGGGATATCTGAGTCTGAAGCCTGAGAGAGGGCAGGAACGAGGACACAGATCCAGGATCCCGCACGTGGGTGGAGGTTAAGACCACAGCAGTGGATGAGACCATCGTGGGAGAGAGTGCAAGATAAAAAAAATGAGAAGACTAGAACGTTAGGGAATACCAATGCATAAGCATTAGGAGAAAGAAGAGACAATGAAGAAAACTGAGAATGAGTGTCCACAGAAGCAGAAGAAGCAGGAAAATAGGGGGTCACCTGCCCCAGAGGAGTTCAGAGAGACAAGGACTAAAATTGAATCTGGCATTAGGGAGGCTATTCCCTATTTTGGCTAGAACAGAATCAGTTTCATCCTGCCAAAAACCTCCTCTTTATTTTGTATTTTATTTTGGCAACAAGCATTGTGGATTCTTACGGAAATACCACAAGGAAAGGGTTAAAAGAACATTTGGGCTTGTTACTAATACCCACAGGAGTTCACTTCTTACTCACGCTCACACCTAAGATATTGTATCACCCTGCAAGATAGAGCCTCCTCATTTCAATTAGTGGAAAGCTCGCCATTAGATAACTAATTAAGGCTATTCTCTCACATCTGTTTTCTAATTACAGTCACCACTGAGATATTTTCACCCAAGTGGCCAGTGATGCTGTGGATTTATTTTAAATTTAGTTTGACAATAACAAACAACTAATTAATGTGTATAAATATAATAAAATCCCTCCTGACGAGTTGTGGGTATTGCATACACTAGCAACCAGTTTATTAAAACATTAATTGCAGTTGGATTTGTTTTGGGATTCATGCATAATCCATTTAGTACATAGCAGGACTAACTCATTTCGAAGGGATTATGAATGAAATCCTCCACAAAGACTTTCGTTTAATTCACATTGTAGTCAAGAAAGGGGAAAGTTTGCTTTCATCAAATTCTGTGGCTCTTCAGCGTTCTTCAGTGTGGTGCTTCATTCATTCATTCCTTCATTCATCCATTTAGTACTTATCAATCATCTATTGTGTACATAGCTCTGTGAATACATGAAAAATGTGTTCATGGGTTATGCAGATGAAAACTGCAAAGTTCAATCAATCAAGTGTCTACATTTCCAGCTGAAGTGTAAATTGGTACCCTCACTTTGGAAATCTGAAAGTGTCTTCTAAAGCTGAATACATCCCTACCTTACAACAGCAATTCTACTTGTAGGTATATACTCAACAGAAACATGTCCATATGTTCACTAACAAGACACACGTGATTGTTCACTGCAGCATTATTTGTAGTAGCCCCAAACTGGAAACCACCTGAAAG
Source organism: Hylobates moloch (assembly GCF_009828535.3). NCBI lineage: Eukaryota > Metazoa > Chordata > Mammalia > Primates > Hylobatidae > Hylobates > Hylobates moloch. The sequence goes on from NW_026652296.1 coordinate 40,347,769, forward strand.
TCCATCAACAGTAGAATGGGTACATAAATTGTGGCATAATCCCATAATAGAACACTATGTAGCAATGAGAACAAAGAAGCTACAAAGTTCAAAACAAGCAAAACTGGCCAGGATCGGTAATCCCAGCCCTTTGGGAGGCTGAGGTGGGCAGATCACCTGAGGTCAGGAGTTGGAGACCAACGTGGCCAACATGGCGAAACCCCATCTCTGCTAAAAGTACAAAAAACAGCCAGGCGTGGTGGTGGGCACCTGTAATCCCAGGTACTCGGGAGGCTGAGGCAGGAGAATCGCTTGAACCCGGGTGGCAGAGGTTGCAGTGAGCCCAGATCATGCCATTGCACTCCAGCCTGGGTGACAGAGCGAGACTCCATCTCAAACAAACAAACAGACAAAACAAACAAAAAAACAACTAAAACTAACAAGTCAGGATAGTGGTTGTCTTTGGAGGTAGGTAGTAAACAAGAGCTTTTGGAATTCTGGCAATGTTGTCTCTTCATCTTGGTTCTGGTTATGTAACTGTATCCAGATTATGAACATTCTTCCATTGATTATAATTTATGTACTTGTTATGTATTTATATTTTAATAAAATTTGCAAACAAAACTAAACATCTATCAGCTAGAGGCTTGCCTTTCTTCTTGTTCTAATGACTGTGCTTGTTCTAATGAAAGTGGTTACATAATTATTTATGGCTGATCATTGATTGATTTGTTTGTTCATTCCACAAGCATTTTGGGGGACCTAATTAATTTGCAATGCTGGTGTGGATGAGTATGTATGAAGATATAAAAGCACATCAATCATGACCTCTGTCAATTATGGCCTCTATCCCCAAAGTTTTACAGGGCATTGGTGGAGAAAATCACATAAAGCAACTGTTTTTGTTTGTTTGTTTGTTTGTTTGTTTGTTTGTTTTTTGAGACGGAGTCTCGCTCTGTCGTCCAGGCTGGAGTGCAGAGGCGCGATCTCGGCTCACTGCAAGCTCCGCCTCCCGGGTTTGCGCCATTCTCCTGCCTCAGCCTCTCGAGTAGCTGGGACTACAGGCGCCCACCACCACGCCTGGCTAATTTTTTTTTTGTATTTTTAGTAGAGACGGGGTTTCACCGTGTTAGCCAGGATGGTCTTGATCTCCTGACCTCGTGATCCGCCCACCTCGGCCTCCCAAAGTGCTGGGATTGCAACCGTGAGCCACCGTGCCCGGCCATAAAGCAACTGTTATAATACAGTATGGCAAATGCCAGAGTCACAGAAAAAGGGCATTTAAATTAAACCAGGGCAGGAGGAAAGTAGGTGAGATGTTCAGGAAAGGAGTAGAGGACATTTGCTGCCTCACGTCCCTTAGCATCCTGTCACCCTATTTAGGCAGCAACTCCTGAGTTTTATTTGTGGACCAATCCATCACCCATTGGTCCAGGTGAGGCCCCAGCCTTTGACCCTAGGACTACAGGATATGAACCAGGCTAAAGACAACCAGCATACTTCTTCCTCCAGCTTCTTGGACTTGTTCGGAGATGAGCATGTAACCTAAACTAATGCTAGAAAACTGCAGAAATTGTTTTAAAGCCTCTTCTTTGAAATTGAGATTATGAATTAGAGCAGTAGCAGCCATCCCACCACTATTTGGAGCCCGACAATGTAGTCACCACACAGAGATGAACAGGGCTGAGTCCAGAGTCCAAGAGAGACAATGTTTTCCGGTGACATCAACTGAGCCTTGGTCAAACTGAGCCCGAAGCCTGTCCTACTTTGAGACTTTGCAGTTAAACGAATTAATAATTTCTCTTTTGCTGAAGCTTATTTGAGTTGAGTAGCTGTTTTTTTTTTTTAATTTGTAACTGAAAGATATTTAACTGATACTGAAAACTTCCAAGAGGAAGTGTTTGCGCTGATCTTTGATGGTAAAATAGGAGTTAGAATAACGAAAGGGGAAGGAGTATCCCAAGAAAAGTGCGACATCATTCCAGAAGGCAGGGACAGGTGAAGAACTTGAGTCTGATCGAGTTGGTGCAATGAGGATGGGTTGGGCGTGAGTAGCAGAAGCAAGTCAGGAGTAGCACACAGGGCCTGGATCTTGTTGCCTGTGCCACCTGCCACCCTGCTCAGAGCCTTGAACCCTTACAATTCCTGTGCATGGGACAATTTCCTCCAGCAAGCACCTACCTCCCACTGGCTGTAGGAGCAGGGTCTGCTCTGGCTCACATTTAATATCCCAGTGAGCAGCCCTCCACCCAGGACAATAGGTGTTAGTGAGAAAATGCCCCAGCTTCATCCCAAGTGAGACATCTCAAGGCATGTTGGACACCATCTCCCAGAAGCCCAGTGAGACTGAGCCCATTGCCCAAGCAGTGACCTGGTCAAGAATGGCCTGGCATTGACTTAGTCATCTATTGCTGTAATAGATGACTACCCCCAAATGACAGGGCTTACAACAATTATGTATTATTTGTCTTGATTCTGTGGGTCAGGAGCTCAGGTCAGACTCAGCCAGGGGGAACTGCTGCTCCACATGCCATTTACTGGGGTCATCACTCAGCTGTGTTCAGCTGGCCGCAGGGCTGGGCCGGAAGGTCCAGGAAGGTTCCATTCACTCCTGGCCCTGCAGTGCTACTGCATGTGGCTCTCTTTCCCATGGTGTTTCATTGTCTGTGGTCATCCTGAGCTTCCTTCCCGTGTGGTGGTGAGATTTCCCAGCAGAGAGAAAGCAAAGCTGCTAGCCCTCTTGTGCCCTGAACTCAGAAGTGCCAGAATGACGTCTCTGCCACATGCCATTGGTCAGAACAGTTACAGAGCTGGTTAGACCGGTGAGAAGGACGCAAGCTGCAGTGAGGCAGGAGCAGCGTGCTCACCTGGGAGGGGAAGGGTGTGGTGGCCACCAGAGGACAGCAATGGCCACTTCCCCACCCCCACCCATGCTTCCTCAGGCCACTTCTCAAATAAACTAGAGTCCTTGTCTTCTGGGGAACCCAACCTAAGGAAGCCCAATTTTGTTTTCAGTCTTAGTCTTTATTTTGCTAGTCTTTAATCCTAACTTTGGAATATATATATATATTATAAAAAGCTGATCCTAGCATGATATACAGGCCGTAAGGCAGAAAGTCTGCACACACCAGGAGGCTGAATTTATAAACTGCCCAACACTGGGCTCCTAACCATGGCGGTACCTGAAATGTATCTCGATGGCAGCTCCCCTCAACCTCCACCTGCTTCCAAGAGCATTTCACATACAGCGAGTCTAACTCCCTGCTGGTGGAAATGCATTTTTCTTCTCTTTTTCTTGATTGGTCTTCCTTAGTTTATTAATTTTATTAGTTTTCCAGTAGCCAGGTTTTGGCTTTATGGATTTTCTCTACTATGCATTTGTTTCCTATTTCATGGATTTTTGCTGTTGTCTTTTCCTCTATTTTGTGGTTCTTTTTTTGGCTTCAGAGATAACAGCTAAATCACGGGATTTCAGCTCTTCTTTTTTCTCTAATATATCAGCTAAAAGCTTTAGCTACATCCTGTGTGTTTAATATATCTTGGTTTGTTTTCAATGCCACCCAAAGGAACTTAGGTTTCCCAAAGCAGCTTTCTAGGATGCAATTTTACCCACATAGAGTCCTGTAGCTTAGATCTGGAAGGCGTCAAAGAAGGGTTCATTGTCCTGATTTCAGAATGGTGAAATGTAATCTAGAGCACATGTCATCCATAAGATCCCCTTTACTTCGCATAAATGATAATGCCTTTTTTATTTGTGAAAATGAACTTTCATTTGTGCAGACTTTTGGTTTTCAGATTGTTTTTGTGTGGACTTACTGGACTCCACTGCAACTGTTCTTTTAAATGGTTTGGCCCAGCCTGCCCAGGGACCAGGCCTGCCTCATGCATGCCTCAGCCTCAGCTACTGCTTTTGGAGTTTTTGTTGCCCTTGAGGTGGGCTCTGGATAACCTTGGCCTGTTGTGGGCTTAGCTGATCTGTAGCTGACCTGGGTCTGCTCACTATCCTGTGATGCCACTGAGTTGGACTGCCCTTTGTAATATTTTGCCTGGCTCAGCCCAGCTCCCTGGACCTTGCAAAGGGCCCCCAGAGCTCACAGCAGGCCTAAGTCCAATCTAGTCTTTCAAGTTAGTGTCAGACAATGGCAATCCTATAAAATAGGCAGACCATGAATTTCAACTCTCTTTTAGGTTAGGTCCTTGAGAAGCAGAGCCTGAGGCAGGGATTTTGGTGCATGTAAAATGTTGAGGGACAGTTCTCAGTAAGGAAGGGGGTGAAGCAGGACAGGGCAAGGGAAGGAGCCAAGCAAGGAGGTGGTCTCAGAAAAAGCCCAGCTGGGGCCTGATCCATGGGACAGGGATGGGGGCTTCAGAGCACTCACTACATTGCACAGTAGATCCAGCTTTCTCTTCCTCCAAGGCAGTCAGTCATTAGCTGGGGGCTGCCTGCAGTGGGAGGAGGGGGGTGCTGTAACTTCTCAGGTGCAACAGATCCATTAGCCGAGGGCAATTCTCCAGAGGGCGTGGGCAGCTGTGAGCAGTGGGCAGCCATACTTCCAAAAGCATGGAGGGCAGGCACTGGCCCATACCAAGGATTGGGGTGGGTGATATGATTTGACTGTGTCCCCACCCAAATCTCATCTTGAACTGTAGCTTCCATAATCCCCATGTGTTGTGGGAGGGACCCAGTGGGAGGTAATTGAATCATGGGGTTGGGATTTTCCCATGCCGTTCTCATGATAGATAATAAGTCTCATAAGATCTGATAGTTTTATAAAGGGCAGTTCCCTTGCACCCGCTCTCTTGCCTGCTGCCATGTAAGATATGCCTTTTCTCCTCCTTTACCTTCTGCCATGACTGTGAGGCCTTCCCAGCCATATGGAACTGTGACCCCATTAAACCTCTTTTTCTTTATAAATTACCAAATCTCGGGTATTTATTCATAGCAGTATGAAAATGGACTAATACAGTGGAGGCACCAAGAGTATATACCATGTGCACCTGTTTTACTGAAGAGCAAATCAAAAGCTTAACCACTGCACCATCACAAGGCTAGTAACATACAGAGTCAGGAGTAACCCCCATGCCTTTGAATTCATATATCGGCACACTGCTTGTCCCATAACCCCTCACTGACAGCACTGGTCTATGGACATGTGAATTGGTTTCATCACTCTGAACACACAGCCTCACCCTCTTACTGGTATGCGTTGCCAAGCTGTTTTGGTATTTATGATGTAAAACATCACCATCAATTCATAATTAGTTATAACATGGATGCCCCTAGGTCTCACAGGGCTGTAGGTACCAAATGAGGTCATACTGACATTAGCAACAAATCAGCTCTCATTAGCCCCCATCTCTTTAATTGCACTGCTCTGTGCCAAGGTTAGTTAATTCTAGAGTTTCCCAGGGGGTGTCTCATATGTGCTTGTTAAAAACTGCAGCCTGCTCCTCTCAGCTGTCCCAGCTCACTCTATGGCTTAGGGTTTAATGCGAGACCCCAATGCCATTGGTACTGTCGTCAATTCTCCCTCCCTCTATGCCTTACAGCTCTCATAAAATACAACGTTTACTAAAGCCTAAAGATATAGCAATTTCATATTTTTCCTGTTAAAGCTATGTATTTTTAGAATTTAATTTAAAAATTTTTTAATTAAATTTATTAAATTAATGAAGCAATTCAATCTAATTAGTTTGTCATGTCTGATTTGGAAAACATTGGCTGTAGTAATTTAAGATATTTTAATCATACATGCACACCTATTTCAGAACATTTCTTCTTGCTGGCTTTTCATTGTTTTAAAACAGTGGTGGTCTGGCCAATATTTAACAACCAGTTCTCTAAAATAAAGTATGCATTTGTGTATACACAGTTTATTATAAATTTTGCTAGTATAAAGAATTTATCACACACAATTTTTAAGTAACAATAAAATGTAAAATGTTCTTTATTGTAAATTCCATATAGCCAATTGATTTTCATAGGGTGCTTTCAATGATTTTTGCTAGTCTTTGATCTGTCGCCAAGCTATGGTTGCAATTGATGAAAGAGTGTTGATATTTTTGCTTAAATTAAGACGAAAGTGAAACAATGGAGAAGTGTATTGGAACTTTACTCATGTATCAATGACTTGAGTGACTTCTTTGCTGAATCAGATACTGGTTCTCTAATGATGGAAGAATACCTACTCAATTTGTTATGCTATTCACAATGTAATGGCTACAGACACAATACATTTTTAAGTTTAATCTCCATTATTTACATTTTCTCCATTACTTTTTAAAGTCTAAGCCCAGAGATGAGCTAAAAATATTTTTTTCTTTTTTGACTTTGCTTACTTTGTCCTGAAGTTGTTTTTCATCATTTTCATTTCAATCTTTTTCTTTATAGCATCTAGATTTTGAGTCACAATTAGAAAACTCTCATCTCCTCCAAGGTTATAAACAAATCCTCTTGTGTCTTTTTCTAGTGATTTTAGGTTAAGTTTTTAAAATATTTAAATCTTTGACCCAGTTGGAATTGATTCTGTTGTATGCAAGGCAAGAAATAGATCAAGGTTTATCTTCAGGTGGCTTCTCAGTTGCCTCAACTATTGGATAGTCCATCTACAGGTTTGAAATGCCCCTTCTACACTACTTTCTTGTCTATTTGTGGGCCTATTTTTGGATTTTCTATTCTGTTCCATTCATCTATCTATTAATGTGCCATTGCCACACTATTTTAATTATTGGGGCTTCATAAGATGTTTGGTATCTTATCCTCCATAATGCTCTAATCCTCCACTAATACAGTTCTTTTTAAGGTTCTTTCTCACTACTTTAACATTGTGTTTCCATGTAAACTTAAAAATTAATTAGATAATCCAGTTTTAAAAACCTTGGTATTTATATTGGCTTTGTTTTAAATTTCTAAATTAATTCAACAGAAATGACATCTTTATGATGCTGTCATTTTCTGTCCAATGACATGGTCTGCCTTTCCACTTGTTAAGTCTTTACTTTACCCTACAATGATATTAGTTTCCTTCGTACAGGCGGTGCACACTTCTGTGTAAGTGCCTCATCTTTACTGATATTTTTACAACAGGCCTCCTCTTAGGTCTTTGGTTTGGTTGTTAACTGTATTTATGAAAGTTGTTGGTTTCTATTTACTGATTTTGCATCCCACTCCTTTTCTGAATTTTTGTATTGCTTGTTATAGTTTCTCAAGTGATTCTCTTATGTTTCTTGGGGAAACAATAGTAACATCTGCTGAAGAGTTTTGCATAAGGGTGAAAATCAGGCCATCTGGAAGAAGCAGCAGGGAACTGGCTAAAGCCCAGGCCACCGCCCCAGTCACAGCATGTGAGTGTAGGGAGAACCCACAGCCTCCACATGACAAAGCTTTGCAGAAAGCACTAACTTATCTGTAAAGGCCTGAGGTAGAGGAGAAGTTTCTCTGGAAGACATTGAGCATATAGGAAAGTCCCTTTAATTTAATGGACATTCAAGGGGTCCAGAATAAATTGATGACAGGAGGGTTTTCAGTGGGAGGTGAACGTGGGGTTAGGAAGCACAGGGCATTGGGAATGGAAGATGGGCATCCTGAGGAACTGCATTTTGGCTGAGGATACCAAGAATGAGTGGCAAAGATTTAACTAGTCTCAAGGTTTTGAACAAAATGTTGGCATCAGGCAGTTTGGGTCAGAAGATCAGCAGGCCTTTGGAAGATGGAGATGTTCCATTACCACCAGCAGTTGATGCCTGGGACTGCTGAGTCAGCTGCTCCTGTTTATGCCTTAGCATTTCACACCAGTCCATCTCACCCAGAAGGGCACATCAGAAGCTGCTGTCTGAGGCTCTCCCCTCTCTAATTCCAATGTCCTCTGGGCATGAAGGTGGATTCCAGAACATGAACCGTGTAAGAGCCCCCATGTGATTCTGAGGCACCTTCACCCACTTCCACCCATTAAGAAGGATCACTCCGGGAGGAAAATGAATGGCTCTGTCTCAATGTTGACTCTTGGTTTGTGTAGCAGATGCTGTCAGTGCTCCATCCATATCCCACTGGCCCAACCAAAAGTCACCTGCAGCTTGAGGAAACTGTTCCTGATGACTTCCTTCAACCAGGCAAATCCTTTCCTCTATAGCTTATTCTGCGGTGTCCTCAGAAGAATGTAAGTGCACCAGTGTATTGCGAGACACACATTTAACTGATTATGAGAAACAACTTTCTAAGCCCCAGAAGCTTCCAGTGGTGAGTATACTAGAACACTAGGATCTCAACACCATTAACAGCAATTTAGGGGGCTTCGATGGACATTTGCACACTGAGTGGCGAGTAAATTACAACAGACGTCCAGATCTTTCTCATCTCCAAGGGAGATGAACATTTCGAATCCCTTTCTGGACAAGGATTTTTCCAAAGCTTTTTCATGTCCCTTAGATTCCTTTATTCATCCTCAGTAGATGTGTCATGTCTTCCTTGATGAAGAAAATTAGGACCAAGGCCCAAGAGCCCTGACTTCTCACCTCTCCACCTCAGTATCTCAGGCACTTCCTCTGCCATGCACTTCTTGCTTACTTTCTGACTCAGAGGAATTGCAAATTGTAGATGACTGGCTGGAAGAAAAGCATACAACTCAAACTAGCTCAGTCAAAAAATGAGGGTGGGATATTGAAACAAAAGGACAAATAGTGTAGCCGGGTCATACAGAAACTGGCAAGTATTAAGAAACAACCCTCTTACCCACAAAGTTTCAAAATTCATTCAAAAATATTATTGACATAAAAGTTTAAATAGCACAAAAGATCACAGAAATATAACACAACCTAAATTTTATACAGATTTATTCATTTAAATTCATCCACATATTTATTCATAAATAAATAAATGTTAACAGTGGTTATTTCTATGTTAGTTCAGCTATACTTAGATGTTAAACAAAGATTAAATAAATACATGTAAATTTTAAATTATAAGTGCCATAAAGAAAGGGAAGAATTTCCAGAGAGCTTATAATGGGGTAGCATGTGTGAGAGAGGGGAACCTAACCCATGCTGGAATGTGGGAGAAGATTTCCTTGTGGATTTAGTTCTTGAACCTAGACTTAAGGATGAGTGGAGTTATTTATAAGCTAGTGCATGGTTCTTTATATTTTTTATTTTAGATGCTTATCAGTTGTATTATTAGCAAATAGTTTTTCCTATTCTGTGGGTTGGCTCTTCAGTTTCTTGATAGCCTTTGACACAAAAAGTTTTTAAATTTTGATGAAGTCAAATTTGTTTTTTCTTTTGTTGCACATGTTTTTGGTATCACATATTAAGAAACCATTATCTAAGGCAAAGTAATGAAATGTACATCTATGATTTATTTGAAAAGTTTTGTAGGTTTAACACTTACATTTTGATCTCTGATCCATTTCTGTATATGAGAAAAGGTAGGGGCCCAGCTTCATTCTTTTACATGTGGCTATCCAATTGCCCCAGAAAAATTCATTGAAGACTATTCTTTCCCCCATTGACTTGTCTTGGCAATCTTGCTGGAAAGCAATTGATCAGAGATATATGGCTTTATTTCTGGGCTCTCAATTCTATTTCATTGATCTACATGTCTATCCTATACCAGTACCACATTATCTTGATTACTGTAGGTTTGTAGTAGGTTTTAAAATTAGGATGTATGAGTCCTACAATGTTGTTCTTTTTCATGATTATTTTGGCTGTTCTGGGTCCCTTGCCATTTCATATGAATTTTAGAATGAGCTCATCCATTTCTGTAAAATTGGCATTTGAAATTTTGGTAGAGATTGTGTTTAATCAATAGATCGAGGGGGAGTATTGTCATCTGAACAACTGTTCATCTTACCAATATTAAATCTTCCAATCTATGAACATGGGATGTCTTACTATTTATTTAGGTCTTCTTTAACTTTTTTTCAAACAATGTTTTATGGTTTTCAGTGTAAAAGTCTTGCATTTCTTTGGTTAAATTTATTCCTAAATATTTTATTCATGTCAGTGCTATTTTAAATTAAATTGTCTTAATTTCATTTTTGGATTATTCATTGTCAATGTATAGAAATATAACTGATTTTTGTATTTTTATCATATATTCTGCAACCTTGCTGAACTCATTTATTAGCTATTAATTTTGTGTGTGGGGATTCCTCAGGGTTTTCTATATATAAGATTATGTCATGTTCAACTATAGTTTTATTTCTTCCTTTCCAACATGGAAGAATTTTATGTATTTTTGTTGCCTAATTACCCTGGCTAGACCGTCCAGTACAATGTTGAATAGAAGTGGTGAACGTGGACATCCTTGTCTTGTTCTTGATCTTAGAGAGTAAGCTTTTAGTCTTGCATGGTACATATTTTTCCATTCTCCCTGTCTTTTACTTCCAACCTTTTTGTGTTTTTGAAGATAAAGCGTGTCTCTTGTAGACAACACAACATACTTGGGTCATGTTTGTTTTTTAATACATTCTATCCACCTCTAATTTTTGATTAGAGAGATTAATCTATTTACATTTAATCCTCCACTGCTATGAGAGGACTTACATCTGCCAATTTGCTATTTGTTTTCCATTTGCTTTATATGGCTTTGTTTTTTGTTGTTGTTCAATTCCTCTATTACTCCCTTCCTTTGTGTTAAATAGATATTTTCTAGTGTACCATTTTAATTCCCTTGTTTCTTTTACTATATACTTCTGAGTTATTTTCTTATTGCTTACCCTGTGAATTACCACTAACATCTTAATTTACATCAATCTAGTTTGGATTCATAGCAACTTAATTTCAATAGTATACAAAAACTTTTTTCCTATATAGCTCCATCTTCCCCCCTTTAGGCTGTTATTGTCATAAATATATCTTTATACATGTGTGTCCATCAACTTAAGTGTATAATTATTGCATTATGAAGTTGTCTTTTAAATAAGATAGAAAAAAGTTCCAAACAAAAATACAGTATATAATCTTTTAGAGTTACCTATATAATTCCCTTTGCTAGTGCTCTTTATTTTCTTCATGTGAATTTTAGCTGTTGCCTAGAGTCCTTTTGTTGCAGTCTTAAGGACTCCTGCTAGTATTTCGTGTAAGATAGGTGTGCTAGCAATGAACTCTGTTTTGTTTATGTTAGAATGTCTTAATTTCTCCTTCATTTTTGAAAGATAATGCGCCAGATATAGAATTCTTAGTTGACATTTTTCTGTCAGCACTTTGATTATATCTTCCCACAGCCTTCTGCCCTCCATGACTTTTTAATGAGAAATCAGCTGATAATATTATTGAGGATTCTTTGTACTTGATGAGTTGCTTCTCTCTTGCTAATTTAAAGAGCTTCTCTTTGCTTTTGGCTTCTGACTGTTTGATTCTTATGTATCTAGATGTCCTATCTTTGAGTTTATCTTTCTTGGAGTTTATTAGGCTCTTTGGATATGTAGATTAAAGTTTTTCATCAAATTTGGTAAGTTTTCGCCATTATTTTTTCTAATATCAACATTTCTCTCTTTTCTCTGTCCACTCCTTCTGGGGCTTCTATTATGTGTATATTTGTATGCTTGGTGGTAAACCAAAGGTCTCTAAGGCTCTGTTCATTTTTCTTCATTCTTTTTTATTTCTGCTTCTCAGATTAGAAAATCTCAACCTATCCTGAGATTCACTGATTCCTTCTTTAGCCTGCTCAAATATGCCATTAAGTCTGTCTTGTAAATTTATTATTTCAATCATGGTACTTTTTAACTCAAGAATTTCTATTTGGTTTCTTTTGTGATTTCTATATTTTTGTTGATACTTTCTATTTGTTGAAATATCATCCCCATATTTTGGCTCTTTGAACATATTTAAAATAGCTGATTTAAATATTTGTCTTAAGTCCCATAAACCAAGTGTCTGTGCTTCCCCTGGGGCAGTTTCTACTGATGTTTTTTCCTATGTATAGGTCATACTTCTTGTCTCTTTGTATGACTCATGTTTGTTGTTGTCAAAAACTAGACATTTCAAATATATAATATAGAAACTGGAAATCAAATTCTCCTTCCTCCTCAGGGATTTTTGCTGATTATTGTAGTTGTTGTTTGTTTGTTTAATAACTTTTCTGAATATATGAAGTCTGTATCTTAGTCATGAGTGGCTACTGAAGTCTCCACACAGTTAGCTTAGTGGTAGGTTAATGAGTCACAGAGATTGCCTTAAATACCTGGAGCTAATAACTCTCCAAGTCTTTGTCTGGGGCCTCTGTATGTGTATTGATACATGCCTTCATCACTCAGCAACTCCACCTTAGTCTTCACTTCCTATATGTGTAGAACCTCAAGGACAGTCAGAGGTGAGCACTTAGAGCCTTCTCAGATCTTTCTTGAGAATGCTCAGAGCTGCACCCAGCCCTGGGCATGCATGTGGCCTTTTAGATTCCCAGTACATGTTGAAACTTTCCAAAGCTGCTATGGACATCTCACGCCTCAGGTTTGTCTTTTAGGTTTTTTTATTATTACATTGTTTGCCCTGTTATCCATCACCCCAGTCAGCTGTGATGTTAAAACATTTGACAAATGCCATCCTCCTCCTTTTTCCTTTCAAAGGTTTTAATCACTGGATGAGTTCAAATGAAGTCAAATAAAGAAGCTTTCTGAATTAGGGTCTTCCAGAGAACTACCAGTAAAATAAGACACTTACTTGGAAACAAAGTCCGTTTTGCACCCTCTGGTACCAGGAATACAGACTGATTTTTCAAGGCTACCACTAAGCTGAGAAGTGGAGGATGGGACTAGAGTAAGTTGAAATGCCACAAACTGTTCTCATCAAGATTCAGTCATATTTTTAAATCCTCACAGGGATGCTACAAGCTTTTGGTTAGTTTCCAAGTTCTGAAAAAGTCAATTCTGCCAAATTTTGCCAATTTTTTCATTGCTTTCATGGAAGCCTGAAATTTCAGAGGTCCTTACCTAGCCATTTTCTCTGATGTCACTCTTGCCTCTACATCTGTGCATGTCCCTGTTGTATGTTACCACTAGCAGAGCTAAACAACCTTACAGTCCTTATGCTAGACCCTCCCAAACTAGGCTTCCTGGATCTCTTCGTTCAAATTTCTGTGAGAGAAAATCTGATTGAGTCATTCCAGCCAATAGCATGATTCATTTTATGCCAGTCATCTGTATCTGTGATGGCAGACCATGTGGTATAAACGTGGCCAATTGGCACCTTGTGTTCATCAGGAGTTGTGTTGTAAGGCAATGACAAGGAAAAGAGAAACAAGCAGGCTTGCATTTCTAGTGCAGACTTGTCACTGTTAATTTCTCCCTCTGTGCCAGTGACCTCATTTTCTCCTGTCTTCCCTGGAAACTTGTTTCCAGGAATACCACCCTCAGTGATAGGCCAATTTTCCTTTTCCATCTTTGTGTCTTTTCTCAGGCCTCATGAATGTGGTTTCTCCCTTCTTTTATTTTGCCTGGGTCCTCCCCCTGCAGAGCTGCTGAGAATGAAGAGGAGTACTTCTCCCACCACTAAGTGCTGCTCTTGAAACAAACATGCAAAGCCCTTCTTATTTTTCAAGATGTTTTCTCTTTCCAGGGGAAAAGACAGAGTGTAATAGAAATTTAAAAAGTAGCTCACCATTTTTCTTATCTGCCTGCATGGCTCTGCCCCAGTATTGTCCTGACCCTTCAGTGCTGGTTACACCTTCACTTCCAGCTTTGCATAGGACTCTTTTACCTTGGTCTTTGTTTTTTCTTTGTTTTTTCTTTTTTTTTTTTTTGAGACAGAGTCTTGCTTCGTCGCCCAGGCTGGAGTGCAGTGGCGCAGTCTCGGCTCACTGCAAGCTCCGCCTCCCGGGTTCACGCCCGGCCTACCTTGGTCTTTGATTAATGAGGTTTTCCAACTTTAAGACTGGTTTCTGATTCCTCTTGATTTTGGACTATGTCCTTTTCTAGGCTTTCTGTTCTGAGGCTAACATCTGCTGCTATTTCCATGCTCTAAGACTACTCATTGACTCATCAAATCTTTCACAAACAAATCATTTAGTTAACAGAAGGATTATATGAGAGTCAAAGTGAATGGTTTATCTTGATATCCACTGTTGGTTTGTGTAGCAGATGATGTTAATGCTCGGCCCACATCCTACTGTCCCACCCCAAATGTCACCTATTCCTTGAATGAACTCTTCTTGTTTGGGCTGATTATTTTCTACCTGAAACACCTGAGTCTCTGTCTTCCAGGGGACTTTCTCTGGTCTTTGGACATTCTTCACCTACAAGGTGGTCAGGCTGGAAGTGCCGGAAAGTTTACTCTCCGAGAAGCATCCCTCAACCAATAATAGATGGAGGTTGACGAATGAGTGCCACAGCATCCTCATGTGGGACAACTCTAAAGTGTGTTTTTGAGATGGCTTCCCAGAGGTCTCAGTGGGATTGGACTCCAGTTGCTCACAGCATTAGTCTTCCCAGAGCACCCTGTATTGATTCTTTCCCTTTCCTCACTTCCTTGCTTCCACACAGTACTTCCTGGAATCACTTCCCAAATAAATTACTGGCTCCCAGGTTCTCATCTCAGGGCTCTCTTTTGGCGGAAACCAAAATAAGACACTTGGATAAATGCCTTCACTTGAAGTTGCTAAGACAGTGATCACTTGGTAAGTGATGCCAGGATGAGAAAGGAAAACTATAATTACCCCTTTGCCAGATGCAACTCTATTTGACAGTGTTGTACATTTTCTAGCATGGTAATGAGTTGGGAAGACATCCTGAAGTTTAGAGAAAACTCAGGGGACCAAGATTGAGTTCTAATGGCCTTGGCCGGGCACGATGGCTCACGTCTGTAATCCCAGCACTTTGGGAGGCCTAGGCAGGTGGATCACTTGAGGTTAGGAGTTCGAGACTGGCCTCGCCAACACGGTGAAACCCTGTCTCTACTAAAAATATAAAAATTAGGCAGATGTGGTGGCACATACCTGTAGTCCCAGCTACTCGGGAGGCTGAGGCAGGAGAATCACTTAAACCTAGGAGGCAGAGGCTGTAGTGAGCCGAGATAGCACCACTGCACTCCAGCCTGGGTGACAGATTGAAACTCCATCTAAAAAAAAAAGGGAGGGGAAGCCTCATAAAGCCCAAAGATCTATCCAGAGGAGGACGACATGCCATCAGAGCTTGCATGATGTTTTCATAAGGCAGAAACTGCAGGTTTACAGATCTCATATCAAGAACGTTGCCTCGCAAACAGAAAATCCTTATCTCCTTTTAGATCAATGTAAGGGGCACTGATGTGGTCTCACCAAGGGCCACATTATTATTGTATTCAAGTCAACAAGCACTTGAGAGTTCTCATGTTTTTTAAGAGCTTGAAATTTGGAAGGGGATGGCAAGAACAACTTGACTAAATATCACTTACTGCCGTGGTGAGTTGTAGGGCCAGCCAAGCATGTCCCCCCTTCATCACAGTGGCTCACTAGGTAGGTAAAGATGGGAGAGTCTCATGCAGATACATCCACGTGGCTAATGGGGTTATGACAAACCCCGGGCTGCTGAGAAGTTAAAGGAGCTTTCGAGAAAATTATTGAGGTCCTCAGACACACTTAAGACAGAGTTAATTAAAAGTCACTGATGCAGTCATGAGTGTTCAGCTCCATATTATTGTTGTCAAAGGAGAGATTCTGCAAGCACATGTTGGCATTTTTGGAGAAAGAACCACGAGTAACATTGAAAAGATAAAAGACATTGCAATGCTATGACTTGTGTCCAAGAAGTAGAAAAATACATAAGAAGAATAAAAGAGAAACTCTTTATGCCAGATATCTTATTTATAACCCAGGTTTTGAAGTCTTGACCAGTTATTGTCTCATGTCAGGAAGGAAAAGGCACTTGATTAGAAAGGATAGAAGGTGATCTGTTACATAATTTTACATGTGATTGCCTATAATATAGTAGGCGTCTAAAAGCTATTATCTCCCATTTTGTTGATGAGGGAATTGAGGTTCAGGGGGAAGGCATGACAACCAGGGCATAAGGGGTCCAAGTACTGGTCACCTCTTGTTCTATCCTGTCCTTAACGTGGGCTATTATTCCCCAGACCCTGGAATTACCTAATATAGCAAGGCGACGTGTATCCTGCTCTGGGATGGCTGGCTTTACAGGTGTGCTGGTGGCTATAGAAGCCAGCCCTGCTCCCTCTGCCCTCTCCACTGCTGACTGCTCCGCTCAGCTGGGGGCCCAGGTCACCTTCTCAGGACAACCATTTCACCTGGTCCCGGTTCTGCTTATGTGTTCTCACAACACAGCTCATTTTTACTTCATGTCCCTCTCTTATTCCACCTCTTCTCTAAAGGGGGTTTAGAACAAATGGTTTAGCATCATAGATACCCACAGTGGGATTGTGTATTTCTGTTGCCCACAGCTGCTGGTCAGTGCTCCTTCGGCTGCTGCTTCCCCTTTTCTCCTCCTTCCAGACCTCTCACAGTGCTTCCCAGACCCACCTGCCAGGGAACCTGGCTCACCCACATATTTATACTGGCCCCACTGGAGCATCGAATTGTAACCGAGGACCCTCATTTTTCTAGAGGTGGTTTAATTATTTTTTCCCCTCTCTTTCACTTCACTTTCATCAGACATTCCCTACAGGGCAAGTTCTTCCAACTACATGCTCCAAGACACATCTCTCCTAGAGAGGTGACAGTCGGTTTGCAGACCAAAGCCTGCCCCCACGGAACTTTCACCACCAGGGCGTTGTCTTGGAACTTCCATCCTCTGGGGATGACCTCGGAACCTTCATCCACTTGGAGGGCTTATCGAAAGCATGCCCGCTTGGCCACTTTTACAACTTACTTCTGCCCAGGAAGGCTCCAACTCAGCAGTCTGATAGATCAGATACTGAGCTAGTAGGGGACCTCTGTCCTTGCTCATTTCCTCCCTTGCCTTATAGAAGTGCCCCCTTTCTCAGGAGGCTGAGGTGGGAGGATCAACTGAGCCCAGGAGGTCGAGGTGACAGTGAGCTATGATCACATCACTGCACTCCAGTCGGGTGACAGACTGAGACCTTGTCTCAAAAACAAACTAAATAAATAAATAAATAAATATGCTCACTTTCTGCTCTCAAGGTGAAGCAGTGAATGTAAAGGCAGGATGCTTTATGTCCCTTCCCCCAAGCCAGCTTTGAGATAAATTCACTTTTTTTTTTGTATCAGATCTCTCAGCCAGGGTAAGGTCCCATAGGTAGATTACTTTTAAAGGCTGACTGACAAGGGGAGTAGCAGCAATGTCCAATCAGAAATATATCAAAAATCAGAGTGATCAGCGGTGATTCAAAGTACCGGCAAGCTTCCCCACCCACTTCAGTGGCCTGAAAGGGGTCAGAGCTCAGGGGTCCGGAGTCATCACCATAATCCCAAGTCATCAAGGACGGGTTCTTATGTGGTCACTGTGAAAGGGGAGCGTTCCCTGATTTCCCTCACAGGACATGAGACAGGGATGTGGCTCACCTGTTCAAAGCCCTTGTGGGAGAAGCAGCAGGCAGACTCACAGGTACAGAGGCCAGGGCAAGCGCTTTGGGCTCTGGCCCTGTAGTAGTGTCTGGGCTTGGTTGCCTGCAACCCCAATGTTTAAATGTTCTTTCAGCTTTGCTGAGGTTTTACTGAGCGGTGGAGGTGGCCCTCAGTGGGATGGATGCAGAGCCGGAAGTGGGGATGGAGTGGGAAGGTGATCCTCCCCTGGACTTGGGCTGCTCAGCCCAGACTCCTCTCCCACCAACCCCAGCCCAACTCCTCTAGGCCTTCAGATGTTCATCCTCTTCTCCCTTTCCCTGAGGTGTCATTCCACGGTCCATTTGCTGGTTGGCTGGCTTGCTTGTCTGCTTCTAGGTCCTGGGTTTCAAGGCTTATATGGGTGCAGGACAGGGGGTACAGCAGGCCCCAAAAGGCAACTTTTGGGCCCCAAAACAGAAATGCCTGTCCTCATTTAGGGCCACAGGTCTTCGGGCTGGAGGGAGGAGCCTTTGCCGGGGAACCGCCCTCTTCTACCCAGTATTTTCCTGTCTCCCGTCCATATCAACCGGATGCTCTTTAAGAAGGCAGGAGCTGTGAAATCCATTTAGGAATAATTACCCTAAAAAAATGGTTAAACTAAAAAATAAAAAGGCCCTTTAAAGGATTGATAAGCTTCTATTATTTTGGAAAATTCACTAGCCTCGATCAGCTCATTCTTGGACAATAGCAGATAAATGAGACTTGATTGTTCCAACACCTGCACCGATGTTTGTCTTGTCTCTGACAAGGCGTGGCTGGGCATTGTCAATGAAGTGGTCTCCTCATTATCTCGGCTATTGTTCCAGAAATCAAAGCTGTTATCAATGCCCATGCCTATTATGCATAACTCAACCACAATACCAGGAGAAGTGAGAAAATAGGTGATAGAGTGAATAACATCTTCTCAGGACCACATTTCATGCGAACCACCGCATTTCCCAGCTGATTCTTTTCATTTTAATTTTTTCATTACCAATGTAGTACATGATCATCATAAAAATGTGAACAATGAAGAAAAGTAAAAAGCAAAAGCTCCCTCCAATTCTCCAGCCCCACTTCTGGGATGACCCACTATTGCATTGTGTAAAACAACCAAGGGATGTACCCGAGCACACACGCGTGTTGACAAAATGGCACACATGCATATTATTGAGTCTTTTCACTACCATCTATCCCAGCCATTTTATTCTTTGAATAGTCTCGCAGAACTCCACTCTGTACATGTCCCATATTTTATTCGTTCGTCCTTCGGACTTTCAGTCTGTAAAAATTATTAGACAGTGAGCATCTTTGTACATTACTTGTTCATTTATGAGACAATTTCTGCAAAATTAATTGCTAGAATTGGAATTACTAGGTTTAAGGGCATGCACATTTTTTCCCCTTTTGCTTAATACCTGCAAACTGCCCCCCAAAGCAGGCAAAAAAATTTCATTGTTGATTTCATTCTCATTTTTTAAAAAACTAGCTACAGTTGAGCTTTTTCCCCTCATGTTTATTGGCCACTTGCATTTTCTCTATGAATTGTGTGGAAATAAACATATATTACCCAAATGAGAACAAGGAAAGACTATTCAGAGCTTGCCATAGCAAGGGAATCGGCCACTATCACTTGTATTTGCAGATCCTCAAAGGCAGGTAGGGGAGTTGGAAAGCCATATGATAGAAGAGAAGTCTTCACATGTGCCTTGATTGGAGGTTATCAGCATAGGGAGCCTGGAGACCGGCTAACTAGCAGTGATACAGACAGGAGGCAGCCAAGGGCCCCCGCTCCCCTCTCCCGGCTTCCCTTCTCCTCCCCCTTTCCATTCCCTGCTCAACCTCTCGCCAAACCCTGCCTTCAAGCCTAAAACAGCCTGAAGGCTCAAAAAGTGGACTGCAGGTCCCGGATGAGGCCCGCCCTTTTCCGGACTGATTCTTTCTGAGTAATGCCCACCTGCGTACTGGGAGGAGGGGTGGGGCCTCGGGAAGTTCGCAGTTTGCAGCGGGGAGGAGCCAGGCGTCTCCTGTTCCTGGGTGGTACCCTGGGATTCAGCCGTTGAAGTGGAGAGCCTGTTAGCAGAACCTCATCTCACTTTGTTGTGTGTCTGTGTGTATGTGTGTTTCTTTTTCCTTTTCGCCCAGTAAATTCCGTTCCCCCTCATCCTTCAAAGTGTCTTTGAGCCTAATCTTTCCTGGCCGTGTGACAAGAACCCGGATTTTCCTACAACAGCAGCAAGGCATTCTATGTGATTGGTTAGGGGAACATATTTGGCTTTTTCTGATTGGTCCTAAGTTGGACAAAAATTAGGGAAGCTGTCGGTTATGCTCCTGAACTGAAATTGGGCCCACACTCCTGGATGCAAAGCTGAACAGTGACATCAGGATTGCAGCGAGAGAATGTGAGGCATTTATTTCAGGGCACCAAGAAAGGATAATCGGGCAGCTCATGCTTAAGACCTGACCTCCTGGATGGCTTACAGGTAAGAGCTTTTAAAGGCAGGGAGGCAGAGGTCACAGGCAAAGTCATGAATAGAGATTATACCTTGGTTTGACCTAAAAGAGGCAGGACATCTCAAAGCAGGGACGTCCACAGGTCATAGGTGGATTCAAAGATTTTCTGATTCGGAAGAAAGAACAGTGGTTACAGTTCAGTCCTCAGCTCCCCCTTCTCTGAGGTGTGGGTCTGGGTTTCTGGACATATGTTAAGGTGTTGTCTTTAGTTTCCATAGGGAACAAAACATCTTGCAACTCTTTATTCCACATGTTCTCCCCTTGAGCATAACCCTATAAAATGTCCCTCTAGCCCCTGCCTCTTTGCAAACATCCTCTTCCCTGCTGTGCTGCCCATTGCAATCTTGCAACATATTTTCATACGTTCTCTAAGTCTGCCTTTCTTTACCTGCAACTTTCTTGATAAATTCCTTTACCTCCTGTGTCGTTTGGCCCAGATGACCACTATCCATGACACCTCCTACCTCAGCCTCCTAAGTAGCTGGGACTACAGGCACATGCCACTAGGCTTAGCTAATGTTTTTAAATTTTTTGTAGAGATGGGGTCTCACTATGTTCTCACCAGCCCAGGCTGGTGTTGAACTCCTGGACTCAAGCTATTTTCCTGCCTCAGCCTCCCAAAGTGCTGGGATTACAGACATAAGCCCCCTCACCTGGCTCTTCCTGTAAGTTTTTAAACTCAGAGCAGGGACACCAATGTTGTGTCTTCAGTCTTTGGGACTCTGTCTTATAATTTAAGGGAAATTCATTTATGTTGGCTTAGGGGAGACTTTTTAAGACTGAGGAGCATGTGTGTTCATGTCTCTCCTGCAATGCAGTTATATTGCTCAGGATAACAAAGGGAGTTTCTAGCCTACAAAATAATAAACTCTGCAGAAACAAAGCAAACCTGTTTTGCCCTTGTATGAGGCATATGTAAGGTTGTGGTGTGCATGTATTATTTGGGACAGAGTTTATTAAGGCTTTACAGAGTGGAGCAAGTGGAGCAGAATGGGCTACTGAGGACACTACGCATCATGAAGCCTTCAGAAGGAAGATCTACAAGGCTGTTGTTTGTACTAGTCTGTGCTATGCTGTACATGACTCGCATTTACATGTCTGGGAATCCTCATAATGCTTAAGATAAAAATTTAGAATAAATATTAAACATCCATTCATCTTTAATCTTAGGACAGAGCACATTGAGTTGCTCACCAAAAAGTCTATGTGTGTGTCTTTCTAGGGGCAGCAACATGAGGTCAAGGAAGCTGGGGCCCATCACATCTGCTGCTTTCCACGTTGCTGCCTTTGGATTAGTTTTTCTACCATTTCTGAGTTCTGCCCCCAACTTCCATATGCAGTTTTTTTTTTTTTTTTTTTTTTTAGAGGGCTGCCCACAGGCTACTGGTTCCTTGGCATTTATTTTCCGCTTAGTAATGGAAGGAGGCAAAAGTATGAAAGCCCAACCCATTGGCATGGGCACCATCCATCCCCTACTGTTCCCTGCAGAACCCCTCTTTGCAGATCTTGCCTGAGAGGGCACCTTGTCTGACTTCCTCCTTCGCTCTGTTCTTCTACCCCACTTCTCAACTGTCTCCCTTGAGAGCAACTCTTTTAAAAATCATTTGCACATCAGTGATTGTTTCAGGGCCTGCTTCTAAAGAAGCTGCCTTAAAACAGCACTCAGTTTTTTAACTCTGTCACAAATTTGTTATGTGACTTGGGCAAGTCATATCTTTTCCAAACCTCTGTCCATACCTCGTATATGAGAGTATGGATTAAATTATTTCAAAGGTTCTTTAAAGACTTTGAACTCTATGTCCTTTAAACATGATTACATGTTATATTTCTTTTAGAGAAAGGATTCTGAACCTAGGATTCGTGGATGGCTTTCAAATGGTGAGTGAAGCCTCAGAAATTGTATGCAAAATTATGGGTGTATTTTTTTCTGGGGAGAGGGTTCATAGCTTTCATTAGATTTCCAAGGAGTCCACAAGCTTCCACCAAAGTTAGTAACCACCCTTTACAGTTTGTTATTTATAGATTTCACAAGGGCTGTGGAAAGAGTATCATCACATACTCTAAAACATTAATCTTTTGAGATTCATAATGATTTGGTTAAAACCACTTAATATCTATTAGAAATGATAGAAGGAAGAATGTGCTAATGGTAGTTTTACAGCAGAGGTAAGCAGTCCTCTTTGCCCGGTCTTTGACAGCCTTTTCTCTTGTAAACATGGTCTTTTATAGGTTCATGCCTTTTTGACCCTGCATTTGGGTTTAATATCAACTGCGACTTTTTTTTAGACAAATGTTAGATAAACTAGCCTGGCTTTGCTAAAGAAGAAAATATGTTTTGTCTGTGATTAATAAAGCACATGAAATCCACTTACTTGAGTTTCCCTTCACGTTCCTCTCTGTCCCTCTCTTTTCGTACACAAAGAGACAGACAGGCAGACAGACAGATAGATACACAACCACACACAATTGTATCAGAAAGACACCCCAAATGCTTTTATGAATGCAGGATTTCAAAATCTGGTTTTGACAAAAATAGCCCCAGCTGGTTATATTTAAGTCCCACTTGTTATGCACACAGTAGGTCAGTAATTTATGAGCCAAACAGCTGCTCCAGTTTTCAGAACCATTAGGTCTCCTGGGCAAGCCACATGGCAGGGGGGTGGCGGGATGCACAGAAGGCTCTTCTTGAGAAATGAAACATTTCCTCGTGTGCATCTGGGTCAGCCATGTATAGTTCCTCTCATAAAGGATATTTTATGAACCTGAATAATAAGAATTTATATAAAGATGCATACACAAACTCACACAATGCATATGGAGGGAATAAAGAACAAGTAAGTAATGGTGAATTAAGTGCATTGAAGGGTTCAGCCAGCCTTTTAATAAACCACAAGAGGGAAGCTTGAGTATTTGTGATGTCACCTTGACATTGGAGGGTATTTATATCTTTAAACAAGGCTCCTGCAGGTTGGACATAAGGGACAAAGGCTCTGAGGGGATTGAACCCCGAACTCTGATGTAGGCCAAATGCACACAGCATTCATTATTTCATCCGCCTGCTCTTTAGTTTGTTCATTCATTTATTTAGCGTGTGTTAATTGAATGCCAAGCCTTCCACTTGGTGCCAGGCTCAAATGCTGATGGTCCCTATTATGGAGATTACAATTTGGAAGGGAAGACAGCAATAAACTAGTAAACAAACACATAAATATCTAACTACTTATGTAAATGTGAAAAGTACAAAGAAGAAAAAGCATTGCATTCTCTCTGTGATATACAGAAAAATGGGATAGGAAGGTGGTCAGAGAAGACATCTGTGAAGGTTAATGTGTCAACCTGACTGGCGTAAGGGATGCCCAGGTAGCTGGTAAAGCACTATTCCTAGCTGTGCCTGGGAGGGAGTTTCTGGGAGATTGGAGTCTGAATCGGTGAAATGAGTAAAGAGCACGGGCCTCCCCTGTGTGGGTGGGCACCATCAAATGCTTGGGGACTAAATAGAACAAAATGCTGCAGGAAAGGAAAATGCACTCTCTCTTTTTGAGCTGTCCCATCTATTTTCTCCTGCCTTTGGACATCAGAGCTCAGCCTTTTTGTTTTCAGGCTTTTGGATTCAGATTGGGATGTACACCATTAGCACGCCTACCCCTGATTCTCAGGCCTTCTAACTTGAATTGAATTATACACTGGCTTTCTAGTTCTTCCCCTTGCAGACAGAAGATTGTAGTACTTCTTGGTCTCCATAACCATAACAATGTAAGCCAATTTCTATGAAAAGCCTCCTCTTGCATATCTATCTATCTATTACCTATCTATTTGTTATCTATTATCTATCTATCTATCATCTATCTATCTATCTATCATCTATCTATCTATCTACCTATCTATCATCTATCTATCATCTCCTGCTGATTCTATTTCTCTGGAGAACCCTGACTAATACCACATCTTTCAATAGGACATGCTAATACTAAAATAATTATTTCTTGTTTATCTAAAATTCAAAATTAACTTGACATATCACATTTTATCTGACAATCTTACACCAGTTTGGTTTGGCTATGCAACTTGTTTTGGTCAGTGGGACAGTAGCAAATGTGGAGTACAGCAGAGGCTCAAAAGAACTTGCACATGGAGGCTTACGTTTGTGTTGTTCTTGGAACCTGGTGACTATTACAGGTGAAGAAGCTGAGACCAGCCTGGTCCAGTCACACTCATTATCCCAACAATCAGCTTGTCCACACTAGACACGTGAGTAAAGCCATGCTAGATCGTGTAGATACCAGCTGACTTGATGGCTGACTGTAGATGCCAAACCATTTACCCACAGAATTGTGAGTAGAATAGAGGGTTATTTTCAGAAGAAGGGGTAGAAAAATTTTTTTTTAATTTAAAAAAGAATAGATACTATCATCCACCACTAAGTTTTGATGTGGTTTGTTATGCAAAAGAAACTAACTGATAAACCCGAGACACTACTATTTCAGTGTGCTCTGGCCAACTTCTAACTACAAATACATGGACAGAAGTACTAGGAATAAACACTCCCTCACAAGAAACAGCTTTCAGCCAATGACTCTTATTATTTGGTGTATCAATACCCCAGCTCCCTCCCTAATAGAGCTGAGTAATTCTGAGGCATGTGTTTTGCACTGTTTCCCAATTTTTCCATGAGATTAAGCTTGAGTTGCCCAAAGTGACAGCTGGCTTAATAATGCACCATGTATTGACTGTCATTACTTCCATGTTTCAGTTCCCTGCTTCTCTCCAGTGTTTCCTGCACTTCTCTTGCACCCATATCCTTGTCTTGAGGTCTGGGAATTCACACTAAGATGGAGCTTCTGATAATTGCAAAGCAATGCAGGTTGCTGGTGGCCCTGGAGGCACCTCCAGCATGGGCCCATTATTCCCTCTAGACAAACTCCCTGAGGAAGGCCTGACCTTAAATGATTTAACTTCTATGTGCACACTCTGAATTAGTTTCTGGAACACCTGAAAATGCTCCAAAGGACCCTCTGGAGACCTCCATGAAATGTTGGTTAGTTAATGGAGTGGACCTAATATTAGCCAGTCACTGATGAAGGCAGTTGGGTAGCTGCCTTCATTGACATGGGGCCATATCTGTTGGTCATCACTGAGGCTTTGTACCAGACAGAGCTCCTTGACTCAGTCCTGTGCTTGGGAGTCTCCTTTTCTTGGGGCAACCCTTAATATTCAGTCTGTGACTTTGTTCTCTTGCTCCATCCACTATGCCTATGTCTGACCCATCTTGCGCCTGTTGCCAAGAGCTCTGAAGTCTGTACATTCTGCTTTGTTTATTCATTTATTCAATGTTCATTCATTTATTCAGATTAATGCCCAGATTTTGCCTAGAAATTTGACAACTCCCTTCAGATAGTCCTGGTGGTTTCTTGGCCCATTTCCTGATGGGTAGGAAGCTGGGTTTGTGGCTGCCACCTCTGCCTGGGTGTTTTCTCACATCCTGTTGTTTATTTTCTCTTATCTGGTCTTCTTCTCCACCTTGTTACTTCTCTCTGAAGAGCCATTTCTGATTGTCTTGACTGGGGCACAACATCCATGCCCTGATTTGGTGTGCAAAGATGGCAGCTCTAATGACCGTAAGTCATCTCAGTAGTCCTGGGTCAGGTGATTCCACTGCAAAGCACAATGCCCACCAAGGCAAGAGCTACAGGGGCATTGTGGAGGTGCAACCACTTGTAGGTCGCCCAATTCAGCCTCCAGCTAGCTGGGCTGCTGTCCTGAAGAAGGCCATGGCAGCGGAACTTTGGCCCCTTGAATGACACAGACCTGAGCAGACTCACTGCTTGAAGCTGAGAATTCCATACACTGAAAAGAAAAGCAAAAACAAGACGAAGCAAAGACTTGAGTAGTCATGTTGTTTGGCAGGCCAAAATCTACAAAGGTAATAAATATCTTTCATCTTCCCATCAAGTATTTTAGATTTCAAAGGGAAAGTGAAGCATTGGCATTTACTGAGCATATGCTAGGTGCCAGGCACTGGTCTGAAGTGCTTTATGCATAGTATTGCATTTAATTTTCACAGTGACCATATGAAGAGGTGTTGTAGCCCACATTTTCAGGTGAAAAGACTGAACCTCAGAGATGTGAAATAACTTGCCCAAGGTCATACAGCAAAACTAGAATCTGAACTGCCTATTTCTAGAACCCATGGTGTTAACCACTTTGTCATATTCTTCAAGCATCCAGGCAGGGATGAAAAGAAGAAGGCATAGAAACTGACCTCACAGGCTAGGTGCAATGGCTCATGCCTGTAATCCTAGCACTTTAGGAGGCCGAGGTGGGTAGATCATGAGGTCAGGAGTTTGAGACCAGCTTGGCCAACATGGTGAAACCCTGTCTCTACTAAAAATACAAAAATTAGCCAGGTGTGGTGGCGGATGCCTGTAATCCCAACTACTCGGGAGGCTGAGGCAGGAGAATTGCTTGAACACGGGAGGCAAAGGTTGCAGTGAGCCAAGATTTTGCCACTGCACTCCAGCCTCGGTGACAAAGCAAGACTCTGTCTTGGGAAAAAAAAAAAAAAGAAATTGACCTCACTTCCCTAGCACACAAAATGCCACAAGACATCAATGCTTTGTGCAAAATGGTGAGGGAACAAGCTGTGATTCAATCTCATTTTCTTTCTTATAGGAAGTCAAAGAAAGGTGTTGCCAATCAAATATGCAAGGATAAGAAAGAGGTCAATGTGCTCTTCTAAATGTTACTTGAAAACATACCCTGAGCAACAAAGAGATGGAAAGAAGGAAAGAAGAAAAGGAAGGAAAGAGGAAGGGAGGAAGGAAAGATATTTATTCCAAGTTTTATCTGTGCCTTTCACTGATTCTCAGGTTGAAACTTCCTAATCAGGTGAGTATGTTTCTTGTCAATGTATTTATAAGACACACCATATTCCTTTCTAGGCATTCATCTTGTGTGCATGTAGACTATGGCCCAGAAAGCCAAATCCTGATGGTTGATGTAATCTGTGACCATAACATCATGATATTCACTCTACCAAAAACATCTATTTGTTCAAAAATTATTTATTGAGCATCTGCTCCAGCCCAAGCATTGTACAAGGTGCTGGAAATGCCACAGTGAACAGGACAGATGAAGTTCCTGCCCTCACGTTCCCATGGGGACAGGACTGCCATGACAAGTAAGCACAGGCTTCACAAGATAATTGATTTCAACAACTTAGTGGCCAACAGTGCCATTTACAAAAATGAAGAAGACTGAGAAATACTTGGATGACGGAGGCCGGGGTCAAGGGGTCTATTTTGAGCATGTTAAAATTGAAGTGATTGTTAGACATCCAAGTGGAAATGCTGAGTAAGTAGGAAGAGATGCATCCAGAGCTCAGGTGAAAGGGTCTGTTAGAGCTAGAAATAAAATGGGGCAGTGATCATCATGTAATTGGTTTTAGAATCCATGTGCTGAAATTGCACTAAAGCATTGTGAGATGTGACCATTGGGGAAGCTGGGTGAAGGGTACATAGGACTGTCCACTATTTTTGCAACTGCTTTTGACTTTATAGTTATTTCAAAATAAAACATTTTTAAAAATCCATGGAGCTGGCCAGGCACGGTGGCTCACACCTGTAATCCCAGCACTTTGGGAGGCCAAGGCAGGCAGATCACGAGGTCAGGAGATTGAGACCATCCTGGCTAACAGGGTGAAACCCCTCTCTACTAAAAATACAAAAAATTAGCCGGGCGTGGTGGCAGGCACCTGTGGTCCCAGCTACTCAGCAGGCTGAGGCAGGAGAATGGTGTGAACCTGGGAGGCAGAGCTTGCAGTGAGCCGAGATCGTGCTACTGCACTCCAGCCTGGGCGACAGAGCAAGACTCTGTCTCAAAAAAAAAAAAAAAAAATTCCATGGAGCTGGATAGTATTTTCTATAGATGAATTAAAAAGGGATAATGTAACAAAATACTTAAAATTTAAGCCATCTTGGAAAATGTAGATTCATAATAATTGGGATCTGTGCTAGCTCAGGTCCTCCAAGAGGTGGATACCAGCATGAAATTAGATGTGCAAAGGAAAACACCTGTGAAGGATGAAGGGGAACCAGCCAGCCAAAGGAGAGCCTGCAGACCACATGAAGGAGAGGAGACAGACAGGAGGGGTGGTTAAGAAAGTCTCATACTGCGGGACAGTTCCTAGGAGATTTCACTCAGGCCAATGTTGCACAGTAGAGAACCTTATATCTCACAGGAATGGACATGAATTGCTATGTGGTACACCATGGCACATTGTCATTGGAGGGAGCAGCCCCTGGTAAGCATGGGGGTCTTGGGGATGACATGCCCACCCAGTACCTTCTTCCCTTGGACCATGCTCAGGTAACCAGGATCCCTGAATTCACTATGCATGCAGCCCTGAACCTACATCCAGGGTCTTGATAAGCCCTTGCCCAGGTATATCCTCTTGTGATTATATAACCCAAGGCCTGGGAGGGCCATTTGCTACTGGATGTGGGTGAGTCTTGATGTCCACATCTGGCCATTTTGAGGTGAAGGAGGGAGCTGGAGGTGAAAAGAGAAGGAAATTAGGACATACTGATAGATGCAGGGGGCAGAGAAGGGAGGGTCCCTGGAGAATTTCCAACCTGCCCCACAAGTGTTTACATCAGATGCTTTTGTGCAGATGAGGGAACTTGCCCAGGGTCTTGTCTGGATATGTCTGCAATGGAGTTGGGGTCTGCCTGAGCACTAGGAGAGTGGGGTAGAGCCACTGAGACTTCATGCCTTATGCAGGGGGAGGATCCTGGCCTCTTCAGCTCGTGTATGGTGGCCTGGTATTCAGTCTGTGAGGTGGGAGCCTGTTGGCAGGGCCCCCTGTTTCTTTGCTGAGAGCTTTCTTTTCATTCAATATATTCTGCTCTCTTCACTTTTTAATGTGTCCATGTACCTAATTTTTCCTGGTTGTGAGATAAGAACCAGGATTTTAGCTGAACTAAGGAGCAAAAAATCCTACATCATGCTGAGGACTGGGAGCCAGCCTTCCCTGTGTCATCACCTGTAGGCTGGGCACTCAGAGGAGTCCAAGAATCCTAAATGTAAACTTGGCCTTTCAGGTCATTTTATAAAATAATATTTTTCAAAGTAAAAGAATGAAATATGATTTATTAGAAACTTGATGGGTAAGTTTTAAATATTCAAGCATATGATATCAGTCTTCCATCTGTACCTAGGCCCTGCCAATATTAGAACCACATGAAAATTTAATGAAAGCCATGGTTACAGTTTTCTGAAAAATCCAGATGTAGACAGAAAATAACATCCAAAAGATGGTTTAGGAACTGGCACAGTAACATAAATTAATATATAAATCAACATATGTCTTCCTTATTTTATAAATAAGTTAATTTCTTATAATATATAATGTACATTATATAGTATAATAAAAGTATATCTTATATAACATGTAAAATATATTTTATATTGTATATCTTATAATAAAATTGCTTACCAAGTAATATAGCTTATCAAGTTATTCTAATAATTTTTTATTGATTTTGGAAATTGTTGGTGTGACCTTATGTTTAACTCAACCATCACTAGCTAAACAGTGCCCTTTTGTCTATATATGATTTTACACAGGAAGGCTCATCAAACTCCCCCATTAAATTTTTTGGTCTCCAGCTCCTGGGTCTTTTTTGTAGCCAGAAGGAGCTTTACCCATGCCCTGCCACCCTGTTGCCCTCTCCATCTTGGTCTGCATGGAGCCTGCTGGGCCACCCATCTCCACACTGACCCTATTCAGGGGTTCTATTACCTACCTCCAAGGCCAAGACTTGTTATTTTCATACCACTCAGAGTAAAAGCATTTTGATAACCATCAATGTAGTCAGTACATTGTTTATTGGACAATATCATTCTGCACTCTTGAGCAAATGTTATCATAATTCCAGATAGTTACTGACCTCTGAATCCCCCAGGTTAAAAATCCCAATAAGAAAGAGTCTGTGACACTCTGGAGAGCTACATGGGAGCATAGATGAACCTCATCTGTCTTAGTTTCCTTGGTATTCAAAGCCTGGCATGTAGCAAGGGCTCAATAGATATCCATTGGTTGATGAAACTATGATCCCATCAATTCAATAGTTTCAAAAGGGTGGTTTAGCTACAGGTCTGTCCAAATCCTCAAGTTCACTTAAGCTCTGGGGATATAAACAGAAGTCGTTCATATAGGAGAGACTGCCAATATCCAGTGATTTGGATCATACTTCTGTCTTTGTCCATTCAGGCTACTGTAGCAAAATACCATAGCCTAAGTGACTTATAAACAACAGAAATTTATTTCTCACAGTTCTGGAGGCTGGGAAGTCCAAGATCAAGGTCCTGGCAGGCATAGTGTCTGGTGAGGGTTAGCTTTCCTGTTCATAGATGGTGGCTTCTGGCTGTGTCCTCATATGGTAGAGGAGCTGAGGTGACTCTCTGAGCCTGTGCTCTTTATAAGGGCACTAATCCTATTCATAAGGATCTAATCACTTACTAAAGGCCCCACCTCCTGATACAATCACATTGGTGATTAGGTTTCAACATACGAATTTTGAGGAGACACAAACATTCTGACCATAACAACTTCTCTTTTTCTTTTTGCATCTTCACCCCACTCTTTAAAAAATACACATTTGATTCCATTCTTGCATTTTGATGGATTTAAACTTTCAGGTTCCAATGAAGGCTCTTGAGATGCAAAATGAAAGAAACTAATACGGATGAGTTTACAATTTCAGAAAGGAATGGACCTAAGATGGGGATTTGATAGAACTATTTATTTCCCCTTTCCTCATTAAAGACCACAATTTTGGAAAATCCTCAGGTTGCAGGGGTCTTAGTTCTAGCCTGTCTCACTTGCAGCCAACAGTGTTATAAGCTTGAATGTTTTGGGCAATTGATACTACTACAAATGCAATAATTTTAAGGTTGGTGAATCAACTAATCAAGCATGAGAAACGGTTCCTAACTAGAAAAAGAAAGGAGAGTTCACAGGGATGCTTAAAAAGCCCGGGGACAATGAATTCTCAGCTGCATTCCTCGGAGGTGTCATGAGTGTATCAGATATCAGAACCCAAGGAGGTCAAAACCGGGAGGGATGGGAGAGAGCAGAGGCATCAGCAATAACAAAGCCCTGGGGCCCATTCCAAATCAAGGCAGGCAGATCAGATAAAACATAAAGGAGAATAGGAAAGCTAAAGACCCCCTTCTGTTGTCCACATGCTCAGCCTGCATTATGCAAGGACTGATTTTTTAAATATGTATCAGCATTCCAGTAAACAGGGCAAGCTTGCTAATAACTGCAGTTCAGCAATCGCTGCTCCAAATAAATACATTAGAAATGTCATTACTCTAATCAGATTAACTGCTGTCCTTCATGTGATGCTTTGAATAATCATTAAAATTTTTCTTACTGAACTTGGCAAGTACATGTCTAGAAATTCACAGAAGAAATGGTTGTTTGCTGGTACTTTTCCTCTTTACAGAAATTTCTTAAACACTTTTAAATGTATTGATTTTTCCCCTGTATAGGGGACTTAATAATGTGAGACTAACTGTTCAGCTTCATGATTTCTAGCACCAAGACATAATTTTTACTCTGGATTTTTTTATTCATTAGAACAGTTCATGCCTTTTACAAGAACAATTGCTATGATAGGTTAAATGTCATTATTTTCAAAACTACCCCCTGGATTAGCTGCAGCAGCACTTTCTGAATACTTGCATTAGAATATCTGAACCACAGATCATGCATAATTGTATTATTCACTGGGCTGATTCTTCTTGTTAATAATGTCTGAAAATGCTTTTTCAATAGCCAGAGATCCACTTCTGTGAACCAAACTGTCTCCACCCATTTTGGCCTTGGGTGACAGCTGGGATCTTTTGTAAGTAAATTGACATCTAATGATGAGTTTATTTGTTATTGTAGTTACATTCAGGATGTGAAGCCCATTGAAATTAGGAGCTGTGTTATCTGATGTTCAACATTTTTAAACTCAGAGGATTCAAGAGGGAAAGATACTGTAATCGTTCATTAAAATAATTTTCCTATCAAAAGGAAAATGTTCTTTTCTACTATAGAATGTTTAGAAGCATTGATTCCTAATAAATGACAAACAGATACATTGAACTAAAGTTTCAACAAACACCTAATGAACACCTACCCGCTTCTAGAATGGAGCAGGCACTTGCAGGGGCATTAATAATCCATCTGAGATGGGGACCTTATATTCTACATGGACTTTTATTTATTTTGCTTTGGATTTTTTTTTTTTTTTTGCAATAACTTTTTCACCCTGCTTTTCTATCTTGAAAACATCAAAAGTCATTATGATCTCACCATATATAGGGAAAACAGAAAGAAATCCCTGGAAACTCAGCCAGTGGCAGTTGGCCAAAAGTTACAATAGAAACAAATCACACAGGCTTGCTGGACTTTTCTATTTGTTTGCAAAATTCACCTCTCTGCCTCCATGCCCTTTCCACTCCTCAGCTTCAATGGTAATATTTCTTTTTCTTTTCTTTCCTTTTTTTTCTTTTCTTTTCTTTTTTCCCCTAGACAGAGTCTTGCTCTGTTGCCAGAGCTGGAGTGCAATGGCATGATCTCAGCTCACTGCAACCTCCGCCTCCCGAGTTCAAGCAATTTTCCTGCCTCAGCCTCCCGAGTAGCTGGGATTACAGGTGTGCACCACCACGCCCAGCTAATTTTTGTATTTTTAGTAGAGACAGGGTTTCACCATGTTGGCCAGGCTGGTCTCGAACTCCTGACCTCCTGATCCGCCCGCGTCGTCCTCCCAAAGTGCTGGGATTGCAGGCGTGAGCCATCTCGCCCAGCCTTCAATGGTAACACTTCTTACTGTTGGGCTTTTTTAGGTACTGTGTCTCTATTGGTCACACCTTTTCCCAATAGAAGTCCCTGCCATCCCATCATATCTTGAAATACAGCAAGACCGTTTATCTTTTTTCAAGATAAATTAATGTGGATTTGGAGCCAAGCCCATGGTCAAATTTACAAAGCAAGGTAGGGGAGTGCAATTGGGTCCTCGAAGTGAGTTTCTGACTGTGGAAAAGTGTAGAGGTCCTTTCATGACAATAAAAATACCCCAACTTCAGTTTTCAAGTTCTGTACTCTTTCCTTCATCCCAGTCTTTACTGTGATTTTATACTACATCACCTTCCCCTCTTTTTTCCTTTTAAAGTCTGTAAAACATAACTTCATCAAAACAGAAATGTCGACCTCAAGGAAGAAGCTGAGGCACAGATATAATTTCACAAAGTTTACTGGAGCCAAGGTGAGGACAGCTGCCCGGAAGGCTCAGACCCAAGTCACCTCGGATATGAGCTCCATTTAGCCTTTGTTACAAGTGTGTTTTTAAGGGATAAAAGGGGAGCGAGGAACGAGCAGACACAAAGGTGTTTGTCAAGAATTCCCATTGGTTGACAGAAATAACATCGATTAATGATTGGCTGGACATTGAACTAGCGGGTATGAGTATGCTGGTGTCCAGCAGAGAGCCATGTTGGTGGGTTAATTTATAGCAAAGCCGCTTGGGCGGCGGTTAGTCGAGTCCACAGAGCAAGACGCTTTAAGAGTTAATGACTTCAGCCCAAGAAGGGAAGTGGAATGTAATTGCTGCCTCATTCCTGTGCCTCCCTGGGCATGATCATTTAGAGGAAGCTCACATTCCTCGGGTAAAACGTTTCTTTTCTTTCTCATAAATAATCCATCGGCCCATCCCACTTGGGTTTCCCACGTGGCCCTGCACACCACCCACTCTGAGCTCTCAGCAACTGCAGACGCAAACCCCAAATGCAACTGAGATGGCAGCCAGGACCACGTGGTGCTCTCCCTCTCCCTCTTTCTCTCCCGCTCCCTCTCCATTTTGAGACAGAGTCTCACTCTATCGCCCAGGCTGGAGTGCAGTGGCACCATCTCGGCTCACTGCAACCTCTGCCTCCCCGGTTCAAGCAGTTCTCCTGCCTCAGCCTCCCGAGTAGCCGGGATCACAGGCACCCGCCACCACGCCCAGCTAATTTTTGTATTTTTAGTAGAGACGGGGTTTCACCATGTTGGCCAGGATGGTTTTGAACTCCTGACCACAGGTGATCCTCCCACCTCGCCTGAGCCTCCCAAAGTGCTAGGACTACAGGCATGAGCCACTGCGCCCGGCCGCTTCTTTTCTTAAGAGGAGGCAGCAGCAGTGCTGCAGACTCCCTGCGCTTGTTCTTGGAATTCTTTTTTCTGTTTCACAGGATTGTCTATTCAAGTGGATCTCCAGGGCTGCCAATGGCAACATTTCAGAAAAGCTGGCCTCAGGCAATGTCTTTTATTTTATTTCCTATTCCTACGCAAAAGCATCCCACTTCCCCCACAGCTTCATGTTTTCTTCTTATTCCCATGGGGAGCTGATTGATTCTTTCAGGCTCTAAAGCAAAGTTCTGTCCATCCAATCCTCATTCTGTGACCTGAGACCTAAAAATGAATCAATGAACCAGAGTGGCAACTCTATCAAACACGATGCTCAACTGAATCTTTATTATTAATATTTCCAGTGTACTTGGCTTAAAGATACATTTCTGCATGTGGGCTAACCTAGCATATATGTGGCCACAAAAGGCAAAGGATCCTTTTACTGAATCATTCTTATATTCAATGGGAAATTGTTGGCCATCAATTACATGAGGCTCTGAGCCACAAGAGATGGAGAGCAGGGAAGGTCATGGTTCCTGACCTCCCGGAGCTCATAGTCCAGCAGGATGTGCATGTAACTCTCAAGAATCTTGCTGAGTGGAAACTATCTGCCCCCTAACACAAGTACTTCATTGGCCAAGGGACAACTCCTTAGAACTCAATGTAAGCTACTCAAAAACTGACTTTCCTGAAGCATGTTTATTCCAGTGGAAAAAAATAACAGGTAGAGCTAGAAAGAAATTCTTCTATCGCTTTGTGTTGAGTTGCAATGACTGCTTGTGGGGAAATTCAAACAATAAGGTGAAAAATAGGAAAGCTATAAATCAACTAAGCAAATAAAGTAGATTCAACGTGTATTAGAAAACAAATACAAGGCTAGGCACGGTGGCTCACACCTGTAATCCCAGCACTTTGGGAGGCCAAGTCAAGAGGATCTCTTGAGCCCAAGAGTTCGAGACCAGCTGGGCAACATGGCAAAACCCCGCCTCTACAAAAAAAAATACAAAAATTAGCCTGGTGTGGTGGTGCACGCCTGTGGTCCCAGCTACTTAGGAGACTGAGGTGGGAGCGTCTGTTGGCCCTGGGAGGCCAAGGCTGCAGTGAGCCCTGATCACACCATTGCACTCCAGCCTGGGCCACAGAGCGAGACCCTGTCTCACAATAATAATAATAATAATAAGCAAATACAAACTTAGCATTTGTTTGCAACTAAAACATTAATATTAGGAGATCATCACGTTAATTAGAACTTACTATAAATGTCATTGTGTATTTTTTTTTTTTTTTTACTGTAGAGCATACCTTTTGCTGAACACCCACTTTGAGCATGGCCATGAATGTGCCAGCAGCTTGCACAACTGATGTGCCCCTGAGATCAATTTGTAATAAGTGGCTTCATATCACCTGTGTAAGACGAGCCTGCAACTTAAAGAGATCCTAGCATGATTCCTCTTACAAAGTAGAGAATCCTTTCTGAAAGTAAATCCTCAGTCCTATATCAGTCAGAATAAGCTCTCTGCTGAAACAAACAATCCTCAAATTTCAGCAGCTTAACCCAATGGAAGTTTTATTTCTCGCTCACATGATGATTCAATGTAAGTGTTCTGAGGCAGCCTTTCATGGGGTGATTCTAAGGCCAGTCTCTTCGCAGCCTGAGGTTCCACCATCCCTTGGAACTTTAAGTTCTCTCTTGAATCCTGTTTCCAGCTGGCAGGTGGGAGGTGGGGAGAGTGGGGAGGACCCAGTGGGAGGTTTCTGTGGGACAGCCTGATAAGGGAAATGCATCACTTCTGCCATGTTTCATTGGCTGGAAGTCACAGCCTCTGAACCTCAAGGAAGACTAGGACAGGTCATCTACTTGCCAGAGGAAAGGGAAACTGAGTCAGCAACAAACTTGCCAGTCTGTTACAAGTCCTGAATGTCTCTAGTGTGGCTTTCATAAGAAAAGAAAGTGCATTTGCCTTTTATAACCAAAACAGGACAAATTATTAAGTATGTGCCATTGGAAATTATCTTCATCTTTAAAGGTCTTCATCAGTTTGATCTTCAAACCAATAAAATAACAGATAAAAATAGAAAGATCAGAAAATTATTTTGGCCACATTACTTTTGCATCATCTGGTTGTTACTTTATTACTTACTATGACAAGACAGCCCAAGTGTATGACCAAGCACAGCTGCTACTGAACTTTCATTTGTAAAACATAAGCTTCTTTGGAAAAGAATTTGGCAGATCAAATGACAAAAAATAGCTGTTCACACGCAGGGTTAAAGAAGGATTTACTGGTTGGAATCATCTCCAAGATGGATTTTTAAGTGGAAAAAAAAGTTACAAAACAAAACAAATAGGAAAACAACCGTTTTCCAAATACCATTATACTTGTGTTAGTGTTTCATTGCTATGTAAAATATTCCCACAAAGGTAGCAGCTTCAAACAACAGAAATGGATTGTTTTCCGGTTTCCTGAGGTCAGGAGGCTGGGTATGGGTCACCTGGAGCCTTTGCCCAGGATGTTAGCAGACTGGGATCAAGGTGTTGACTGGGGCTGTAGCCTCATCTGAGGTTCAGGGTCCCTTTCTAAGCTTATTCAGGTCATTGGCAAAATTTGCTTCCTTATTGACTGTAGACCAAGAGTCGCTCTCAGCTCCTATGGACCCCCCTCAGGCCCGAGCAGTGTGGCCCGCTGACAATGTGGCAGCTCACTTCTTCGAAGCCATAGCTACAGCACAGTCTTACGTAACAGAACCCAATCACAGGAGTGACATCTCATCATGTGCCCTGGTCCCGCCCACCCTCAAGAGGGCGTTTCTACAGGGCAAGTACCTAGGGGGCAGGATCCCTGGGGGCCATCTACCACACTGCTGTTTCTTTTTAACAAATAGGACCAACATTTGCTGTTTACACATAGACTATATATGCATGAGCACAGGAGAAACTAAAACCAGGCTTCTCTCTGGAGAGCAG
Organism: Hylobates moloch; assembly: GCF_009828535.3. Lineage (NCBI taxonomy): Eukaryota > Metazoa > Chordata > Mammalia > Primates > Hylobatidae > Hylobates > Hylobates moloch. The sequence continues at coordinate 40,384,912 of NW_026652296.1, forward strand.
AATTGGAAGACTGGGAATGGAAGAGGAGAATGTCTATTTTTTTTGTATTATTCCTGATTGGATAATTATATCATATTCACCTATTACCTATTCAAATGAAGTCATTGACTAGAGTAAGAATAGCTCTTTCATGCTTCGCTAGAGAAGGAGAGCTGTCCACTAAGGAGCCCACAAATGTAGCACGCATGGATCTTGCCCAGAGATGTCGCTGCAGGATGGGTGCTTGCCCTTGTGCTGTCCTGAGTCTGGTGAACACCAGCCCTAAGCAAGCGAGGAAGGAAGGACGCCTTGTGACTGCTCAGTACTCCCCTCTGGGAAAGTCCTTCCAAGTCTCCATGGCTGGAGCCTTAAATTCAAATCAAAGTAGCAAAGCAGAGTAGCAACTTCTCATGTACCCACCATCAGCTCCTCAGAGCCAGCCAGGAAATAGCCCTCGATCACCACGTGCCTCATTTGAAAGAGACAGTCTTCCTAGTCACTTAGTCTTGACGTCCAATTTATCTATTTTTTTGAGACAGAGTCACGCTGTGTCTCCCAGGCTGGAGTGTAGTGGCTCCATCTCAGCTCATTGCAACTTTCCCCGAAGTGGCGGGATTACAGGCATGAGCCACTTTGCATTGCCCAATTTTTTTTTACATTTTTTTTGAATTATAAATCCCCCCAGTGGCATTCCATCCAACTAGGCTGAACCCAGAAAACACATATTCCTATCACAGCTTTGCACATTTCATTCAATTTTCACATCTGGCAGTGGATTATGCCAAGAGTAAGGTCTGCTTCTCTCCCAGACACTGATGTGCATGGGAGACGGGAACTGGGCAGTGAATTAAGGAGGCATCAGGGCAGCATGGGGAAGTGAAGTGAGGAGAGGAAGGGTGGGTAAAGGGCCATCCCTCTGGGGCCCCTGGGAGACAGTGCAGTTAGCCCCCTGCCCCAGGGGGAGCTGGGTTTTCTCCAGTAATGCCTCTCAGCTACTATTTGAAGGCTGCTCTCAGGGAAAAGGAGCACTTCAGGTATGTCCCCTTGTGGGCCAAAAAATGCCCCAGCAAAGAGGAGCGGGCACTTGCAGATGGAAACCATCAAGCCGGTGTGTCAGTAGCCTGGTGTGGGGGCGGTAAGTGTGGAGCATCAACAGCTCCTGCCAAATCCCTGTGTCTATGCATGAAGACAGACATCCTCCACCTTGGCTGCGAGTCAACTCAATGTCTTTTGTTTGTTTTTAAATTAATAGACTGTTTTTAATTTTTATTTTTATTTATTTATTTTATTTTATTTATTTATTTATTTTTGAGATGGTGTCCCCCTCTGTTGCCCAGGCTGGAGTGCAGTGGCAGGATCTTGGCTCACTGCAACCTCTGCCTCCTGGGTTCAAGCAATTCTCATGCCTCAGCCTCCCAAGTAGCTGGGATTACAGGTGCCCGCCACCACACCTGGCTAATTTTTGTATTTTTAGTAGAGACGGGGTTTCACCACATTGGCCAGTCTGGTCTCGAATTCCTGACCTCACGTGATTTATCTGCCTTGGCCTCCCAAAGTGCTGGGATAACAGGCATGAGCCAGCGTGTTCAGCCTTAAATTAATAGACTATTTTTTTTTGTATTTTTAGTAGAGACGGGGTTTCACGGTGTTAGCCAGGATGGTCTCGGTCTCCTGACTTCGTGATCTGCCTGCCTCGGCCTCTCAAAGTGCTGGGATTACAGATTAATAGACTATTTTTTAAAAGAAGTTTTACAGAAAAGGTTTACAGAATCCTAACAGAACCATAACAGGTTTACAGAAAGATTGATCAGAAAGTACAGAAGTTTCCCTCCCCTCCTACAGCTTCCCCAATGATGATTATTATTATCAGTGTGGTACATTTGTTGCTATTGATAGATTATTATTAAAGAAAGACCACATTTACAGTCAAGTTCACTCTATATTGTACATTCTACTTGTTTTGACAAATGTACAGTGACGTGTCCATCACTGCTGTCACACAAAATTTCCAATGCTTTTCAAAAAAAACCTGCTATTTTCAACAGTTCTTTAAAGACCCCATGCAAATATGAAAGCCCTATGCAAATCCAGTTCTGATTTGTCTAGGAAGAAATCAATGAGACAGTTATTTTGATGAAAGCAGATTAAACTATCCTTAACTTTTTCAGAATTGCCAGAATGGGCCTGATTCAAGCCTTTGCAAAAAAACAGTCCTTTTGTGAAAACACTCCTAGAGAAAAATGGTGGGTGGCACATTCTGTTTTTCTGTTTTAATCAGGAGATTCCAAGGGGCCCAAGGCAAGGCCCATTTTGGGTGGTGATACAGGCCGTGGAGGAGCAGCAGAGGGCAGGGGTAAACTGTGCCAGTTCACAGCAGAGGCACTGAGGCCGGGACATGCTGCCAGCCAGCACTGAGTAGAGTCGGAAGGACCCCCGGGTTCTTTGCTCGGGAGCCTGCCAATCCTGGAAAGGGACACATTAAGCATGGCTGTCAAGACAAATCCCAGCTGCTAAGTAAATCACAGAATAAGGCTGTCAATCATCCTGACTGGATGAAATGTGGCCCCAAAAGTACAACATACACAAAATGTCACAATGTTACTGCCTGATGACATCCACAGAGCTCCCCTGCAAAGTCCCCACCACCTCTCTCGACACCTCCATCACCCACACTACCCTCATTGTCTCAGTCCCAGCTGCTTGTCACCATTCTTTTAAAGAAGCGTTAACTCATCACTTTAATCATAAGCAGCAATTTGGAATTTCAAGTGGTCGTTCCAGCAGACACCTCCTCCCCAAAACACCTCAAAGTGTTGGATATTTCCCCCCGTGGTGTGTCCCTCCTCTCCTGAGTGTCACTGCAGCCACACTCAAGGATACCGAGGACACATTTTGCAAACCACCAAGACAAATTCCATGGGCACATCCAGTGTGGCAGCTGGAGCTCTGTTTCGAAAGTGATAAAGATATTTGCCAGAGGAAACACAGCCTGCTGTTTGGGTTGGAAGCAGCACGATGGACTATTTCAACGTGAAATAAGTTTAACAACGGGAACTGCTGGGAGAGGTGTGGAGGACACTTACTCTCATTAGTAAGCAGGAGAGAAATCAGTGTCCCCTAAGCAGAAGGCTAGACTCTTCTAGCAGGCTCAAAAAACGGAACTCACAAGGAGCTACAAATAAAGCCCACCCAGACCATTCTTGGTTTATCTCGTCTTTTCCTTGGGTCTTAATAAGTTATTATGTTTCTTGGGAGTCAGACAAGCCTCCTTGTTACGACCTCCTCGTTACGACGTTCCCATAAAACCAACTTCCTGTTGCTCTGAGAACCGTGGATAGTGGCCCCTAATACATGGAAGTTTGAATACACACTGATAAAAATCAGATTTTCTGCATGTGATGGATATTAAAAATACGAAACTTTTATGATTTTTGAATGTTAAACAGCGTCCACAGGGCTGAGGTGACCTCACGGTATGTAACACAGTGAGACAAAGAAAGACAGGTCAAACGCCGCCACATCTCACATCTTTAATAATTCGCCTGTTCTGCCTTCAACCACTGTGGTCTTTTAATACACAGACTGCCCAGCTACAGTTGTTCCCGTCAATATCCCCTGCGCGGCCGCTTTCCGGGCGCCTTCGCAATGCGCTGTCAACTCGCCTTCGTGGAGCTTCACAAGAGGCACAAGCAAACCAACTTGCATTTTGGTTTCTCTCCTGACACAAAGTTAATCTAAATTCAGGAAAAAAGTATTCATATTTGTCCTTGTATGTCAAGGATTACCACCATTGAAAGTGTTCTCTATTATCAACTTGTCACTTTCTTTGCTACTTAATCTCTTTCTTTCTCTTGCTCAATGGCCCTCCTCTTACTTTCTTTCCTACTGAAGAAACAGGAGGGCTTTTCCCCCACTCTTCTCTCTTCCCTTTTACAGAAACTCACAAAGTTAAAAGGCTGGCTCAGCCTCACCACCTGGATGAACGGGGAGGCCCTGTCAGCCCGGCACCCCGCCAGCAGCCAGCTGTGACATTGTACTCTGCCAGCTTTGTGAAGGCCCTGCTTGCGGGATTGTCTCAGCTCTGTTGACAACGACCTCCCGCCCGGCCAATGTCCCATTCCAATTGTCCTCAACTTCCCTTGTTTAATGCTGTTTTGCAAATTATTAAGCACTGGAAGTCTGTTAATCACAGTTCACGTCCCGTGTAAGGCCACACAGGGTAGGCAGGGCTTGGGGGGAGGCCCGCTGGCAGGACTGAATGTCTTGGGTGGTGGCCCATTCACACCCCTAACGAGATCATTACCACTAACTAAATACAGGCCTGGCCTTGTGACCCTCTGGGGAATCGAGTGGGCCGGTGCGGGACATCAATATCTCTCAAACTCCCACTGCACTGCCTTCCAGCACTGAAAGCTAAGCCCGGGATCAAAAGGTCTCTACTCCCTGCTCTGGCCTCGCTGTCCCCAAGCCTCGAGCCCCTCGGCGACATCCCTGGTGGGCACCTGCCCTCTGTCCAGCACAGAGCAGTCAGGACTTGGAGCCCAGCTCTTCAGTTAACTTGACACACTGCATCTCCTTCCCAGGACCACCTAGGAGCCTGCTTTTAAGATGACACTGTCCAGTCTTCCCACAGCTCTCCATGAGGCCCAGAGACAAGCTGGGTGACCCTTGGTCACAAGTCCAGGCCCAGCATCATCCCAGATTGTAACATCAAAGATGAGGACTTTGTTGTTGCTGTTTCAGATGCCACTGACACCTTGAAGAAGGTGACCATGAGTCTCCTTGGCATAGTTTGATGTTTTATTCAGATCTCATTGTGCCTAAACAGAGGGTGAGAGTTCTTTATTTGCTGGGCATGTGAAGAAGGTCACTTGGGCTCCCCTCAGAAGCAAAGGTAAAGTGTGTGTGTGAGTGTGTAGCATGTATACGCAGGAGCATGTTTGAGTATGTGAATGTGTGTGCACATGTGTGTGTGACTGTATGTATTATGTGTGTATGTGTGTGAATGTATGCATGCATTGTGTGTGTGTTCATGTGTGTAATGTGTTCATGTATGTATATATGTATGTAAAGTTGGGTTATTTGCTATTCAACGATAGTGGGCTTTACATGGAACAATTCTGTCTGCCCAGATGGTGCTGACAATCCCAGTGTGATGTGTTGGGAGTTAAGACTTCTTAGAGAAGGAAAGAGCTGATGATCAACTATTTTTTTTTTAGCTATATTTTCCCACTCTCCTTCCTCTTAAAAGAAATAGTGAAAAAATAAAATATCCCAAAGCAAAGAAATCTTTGAAGTCATATGCAAGAAATGCATTTATCCATTTGCATTATGTTTATAACAATTTATTTATTATGACAGATACCAAAATCCAACTACGATAAGAACATCAAAATTCTACGTTCTGTTCTTTTTGAACACGGGCTCCTATGGCATCTGCCTGTTACTATTCTAATCTAAAGGAATGGATCTTTTTGGTATGTTTGCTTTGGTTTTCTCTTTCCTTTATAAGGAAGTACTTCTGCTGAAGGCACACCAATGTAGAACATATGTTCATGATGCCTCTCGGACTTGGATTTCCTAAAGAAATTATAAGGTCTCCCGGACTGTAATCACCACTACCATCAACAATCAGGATGCTTAATGCTGCATTTAAACCCTGTTGAACTTAAACAGTAATAACCCAAGAAAACTATATAATCAAGAGAAGAACGGATGGGGGTAGGGTGGAAGGGGATGGCCAACAGATACAGGAACACAAAAATAGAGATGGAGCTGGTAGATTTTCTCATAAATGACCCCACTGCAAACATAGTACATGAGCCCAGACCGGCCATAAGATCCTGGGATTAGGCTTTGTTTATAGCAAGTTATTGAAAACACCCTTAATTTTACATGTTTAAGGAAAATCAGACTTCTATTTGTATTATTTCTTTCTTTTCTTTTTTTCTACCAATTTGAAAGAGGCAGCCCCATGTTTACAGGGTCCCGTGGGCGTTGTATGAATGTGAGTGGGCTCCTTTCCTTTTCTTTTCCTTTCTCTTTCTTTCTTTTTTCTCCTTTCTTCTTTCTTTCTTTCTTTCTCTCTTTCTTTCTTTCTCTTTCCTTCTTTCCTTTCTTTCTTCTTTCTTTCTTTTCTCTCTTTCTTTTTTTTTTTTTTGACAGAGTCTCACTATCTCCCAGGCTGGAGTGCAGTGTCACGATCTTGGCTCACTGCAACCTCCACCTCCCGGGTTCAAGCAAGTATCATGCTTCAGCCTCCCAAGTAGCTGGGACTACATGTGCATGCCACCACGCCTGGCTAATTTTTGTATTTTTTAGTAGAGATGGGGTTTGGCCATGTTGGCCAGGCTGGTCTCAAACTCCTGACCTCAAGCGATCCTGTCTTGGCCTCCCAAAGTGCTGGGATTACAAGTATGAGTCACTATGCCCAGCCACTCCTTTCCTCGGCTAAACAAAACAGTGTTCCCGGTCCTGATTGTTCATCTCTCTGGGTGAAATGATCCCTAATGGTTAACTTCACCTGAAGTAGAGCTGGAAACTAATTTACAAGGATCAAAACTCCGAACCTCTTTCAGAAAACAGCAGGGCCTTCCTGGCAATGGGTGGCAAATCATTTCAGTTTTTCCGTTTTCTCCTCATGCTGGGTATGTTGAGGCTCACTGCTAATGAAAAAGCCTCCAAAACCCACCTAAAATTAACAACTTTCCTGAGGCCAGATGCATTTGAGATTTACAAATACCGGCAGTGTCAACAAGGCTCTGTCTCCTGGGTACCACAGATAGCCCAGCGCTGGCACGGCTGGCATCCCGGGCTCCAGAAGGAGGTGTCTGGAGTGCTCTTCCCAGGGCTCCTGCTCTCCAGGCACAGGACTCAGCATGACTCAGGGCACCCCAGGGGCTGGGGGCCAGGGCTAGCTAAAGTGGCACCTGCTGGAGCGATGCCTTCTGCTCTGTGAAGGAGAGATGGCTCCGCACTCAGTGAAGCAGAAATGGTGGAGTGCTTGGTCTCCTGCGTGCTCCTCAGCTCTCCTGTAAATATACAGCCATGCATAGGAAGCGTTCATTTAATGGTCCCTCTGAGCATCTCATTATCAACACAGCTCCAACCATAAGAAGAAGGTGAGCTTATGCAGCAAATGACCTTGGGTTCTGATTGTTCTGGACCAGACTTTGTGAGAGCGGTAAAGAGTTGGGTCCTTCCCCCTTAAGCATTGGATGGTGGCTAATGGAGCTGTCTCCCTTGTCACCAAGGAAGAGTCCCCGAGTTCTGTTCTCTTATCTTCCCAGAAAGCCCCCCGGTTTCCACTTGGATGGCCAAATTTGATAGTACCTAAAACTTAAACACTTCGTTCCCCAAACTTGAACAAAAGAGTCTTGCTCTCAAAGGACATGACGAAGCATCAATAGCAGCATGAACCATGAAATTGCTGTCTTCACCTGTGCCTCTCCACTTTGATAGATGGAGTTATAGGAAGCTTCTTCCAGCAGAAAGCCCCATTTGCCTTAAACAATTATTTAATAAATAAATATCGAGAGTTTCATCAACCAAGAGTAGCTTTTCCCCCCATGACTTAGCAAAAGCAGCATCACCCTTCATAGAGCAATGGCATTTTTGAAACATTAAGCTAGCTTCCTCTCCTTGCCTGACAACTTCTGAAGAAATAGCTAAACCAGAACAGATAAGGGAAAGAGTAAAGGTTTTTCATTAAATCCTTTTCAAGTTTTATCTCTGGCATAGGAATTTTCATGAAGTAGAAACACAATTTTCAGGTTCAGGGAACCAGAATATAATTTGGGCCAGTCTTTTAAGAATACAGTGTTATCTGGGTGGGTTTATTATTTTATAATGTGATCCTGCTTCATCTCATGCCAGGCTCCTCTGTTTGTTCTGCTGTAGCTATGCTGGCTTTCTTTCTGTTTCTTAAACACGCCAAGGCTGGTTCTACCCCACGGCCTTTGCATCTGCTGTGCCCTCTGCCTAGTTCACTCTTCCCTCGATCTCTGCACCCTGCCTTCTCTCCCACTCAGATCTCAGCTCAAATGTCTCTTCGTTGATGAGGACTTTTTTTTCACTATCTCAGCACAAGTGGCCCCCACCTCCACTCTGTTGTCTTTAAGTCATTGCTCACTCCTCAAATTTGTCTTCTTTGATAATTTTCTTCTTGTTGCTTGTCTGTCTCCATGAGGGTTTGTCCCTTATTGTCCTGGGACAAAAGCGCCTGGCATATAGTAAGCACTCAATAAATCTGTGTGGGTAGAACTCCACTTGGAAGATAAGGAAAAGCCATTTAAAACTATTTGGGGCCAGTTTGGATACTTCTTGCTTCTCTTTCAAGATTATACTTTTTGGTGGTATCAAGCAATTAGCGTGCCGGACTCACCCTCATGGACTCTTCACGTTAAAAATATGTAGATTGCATACCTGTGTGTCTACATAATCTCAGTATCACCTGCCTTTAGCAACAAAATGTCTGATGTGACCTTTACCCTCATGTTTATTATCCATAAAACTAAATCCACTTCAAACTGCTCCTACACTAAGAACCCATGAAAACATGTGCTACAAGAGCTTTGAAGGATCGTTTCAAAAATGCATTCTACTAAGTTTTCTCTCGTCTCCTTCAGGGCTCTTTCTGTACAAAAGTACCATCTCCCATGCTAAAGTAGGCTTGTAGGGAAATAAAGCACTCTAGGCCATAATAGGTTTGGACCAACCATTCCCTCCCGTTCATGATGGTTATTCCTTTAAAAGACAATTAAGATTATTTGTTTCTGTTTACATTTCATTTTAATATTTTTTCTACATTGTTCATTTAATTTTTTTCTGAGTTTGTAAAAATTAACATGGTTCTTTAAGTCTACTCCATTCCTGCCCCACTGTCTAATTATCTTCTTTGACAATTATCAAAGAAGACAAATTTGAGGAGTGAGCAATGACTTAAAGACAACAGAGTGGAGGTGGGGGCCACTTGTGCTGAGATAGTAAAAAAAAAGTCCTCTCCAGCCTAATCCTTTCCACCCCATTCACACCCCACTATCTCTTCCATCCTGTTCCAACCCATTCCCTAGAGGTAGTTAATCATGTTAGTTTCCGGTTTATCCTCCCTGTATTTCTTTATGCAAAATATTAGCAAATAAGCTGCTAATTTTTTAATCTTTCTTACACAAAAGGAAGCATCCTTTAGATACTCTTTTGCACTTTGCTTTCTTCACTGAACATTGGAAATCACTTCATAGCAGTTTCCAGTAATCTTTCTCAATATTTTTCACAGCTGCCCAATATTCCATTTTGTAGATATACCACAGTTTATTCAACTACTCTCCTGTGATTGGGTCTCTAGGTAGTTATCAATAGTTTGCAATTATAAACCAGGTTGCAATGAATTGCCTTGTGTTTATATATTTTTGTATCATTAAAGTGTGTCTTTAGAGTAAATTCCTAGAGTTGGGATATCTGGGTCAAAGGCAAGTGCATATGTAGTTTTGTTAGCTATTTCCAAGTGCCCCTGCTCAAGAGTTGTAGCAGTGAGAGTGCCTATTTCTCGAACAGCGTTATCAATAGAGTGTGTTGTGGAGCTTTTCAATATTTTCCAATCAGATAGATGAGAAATGGTGTCTCAGCGTAATTTTAATTTGCCATTCTCTTAATATGAACAAATTTCAACATCTTTTCATGTGTTTAAAGGCCACTTTTATAGCCTTTTGTTGAAAATTTTCTGTTCATGTTTTTGTGTGTTTTTCTATTTGATGTTTGCTCTTTTTTCCTTCAATTGTTAAGAAGTCTCTCCATAGCAGAGATGTTAGCCACAGTTAGAGCAGCTGTGGAGCCAAAGCGACTCCATCTTAGATGCTAATCTGCCATGTTGGCTTCCATTAACCCCTGTTCTGAGAAGCCTCTAAGATTTCCCTTTTATCTATTGCTCCTTGTATAGGAGCAGGTCCTTACCATAAATCCCAAACAACCTTGGTATTATTGTGCTTCGATTATCCTACACATCCTTTCTGAACCACCCCTTCTCTATGGCATAGAAGCCATGGGTCTGGGGGTGATGGCGTGGGATCCACCATCTTATGTTATTGCCACCCAAGACATAGACACAACTTCTGTTCCCAGGTCCTTATTAAGTGTTTCTTTCTAAGAAACTGGATTTGCCAGCCTCTTTCTTGGGCCTTTCAGCTTCCTTGGACTTTGGAACAGATTTGCATAGACCTGCCCACTGTAGAACAGTGCCTTTCCTCCAAAGCAGGTTATAGAGGAGTTCACTGTGTCTTTTCCAAATGCTCCTACAGCTTCCTTTCTTACGTTCAGACCTCTAATTCTCTTGGTTATATTTATTCTATGTATGGTGTGAGGTATGGCTCTAATTTTATTTTTTTCCAAAACTATTTCATTGTTCCTGTGCCATTGATTAAAAGCCCCATTTTCAAAAGGGCTCTTGGGAGCAAGGAAGGGTAAAGAGAAGGAAAGCAGGAAGGGGCAGATGGCAAATCTTTCCATCCTTCATCTACCTGTCTCTCCTCCCAGACAAACCCCAGCAGCAAGCATGCCCATGAGGGTGTCTTGACTCTTAGGGGCTCTGCCTACACCACAGAGCAGCCTTTCCCCCTCAGGCCTGAGCATGTGCTGGAACCTTTTGGCTAAAAGTTGAGTTCATGTGACCAGTTGTTCTTGGGGATGGATATCTGGGGTCAGTGGCTCTGGAGTAACAGTCTCCTGAAGACTGTGTTGCATTAGGTCAGTCACAGCCAGCATTTCTAATTTTGAAGCCCTAGCAAATCATCAGTTCAAACAATACAACCAAGAGTCAGAGAAAGGAGCGTGGGCCCACAGGCTCTGTGCTGGAGGGATGTGCAGGCAGATCCGAAGGCAGTGGACAACGACCCAGGGCCCACGGAGAGATCCGCAGAAGGAGGCCTTCATCTCCGCAGTCCCAGGTGTCCCTGGCCTTTTTGGTGCCTCATCGCTCTGATCCACGTCAGCATGGAAGTCTCTGAAAGCTTTGACATTGGAGGTTTCCTGAGATGTTATGACTTTGGATTCACCTGAATTGTTATCTGAATTTCTCCTACAGGACAGAATCCTACCCAGTGGTGTCTTCCAGGTTAACTGTCACCCAGGACAATCACAATAATGACAAGCTGTCCCTCCCTGAGGACTCGCCCTGGCCAGACACTTCCTAGACACTGTCTCCTTTACTGTCCCACATCCCTGTGAGATTTGCTTTATTCTTACACCCACTTTGCAGATGAGGGACCTGAAGCTCAGAGAGGCTGTGTTACTTGCTGAGGCCGTGTGGTGGATGCTGGAGCAGGATTTGAACCCAGTACCTACCTTTGCAACGATCGTGCTTGCTCCCCAGTGAGACGAGTTTTTAATCGTCACCATGTTTAATAAACAATAAGTATCTGCTGGGTGTATGATGCTGAATGTTTACTTGCTCATTGCGCTCCTTGTAAGGAACCAGTGGTGCCCATTCCAATTTGCACACCAGTGCTGAGTCACTGCGACTAAACCCAGGCCTACCTGTCAGGAGAGTCTAAAAGAAATTGATAGGTTGAACTGTCAGCATCATGTTTTCAAAAATAGCTGCTAAGTGTTTTCCAAAGGTAATGTAACATTAAGTAGGAAAAATGATTTTCTAGGTACACCAGGTGTTAGTTATAAATTTAACATGCAAATGGTGTGAGTTAGCTACACTTAAAAAGTCCTGGGGTACAGCTGACATTAAATACAAAATATCCTTCCGTCTCTAGCATTCATTTGCCAGTCACATTGTCTGTTAAAAGTAGTCATTTTGAAAGCAGTAATTCATTCTCTACAGTCCTTCCTTAACACAATTCTCAGCCTGCAATTTAGATGATAGGAAAATTACAACCTCAGTGCACTATATTATGTGATATAAATGTTATTGCAATTAAGCCTGGTAGGAACACACACACACACACACACACACACACACGCGCACACACAGAGAGACCTAAATATGGTACAACTGGTCCACGATTTAGTCTAAGTAGCCATTTCCTATGAACCAAGGAGCTTCTGTGAGTCCAATAGAATATGGGGCCAAAACAGGTCTCAACAAGAAACCTAGTGTCTAGGTTTGGGTAAACACTGTAGCAGAATGACAGCAAATGGGAGATGACCTGAGAAGTCCTGAGTTTTACCTTTATTGGTCAGCACGTGGGCAGGTTGGACTAACCTAAACATCACGAAAGTTACCTGCCAGCCAGTCACTAAAGCTGAAACCTCCGAGTGATCCAAGACGTCTTCTTCCTCAGCCTCAGAACCTATTGGGCACCATGACCCGAACCTCCTGGAAATCCTGATCCTGCCCCATCATGGACTCCCCCACAGCCACTTTCTTAGATCAGCACATCATACTTTGTTCTAGATTAGCATAGTCATCCCCTAAGTCCTCTGTGCCAATGATACTTCCCTTCCCAGTTTATCCTTCACACTATTGTGAAAATGATGGCTGTCAACTGCAGATGTAGTTAGGTTATTCTCCTACTCAAAACCCTTCAGGGGCTCCCGGACGTTGTTCCATGCCAGACTGTCATTCTTTGTCAGGAATGTCACTCCCCAGCTCACCTTCCATCTCAACTTTTCCACTTGGACATTCCTGGTCATCTTTATCGCTGCTTCTGACCCACCTCTTCTGGGAAGCCTGCTCCACTCACCTCCCAAAGGAATAAACCACTCTCTTCATCAATCTGTGCTCCTCCTATAGCCACTCTATCTGTTCATTGTGGTACTTAACGTAATTATGTGTGATCATGACTGGATACTGGGGAACAGGGACTATGAGATAATCAAACTGTTTCATTTCAGTGTATTTCTGGTATGCTGAAAAATGAAAAAAATAAATATAAGGTATATTATATAAGGTTATATATTAAAAAATTAGGTTTACATATGTTTAAATAATATATAATAATTTAAATAATTTAATAATTTAAAACCTTAAATAACATAAGGTTTTATATTATATAACATACATTATATAAGGTGCCAATATAAGGTTTCGAAAATTTTTAGATATTATATGGTGAACATGTTTAATCTTGTTGGGTCATTCTGTGGTTCTGGGTATAGCCTCATTTGAAGGTGGCATCAAGAAGTTAACTCCAAAGCCTTGTCAAATGGGGGTTTGGGCCAACTGGCTCTCCTGCCGTCTATCCTGACCTCCCATATGTGACAGGCCTTAGTCTTTACTCTGCATGGAAGTTCTCTCCCTGGTCTGGCATATCAGAGAAGCAATCAATAAATATTAGTCACGTTGAATTGGAAGAGCAAAGACCCCTTCGATTCTAGGTAAATAAAAAGGAAGACCAGTTCCTTTCATATTTATTTACTTTTAATTAATTAATTAGAGACAGGGGTTGCTCTGTTGCCCAGACTTGAGGGCAGTGGCATAATCACAGCTTATTGTAACCTCTAACTTTTGGGCTTAAGTAATCTTCCCACCTCAGCCTCCCAAGTAGCTAGGACTACATGTGTGTGCCACCATGCCTGCTTAATATTTTTATTTATTTATTTTTTTTAGAGATGAGGTTTTGCTATGTTGCCCAGGCTGGTCTTAAACTCCTGACCTCAAGTGATTCTCCTGCTTTGGCCTCCCAAAGTGCTGTGATTACAGGCATGAGCCACCACACTCAGCTCATATTTATTTTTTAATATTATATCTTTAAATCATGGCTTGTCTCTGTAGACAAATTAGTTGGACAGTCCAGGTGCGGTGGCTCACAGCTATAGTCTGGAGGCGGGTGGATCACTTGAGGCCAGGAGTTAGAGACCAGCCTGGGCAACAGGGAATCCCCATGTCTACAAAAAATACAAAAATTAGCTGGGTGTGGTGGTGCGCACCTGTAGTGAGCTGAGATTGCGCCACTGCATTCCAGCCTGGGTGACAGAGTGAGACTGTATCTCAAAAGAAAAAAAAATGACAAAGGTAGCTGCTGAAATGCTGCTGAAATAAATAAATTAAGAGGTGTAAAAATGACTCAAAGACCATAGCAGTCTTTTCCCTCTCATGCACAAAGTCTAAAAAGAGTGTTCTGACCATCAGGTATCTCTCTGGCAAGCAGTAATTCTAGGGCCCAAGATCCTTCTAGCTTTTGGCTCTGCTATCTGCTGTATGTGGCTTCCAACATTGATTAGTTAGAAAAGAAGGAAAGAGTGTTACAAATGGGAGGTTTTCCACCCACAGCCCATTGGTGGAATGCAGTCACGTGTGCACGCAGAACCACAGGGGATGCTGGGAGATGCAGGACAGCTTCACCTAGGTGGAAGAGAAAACTGGCATAGTCAGCTTAGCATCTGCCTCAAGAATGTGAGGCAAGAATTGTACTGCTTATGACAAAAGGCAACATTGAACGTCTTAGCAAGGAAAAGTAACAACAAGAATAATAAGTGCGATTTCCTGAGTGCTTACTAAATGCCAGGCACTGGTGTCTACCTACTTTGCCCAATTTTTGTTCTTGAATGACCTGCAAGGTAGATATTCTTTTGTTGTTGTTGTTGTTGTTGTTGTTATTTGTTTTGAGACAGGGTCTTGCTCTGTCTCCCAAGCTGCAGTTCAATAGCATCATCAAAGCTCACTGCAGCCTCAACTTCCTGGACTCAAGTGATCCTCCCACCTTAGCCTCCTGAGTAGCTGGGACTACAGGTGTGTGCCACCATGCCCAGATAATTTTTGTATTTTTTGTAGAAATGAGGTTTCACCATTTTCCCCAAGCTGGTCTTGAACTCCTGGGCTCGAGCAATCCTCCCACCTCAGCCTTCTAGAGTGTTGGGATTACAGGCATGAGCCACTGTGCCTGTAGGTAGATATTCTTATTTCTCCCATGAAGATGAAAAAACTAAAGCTCTGAGTGGGAAAGTAATTTGACTGGGGTCACAATGTAGAACAGGAATTCACACTTGCATCTGGCTGTCATCACAGTCCAGAGTTTTTCTTTGTTATCATGTAGTGTTTCCTTAAAAATTTACCCTCAAAAGTTCCAACATATAACAGACTGAATTTCAGAGAGCAACAATATATAACTTGCCAGAGAATAAGGGAACTTTGGGAAGATATCCTATAACCTTAATTTACAGGTGAGAAAATTAAGGTCCAGAGAAGAGAGACCTCCATTTAGTGGCAGAGCGACACTGGCCCCAAGAGCTTCTGATTCCCAGGCTTTTCAAACCCAATGTCTTGTTCAAGGGAGTCATGAGACCAACAGATGAAACAATAGTTGCATTGTTCAAAGTGATTCTCAGAGCTACATTTTACAGTAGCAGGTACACATGCCCATGCTAGACACGAAACAGGTTGGCTCTTCTATTATTGTTCTATGTTGAATCCTAATAGAAGCTATCTTCAAGAAACCTCTGGAATGGCTAAGAGAAGATAATGTGGAATGGCCTCAAATTCCCAGACACCCTTGTTATACATGTATTTAACCAGATGAGACCTGGAACTTCTGTTTTCCAACATGACAATGAGCTTAGATTTTTTTTTTTTTTTTTTTTTTTTTGCTTAGGTTTAGGAAGAGATGGGTTTTAACCAACCAAGGGACATAATGGTTCCATTCCCTGGGGTTCTTCCAGTTTTCTATTCTGGAGGAGAGGGACCAGGGCTTTTCCATACTTTGCAACTTCGTACTGCTCACCATCCACCCTCTATCACAATCCCAGATGTGAGTTATGGATATTTAATACAGATTTGTGTGCAAATGAATTGGAAAGAAGGGGATAGAAACATCAGTGGGTTACCCCAAGTGAGTCAGAACTTTTTGCATCAATTTTTTCAGTGTCTCTACACCCAAATATATATGTGGCTCTTATTCTTTCCATATAGATAAAATGGTCTCTTTCCATCCTAAGTTGGCTATAATGTAGTCAGATCTGCTTCATAGTGTTTGCACCAATAATAGCCAATTGTATTCAATTGTATTAATCGCTATCTGGTTGCAGCCTGTCTTTGAGCTTTAATACTTTATCAGCCTGTTTTATAAAGGAACACATTTTTATTGTGGTCAAGTGTGAAAGTTCAATACATTTTTCTCTTTATTCTCTGTGTTACGTAAATACAACGTATTTAAATGGGAAAACCGCAACAAAGAAAGAACAGTGGCGTTGGGACGGGCTTCCACTCCACCCTGTGTTTCGGCTCATTCCCTTCTTCCAACCCAAGAGACACTTTTGACCTGACTTAAGCAGATTTTCAAAGCTGTGACAAACACTATTAATTCAGAAAATTAGTCCTGACTTACCTGTTTTTCAATTAACAGGAACTGAGCTCATTTGGATTCCGTTCAGACTTGTAAACCTTTTGCTGCGAACAGAGACACAGCAACACTGCTGGAATGACAACGGCTAAGGTTTATTAGTTCACTAGGAAATGTTTTCCGAGTGAGTGTATGGTGTGAAAAGGCCCAATTTTGATAATGGATGTGCCTCTCTGAGCTTTTAATTCCGTGTTTAATTGGGCACAAAATCCAGGCTCTCAGATTTAGTGTAGGTGCTGGCCAGAATAATCGAACCAGCAGTAAAATGAATGGAGTATGGCGAGACTTCCAACTTTGATTCAGCAGCACCAAGAAAACCCTCGAGTGAAGTTGACAGTTTTAAAGTACATTTTTAATGAACAGAAAATTGTGAAAAATTGCCTTGATTGGGCTGTCTTGCTGACATGGAAGAATGTTAAATAATGTACAAAGAACTCTCTAACTTCAGCTCTTGAAAGATCCACTGCATTCCAAGCCACCAAATGTGGCCGAAAGGGTAGAAAATTCCAGCTAGATGGGAGGTATATGTTCTTTTTTCCTTTTTAAAGCTTTACTGTACAGTGTGGTGAATATAGTTGATAATAGAGTGCTGTGTTTCAAAATTTTAAGAGAGCAAATTTCAAATGTTCTCACCACAAAACAATGTTAAGTATTAATATTTGAGGTGATGGATGTGTGAACTAGCTTGATTTAAAACTTCACATTGTATTCATAAATTGTAACATCTCTTTATACCTTATATACTTACACAATTATAAATTGTGAATTACATTGAAAAGCAATAGGATGGATGTGTGTGAGAGAGAGAGCTACATAGAGAGAACAGAATACTTTATATCAATGAAGATAAATGAATAAACTTACAGCTGCATACAACGACCTGCATTAATTTCACAAAATCTGAGCAAAAGAAGCTAGCTACAAAAAAAAAATACCTACTCTATTATTTTACTTACATAGTTCAAAGAATAGGTTCACTTACACAAGTTTAGAGAGAAATACTTACGGAATAAAACTATAAACCAAAGTAAGACTGAGTGGTAACTGGGATCAGTCCTGAGGAAGGCACTGGAACATCAGCAAGTTCTGTTCTCTTGACCTGGGTCTCTTGACCTGGGTCGTGGTTCCAAATTTGCTTGCCTTGTGATAATTTGCCCAGGGGTACATTTTTTGTGTTCTCTGTGTTGCAATTCACAATAAATATCAGGCATTGCGCCATTACAAAAAAAAAAAAAAAAAAGATTCCTAGCTCAACCAAGGTAAGCAAAAAGTGTCAGGGCTGCAAGTACCTCTCCTCCCTTCACCTTTACCTGGGAAGCCCTTTATGTAGCTCCAACCATCACAAGAGGACCAGTGAAAACTCTCTTGCACAATACAAAGTCTTTCTGATTAAACAAACTGAAATGCTGTCTGATTTTTGTTTTGGTTTTTGTTTTGAGATGCGGTCTCACTTTGTCACCCAGGGTGGAGTGCAGTGGCACAAACACGGCTCACTGCAGCCTCTACCGCCTGGGCTCAAGTGATCTTCCTGCCCCAGACCCCCAAGAGCTGGGACGACAGGTGCACTCCACCACGCCGGGCTAATTTTTGTATTTTTTTTGTAGAGATGGGGGTCTCGCCATGTTGCCCAGGCTGCTTTTGAACTCCTGGGCTCAAGTGATCCTCCAGCCTCAGCCTCCCAAAGTGCTGGAATTACAGGCGTGAGCCATCATGCTGGGTCCAAAATGCTGCCTGTTTTGAAAAGGTTCACCAATAGTGGTTTGAATACATTATTTAAATAAACTATCACAAACCATCATTCTGTAACCAAAATTTCCAAAGAGAAATATAAAATGACTCATTCTCTGTTATATTAATTCCTGTCTCTATTGTGATTCTTCTTTACCTTCTTGATTTGACTGTATCCTATTCTTTGCCTTATGATTTAAGGTGAATGTTGATGTCTTCCTTATTTTCCAATAACTACATTGAAAAGTAAACATTTTCTTCTAAGTATAACCTTAGTTCTGCTGCATGTATTTTGATCTGTGGTGCTTTTGTTATTAATGTCTAAATATTTTTTGAAATTTTCACTGTCATTTCTTCTTTAACCTGTGAATTTTGAGATGAGTGTTTTTAGTTTCTAAAAAGTTGGAGGGAGTGTTGTCTTTTTATTATTGATTTCTAACTGAGGTTCATTTTAGTCAGAGAATAGGATTATTATTATGATTATTATTTGTACAGTGACTTTAAGTTTGATTTTTTTTCTTACTGAGTTTTATTTCAGGTTTATGGAGGCACATGTGTAGGTTTGAGGACAGGTGTTTATTAATTCTTTGAGATTTATTGAGAATTTTTTAACTATTCCATGTATGTTTAAAAAAGAAAATGTATTCTCTATTGAATGGCAATGTCTATAGCTATCTCTTCAGGCTCAAGCTTATTTGGTTATTAATTTGTGTTATCCTGAGCAATATTTAGTTTGCTTTAATCTCTGCTTTTGAGAGTTGTGTTACTGACTTCCATTATGCTTGTAGATTTATTTATCCATGGCTTCTTGGTCGGACTTTGCTCTCAAAGTGAAATTTTTTAGGTTTATGATTGTTTTATCATATTTAGAGATATTTCCTTTTAAAAAGCCTGTCTTGTCTATATTTTCTGGTATTAACATTTTTTGCTCTAAATTCTATTTTGCCGGCTATGAACACAGCTGCCAGTTATATTCTTTGGCTTAGTTTTCACCCAGAATATCTTTTCCCAATTTTTTATTTTCAACCTTTCTGTGTCATTTTGGAGTAAATTCAGTTGTGAGGATTCTTTCACTTGTTTTGTTTCTCAAAAACCACAAAGATCACTCAGTAATAAATCTAGCCAAGGCTAAGAGATTAAAAAGAACCATCCTCTGAACTAGGTTCTTCAAATACTTTAAACAACTTGAAAATCTATAGGAATTGCAGAAACAAAATTAGTTTCCTTCTTTCTTTGCCCACCTGGACTTGGGAGTTTTTGAAAGCCGGAGCTGCCGGCTTATTTTTCTCTTATCTTTCAGGGAAATCTTGGACAATAGCTCTGGGATGCTCAGCGCTAAAGATCATTTCCCCAATAGGAAGGCAATAATGGTGGGACAGCTCTCCACGCCGCCTTCAGGGAGTGTTATGTTTAGATGAGAAAAACATCCCTAAAAGCATTTGTGAGAGATGACTGAGTGTTTTTATCATCAGTGATAGGGACTTTCCCCCCATAAATATATGGCATTCAATAACACAATCTCCTTTCCCAGCTACACGCACGTGTCCTTCAAAGGCACTCTCCCTCTAACCATGTGACCATTCAGCAGAGAAAAATCAGCCCGTTTACATAACAGCTGTTAGAGCCAGCGTTGACATATTACTTCAGGGCCTTCCGCCTATAATGGGTTTTTCAAATGTGTTGCCATGTTCAGTTGATTAGTTGTGGGTGATCTGAAATGTCAAACTATTAGCCTTGACAACTACTGCCAAGGTTACTATCTTCGGAAAATATCTTTTTAATAATATAACTGTTTGTAAGTGGAAAAGGTGATGTTCAAAATACAAAGTAACAATAAGTGTGGATTACCGAGCCACTGATGGCTTCAGTTTTTCATTCTTCTTGGTGATGCATGGTCTGGGGGCTTCTTTTTAATGATTAAGTACCACTGAGGCAACCCTAGGCCTCTGTGAGCTACGCAAATGTAGATCTCAGGATTGGAAATTGAAGACAGGGAAGAAAGGGGGCACTGAGAAAACAAAAACAAAAACTTTCAATTGAAAATTCCACCATCCACCATGGTTAAAAAGTCACTTCAAATACCAGCCACAGCTGAGGATTTCCAAATCAGGCCCTGGCATGGAGGGGGGTCTTAAAATCCAAATTTACACTTTTCAGCCATCAAGATGGTGCAGGCAGTCAGGGAACTGGGATAAAACGAAATTAGTACTTGGCCCCTTCTTTTTTTTTTTGGCACGTTCACTCTCACCCTTACTGCTCCCCACCAAGGGTACCTGGGGTTTTCACTCCTTTCTTCTAATTAGGGATATTCTTGGTTGTAGTCAACTCTTGGCTGGCCCTTTCCTCCACACATCAACTAAATTTCCATCACTTTCCATTTCTTCTGTTTCATTCCTATCCTTTCCTGATAAGCCCTGCCTACATGATAGCTGTTCCCCCAAAGCAGGGAGACTATATAATCTATCTTCCAACTAAGACACTTTCAAGAGTGAAAATGGCGCCACACATAGTACCATGGAAGACCAGGCTGGCCTGGGACTCTACCAGACACACAGGCATATACGGTCACCCTATCAGTAAGGGGTCAGCAATTGCCAGTGTATTTGCCACTCTTGGGAAGATATTTTTATTATAATACAGGCTTCCTGGAAATTACACTTTAGTTCAAGGGTTTTTGCTGGGATGGGAAATGCTATAAAGCAGACCAACATCCACCTTTTACTGTCAGAGTGACAGTGACACTCACACAATGAAAGAAATTAAAATTCACAACTAGATCGATCCACAAAAGCAACCACCACCACCACCATCACAGGTTTCTAAGTCAGTGCCTGGACTGACCCATATAATGGTTTCAGCAAAAGGAAAAAACGCCTATCATGATGTTTTCATGCTAACAAGAACCGAGAAGCTGTAACGTTTTCTTTTTCCTGCTTTTCACAATATAATCAGTTGACCTCTTCCACAGGAATCTGTATTATTCAGCGGGTAAAGTGGGGAAGGTACACAGGAAGAGAGAGAGGATTAACAAAGCATTTTCTAATGTGTGAGAATATGAGAAATGAATCTTCTTGCATCATATTTTTGAGCAGGAGCTTTGATATCACAATACCTTAATTCAAAATCTGATTAATAGTGGAGACCTCAGGCACTGCATCAGGCTGGTGGGGACAGTATTTGGGGCCAGGAGGGCATTTTCTATTATGGTTTAAAGGGCACTAAAGAAGGCTGTCTACTCTTGTAACAAGCACTTCAAGACAAGTGCAGGGAGCCTCTGTTTCAGTATCACTCTGGCCTTTCAAATCCATCCTTCACCCTGCCCTCAACCCCAGAGCACTTGGAGATGGAGAAAACTGACTTTGATAGAAGTTTTTTTCTGTGAGGTACATGCAAATTCCAAAATGTGGTTTATGTAATCATCTCAATACAAAAATGTTTAATAAAAATTTTAATAAATACAGACTTTGAAATTTGTTACAGATTCTAGTCAGAATAGGCATCTAGGCAGACCTTGAAGAAACGGTGAGCTACCCTAATGAAGTCCATAGATCACCAAACAAATTGCATCAAGGGAGTTATAATTCTAAACCTGTGATTTTGTTACTTGTTCTAAAGCAGGAGTCGCGACTTCTTTTTTTGAAAACAGTCTCAGAATGATGTTTTAAATGCATAAAGTAAAACACATAGTATTACAAAGGGAACCAATACCTTGAAATACAGTTATCAAAATATCACTAAAACAAATGTATATTATAGTAATATGTGTGCTTCTTTGTTAGTGCAATAAATAACAGGATCTAGCAGTGACTTTAATAACCCCATCATTTTGAGGTGATGATGAGCATAAGTAATAGTTTGATATTTCTGCAACAACTGCAACATAATGTGAAAATATCTGATTTCTACTGGTGACAAAATCACAGGTACTGTAGATTCATAATTAAAGGAAACACTAAATTTCAGTCAGAGGTTTGAGAAAATAATGACAACTTTTTTCTCATTTAAGTTCACAGATCTTCTGAATTCCAACCATGGACCTCTCGGCGGGGTCCACACACCCCAGATTAAGAACAAATATAGTTCTTGTAAGCCAACAATTTACTGTATTAATGGCTTGCCTTTCTTTAAAGAAGCCACCTCCCATCAGAGTATAACACACACAAGCCTACGTCCTCCCGTGAAGGCCCGTGGAAGCCATTTTGGAACTCTACCCTCCTCCGTCTTTGTCACATTGGGGCATCCAGCTCCCAAATCTTGAGAACACTTCTCCACCTCACACCAACCTGACCAACTGGAAATCCCCAGGATGTGACAGCAGAGTTAAAAGCACATTGCTCACATCTATAATCCCTTCTGAAATAACTGTGGAGCCTGGAAATTCCATAACTTCCTAATCCTTGGTAAGAAGCTCTAACAGAAAAGTCCTCCTGGCTCTTTAGTTTCTGAAAGAGAAAAAGATGAACAGTTTTCCCAAAGATGCTTTTACTTGAAAAAATGGTTTAATTAATATTATTAAGGAGACAAACGGAAATCAGACTCTATTGAGAGACAACATGATATGGTGCAAAGTGTCTTCCGGCCAAACAGAAGTGGGTTCAAATTCCAGGCAGATATTTAATAAATATGACCCTGAGTAAGTACCGAAACTCCCTGAGCCTCAGATTCCACAGAAGTAAAATGCAGAGAGTAGCACATATCCCAGACAGCAGTGGGAGGACTAAGTGAAGCGGTGAGGTGCACACAGACACCTGGAACTGTGCCTAAGACACTGTGTCTTAGGTGCCAAGACAGCAAATGCTGCAGCCATTCCTGCTGCCTCCCTTTTTGTTATGTGGGTTCTTCTAGGAATGGTACAGATGTCAATGTCCTCATCAGAAAAATGCTGTGCCCTCCTCTTGAGATTTCTCATGAACACGTTAATTCGAAAAACATATTTTTATAGCACATACCAACTCCCAACAAGGCATAAATGCTAAGTTTTTGGCACAGAGAAAGAATTCCAAATAGTGGGGAGAGGGGGAGTCAGAGCAAGAAATTATTAAGAAACAAAACTATTACACTGATGGTCCAATAACAGAATCACAAAGAGATAAATCAGGGGTTCCAACACCAAACAAAAAGGTGATTATTCAGATCTTCATAGGGACAGTGCTATTGATTCAAATAACAAAGAACGCTATATAAATTGCTGTGTGTTGCTCCTTTTTTATTTTTAGTCTGGCAAAATTGATTCTCCTAAACATTGCCTCAAATCTACAGAAGCAATCAAGTTAAATGCAACCCATTATTTTAAGCTCTCTTATTTTTTTTTTTTAAATTCGGTTTTTGGTACATAGTTTAGCCAATGATTAGATTGGCTGATGCTGATCAGATAGCAAAAGGGTTTTATTATGGCGTGGATTGCTCTTGCTGTCTCCTGGGTCTATTCAGGAAATGTGGGTCAAACGGTGGGAATTTAAATGTAAGAAGATCATTATAAAGTAAGCAACAAAAGGCAACCAACCTCCCTCAGACAGGATGCTTATTTCCTCCAACTGCATTTCAGTATCAAACACCTTTCAATACAGCAACTACCATCTCTTCAGCATGTACTATATGCCAGTCACGTGAATTACATTTGTCTTTCACAAAAATCCTAGTAGGCAGGTACTATTATTATCCCCATTTTACAGATGTGGAAACCTGTTGATAGAGATGCAGTTGACGATGAACAGAAAGGAGAAGGAGAAGTGATTGTATTGATTCAGGTATGTCTGTGGGACAAAGATGATTCCATAAACGTTTATTCTTGCATCATCAGCAACCAAAATGCAGTATAACGAGCCATCTATCCACAGCTCTTCTTTAAATGAAACCACAAACTCCCCCAAAGATTAGTGGCCCATCAGCTTCCACTGTCCCTGAAGGTGTTTGTCTAGTAAACCTCATGTGGGGTGTGGGAAGGTTCGGCTGCAGGACCAACAAAACACAGACCAAGAAGACGAGGGCTCAGTGAGAAGCCTGCGTCCATTCCTCTGCTTGGCTTCATCAGTGGCAATGTGAGTGAATGGTAGCCATCCAAGAGAGCCAGAGCACAGGGTGTGAAAGCCCATGGGCACGTACCCCCAACAGTGGATAAATAAAGGGACACTCATCGCCGTCCTTAACAAAACCGAAAGGATGGTAAGCACGTTTGACTCTTTGAAATGGTTACTATTGCCAGGGGTGGGAGCACTGAAATGAAAAGGAGAACTTCTTGAAAAGTTGCAAAATAAGAAGCATCATGATGACAGAGTTGCCTTCCTCAATGTGGGGTGCACCTTCCAGAACAGCCTAGGGCTTCCGGAGCTACCTATCCTCCCTCCCCCCAAAATGTCATCTCCTATATACATTTTCCCATCAAAATGGTGATGTCAGGGAAAACCTATCTTTGGATCCTAGTGTCCTCCCCAAGAGGCAAGGCATTAGCCTTGCAATGCTGCAAGAGAACGGTTTCCCTTCTAGCTCTTGAGAGTGAGAGTTGCATTTTTAAAATTGTCTATATGTGCTAAGACGAAGCATTCAGGACATTACTATTGGTTTTTCCTGTCAATTAAAGTAGGCTTATTTGATTAAAACAGGTCAATGAAATTGAGTTTTAAATCAACATTCCATCCTGGTTGCCTTTTGTTTTGTTTTGTTTTGCTTTGTTTTGTTTTTGAGACAGGGTCTTGCTCTGTTGCCCAGGCTGGAGTGCAGGGGCTCAGTCTTGGCTCACTGCAGCCTCAACCTCCTGGGCTCAAGTGATCCTCCACCTCAGCCTCCCAAGTAGCTGGACTTCAGGCATATGCCACCATGTCTGGCTAATTTTTGTGTTTTTTGTTTGTCTGTTTTTTGTTTCTTTGTTTGTTTGTTTGTAGAGATGGAGGTCTTACTATGTTACCCAGGCTGGTCTGGAACTCCTGGGCTCAAGTAATCCTCCTGCATCAGATTCCCGAAGCGTTGGGATTACAGGCCTGAAACACTGCACCAGGCCTCTGGTTGGCTTTATTTTGGCTTTGTGATGTTAGCTATCATTTTTAATAGAACAAATCTTAGTATTTATTTTACCAAGAATATTCCAAACCTAGTAAAGAAAACTACACATTTTCATTATGTACTGAACTTCTACCACCTTACTTTTAACAGTAAATACCGCATGTCCTGGCCCACGTGTAGAAATGGATCAAAGATCAATGAGAAAATGACCAAGATCATTAACAACATGTAAGGATTCAGCCTCTCAAATTGGTAAGCATTACTTACTACCTTCCAAGTCCCTAACATTTCTCTAGGCACCGATGATGAGTGAGAAAGAAAATTCCACAAGAAGATAATCACAGTCACCACCATTTATTGAGAATGTATTTCATGCCAGGCATGGGTCATGTTACACAGGCATGGGTCTCTTATGCCTCCTCTGGGAGGGAAGTGTAGTGGCTTCCATTTTAGACATAAAGACGCTTCGATTCAGAGAGGCACACAGCTGGTGAGCGGTAGAGCTGGGGCTGGAACCCAAGTCCTTGACCACCGGTCCTCAAGGAACCTCTGCCCTGAAGAACCTTATAAACAACCTGAGGGGTCAGACTGTCATGCACACAGCCTGGCAGGCCGCCCACCTGGGAAAACACTTGGAGGGAGGCCTGGAGGAATGGAAAATGGTTGACTGTGAAACAAGCAAGTCCATTACATGGCCCGCCTTCCAGGATCATCTCAGCAAGATGCCCAAGCCCAGATTTCTCACATTCTACCAAGCTCCAGTCAGAGGTAACTTGACATTCCTATTTAAACCGTACTAATTTATTGGGCAGCTTTTCCCACTTAGGCCGTAACAAATAGGCTTTAAAAACTTCACAAAGTGACGGCATTCCCTTTTATATTCAGATTGACTTTTAATGATATTCTAAGGAATTACTCAATTATAACTCTTACAACATCTTGATGAAAAGATAACAGTATTTCCACTGGGTATCTTTCCTTTGCCATGGGTGAAAAATGAAGGCACATAAAGGCTAATAATGTTATCTAAGGTTTAACAGTAAGTCATATGAAATTATAGGTGTGAAAGAGCTTTGCGAAGATAGTGCTAACCAAATATAAGGCATTATTAGGAAGAACGCTAATACTCCTAACTTTTTGACTGCCACACACTCCCACTAAATTCTGTTGCCTTTAACCTAGGACATCCTACTTTAAGTGTAATTTTCTAATTCACTCCCTCATTTAACAAATACTCATATGCTAGACACCATGTTCTTGAATTAGGAGCCAGAGGACACAGTGGGAAAAGGAGAAGGAGCAGAGACTAGCTTTCTTTAGTTCTAGTAGAAATTGGAATTCAGGGCAGGCATGGTGGCTCATGCCTATAATCCCAGCACTCAAGAATTGCTTGATCCCAGGAATTCAAGACCAGCCTGGGCATCATAGTGAGACCCTGTCTCTACAAAAACTTAAAAAATTAGCCGAGTGTGGGCCAGGTGCAGTGGCTCACACCTGTAATCCCAGTACTTTGGGAGGCCGAGGCAGGTGGATCATGAGGTCAGGAGATTGAGACTATCCTGGTGAACACAGTGAAACCCCATCTCTACTAAAAAAAATACAAAAAAATTAGCCAGGCATGGTGGCAGGCGCCTGTAGTCCCAGCTACTCGGGAGGCTGAGGCAGAATGGCATGAACCTGGGGGGGCGGAGCTTGCAGTGAGCAGAGATCCCGTCACTGCACTCCAGCCTGGGAGACAGAGCGAGTCTCTGTCTCAAAAAAAAAAAAAAAAAAAAAAAATTAGCTGAGTGTAGTGGCATGTGCCTATAGTCCCAGCTCCTTGGGATGCTGAAGTGGGAGGATCCCTTGATCCCAGGAGTTGGAGACTGCAATGAGCTATGATCACGCCACTGCACTCCCACCTGGGCGACAGAGTGAGACCCTGACTCAAAACACAAAACGGAATTCAGGATATTAGAAACTACAGATTGAGAAACACGCTGAGCTAAGGAATATTGGTTCTGTCTTGTAGACACAGGCGTGTTGTAACGACCACTGAACAGGTGCTGATTAATTGGCAGGCTAAACCAGAGTCCATAGGCAAGTTGGGAGACCTAGGTCATTTCAACCAAAGCCAAAGGAAGTTCTGGCCATAAATCACTCAGGCTTTCTAATGCAACATGTCAGGAGGTGCAAGCCCTTTTTATAAAATATATTTTGCCAAGTAGTTTCTCCACATCCCCTCTCCTCAGAGCGATGCCCATGTGGTCACTTTGGAGTCCAGCTTTTTCTTTCTAAGAATTTGAATGATTTTTTTAAGTGCTACCCACGCTGTTTCACAATCCAGCCAGCAACACAGGATCCTGCTATCTTTCCTCAGAAATTGAACTTACCAAAGGCTGGGCCTCTCCTGTGCATGAGCCACAGAGCCCATCCAAGTCCAACATCCCCACCTTCAGGAAATAATGCAAAACTCGCCTCAGTACCCAGGCCTTTTTTTGATAGAGGATTTAATAGCAACCCTAGAGCAACCTCATTTGGATTTCCTTATTCCTTTTTCCCAACCCCAAGCTTCCAACTCCCTCCCCATAAAAACGCCCTAATTCTGGAGGCCAGTCTCAAGTCGTCTTCTTCCCCCAGTCATCAGAAGATGGTAGGAAGAAGGTAAACATTCCATCTTCCTCTGCTGAAGAGCAAGAATCTTTCAAGAAGCTTTCCAGACACTGAAACAGATATCAATACCTGAGACCTCCAACCACTGTTCCAGAGGAAAAAGAACAAAATAAAGATTCGAAGAGTCTCACATTTCTCTGACCATGTAAGAAGTATTGGCTGGAGTTTCAGAGAGTTATGAAGTTAACAACTGAAAAATCTCAGAACAGCTCAAGCCAGCACTGAGCTATTCCAACTATGCTTTCTCCTCTGAACAGGTTTTTGTTTCTTTATGGAGGTCTATGGAATTCAGCTTAAGCCAGCGAGCGATTCTATCCTGACACTCTATTCAATAAGCTCCAGCAACACCGGAGAAAAAATTCACCCCAGTGATGGTTACCTGGCTTGACGGGTCCCATATCTCCCACCAGGGGTAACTCTATGCCAGCGCCCTGCAGGGGCACTTCCTACACGGATGGAGATGGCCTTTATCTGTGCTGTCCAATGCAGTAGTCACTAGTAACATGTGGCTCTGAGCCCTTAAATGTGGCTAGTGGGACTGAGAAATGGAATTTGTCATTTTCTTTAAGTTTAATTAACTTTCAATAGCCACAGCAGAGTAGAGGCTCATGTCTCAGACACCGAAGTCATACGTGGAGTCAGGAGTTTGCCAGGGTAAGGCTTGGGGTGGCATTTACCTGCTGCGTGAGTGACAAAATGGCTTCTTCCCGCCCTCTCTCTGCTTCCACAGATGGGGACATTTCTATTCTTTATCTTGCTATGCCTCTATACTTTAAAAATGCATCCTCCACCAATAAAAACACAATTTCAGCAGAAAAGTGGCCAAACATCTCAGAGAGACTCCTGGGGCCCACAATTAAAGGCTTTTGTTGCAATGCCACATTTTGTTTCCACGTCTTCTACGTTATCTAACTAGAACCAAGCTAGCTAAGCCCTCCACGGGAATCCTCACCGGTGGGCCTCTACTCTCCAGGCAGAAAGATTTCCCGGAGCTCTGCAGGCCACTGACTTACCTCCCTAGGGGACACAGGCATAGCACTCACCTGTGGCTTCCTGAGCCTCCTGGTGTGTGGGATGCCCTGGGAGCTCCTTACATGAAAATGAGAGGCCCCTCCTAGACGGGATAGGTGAGAATGGGCAGAGGCAGATCCCCCAAAGCTCTCGGTGCTGGGGTAACCAGACGCTAGTACTTAGGCCAGCTTTGGGGAAGTGCTGGCCTATACAACAGTGGGCATGACATCACCAACAGGAATGCCTTCCTCACTCCAGCCCCAAGCTGGTCCAGTAGGGGGCTGAGCAGAGGGGAATTTGAATGTTGTTAGGAAATGTTGTGGCTTCAGGAGGAAGAAACCCATTTTAAGCTTAAACTCTGATCAGGAAGACGCTCTTTTCCCCTTTGTGGAATTTGAAATGCCCATCCCTCTGTGGAGGTGTGGCAGGAAACGCTACGGAGCCAGCCAGTGAACACAGAGGAATGCTCAGCGCCCAGGTTAGAAGGCACGAGAAAGCAAGCACCGTGTGGGACAGCCAAGCCTAGCATTTCAAACGGCGCAGAAAGCCAGTTGTCCATAAAGGGCTGGGAGCACTGGCAGGAGGACCAAGAACAGTGCAGGCCCTCAGGGGACATCAAGAGAAGAGCAACTCCAAGCCACGCCACCTCTGAAATCCCATCAACTCCTTTCTGAGGAGGAACTACTAGTCTATGTCAAATCTTTTAAAGTGTTCTTACCACACACACACACTGATAACAATAATAATAAAGGGGATGGGAAGAAACTTTGGGAAGGGATGGATGTCTGTGGCCTTGATGGTAGTGATGATTTCACTGGTTTCTACTTCTCCCCAGACTCATCAAGTTGTACACATTAATTACATACAACTTTATACAAGTCAATCATACCTTAATAACGTGGTTTCGAAAATATTTTTGTGGGTTAGATTTCCAGTTTATTTTCTGCATGGAAAAACGTGTACAGGTCTCTCTCTCTCTGGTTGTGGGTTCAATCATTTACAAGTTCTTTTGTTATCTTCTAAAGATTTCAGATTCACAAACCTAACACAAAGGGACTGTGTGTGGCCACCAGGGCTGAATGAACCTTGCCCAGTTATTACAGCCAGGGTTCTGGAGTTCTGAGAGAACTAGGCAAGCGGCTTCCCACACAGAATGATGTCTTACTGAAACTCGTTTCTATTGAGTCATTTAAAGGTACAATCTGGCCAGGCATGGTGGCTCACACCTGTAATCCCAGCACTTCAGGAGGACAAGGCGGATGGACCACTTGAGGCTAGGAGTTTGAGACCAGTCTGGCCAACATGGCGAAACCCCCTCTCTACTAAAAATACAAAAATTAGCCTGGCGTGGTGGTGCACACCTGTAATCTCAGCTACTCAGGAGGCTGAGGCAGGAGAATCACTTCAATCTGGGAGGCAGAGTTTGCAGTGAGTGGAGATCGCACCACTGTACTCCAGCCTGGGCTACAGAGTGAGACTTCATCTAAAAAAAAAAAAAAATAGAATCTTAAAATTCTTAGGACTAGAGGCCAAAAGATGGCATCTTTTTTTTATGCTTCTTTTCACTCCTTCTCAATATATTTCTATGCCAAAGACTAAGAATATTTGCCCAAATTTTGCCAACTCCATCTCTTCCCTCCTCTTCAAGAATTCTCTCTAGAGGTAGTGAGCTAAGTTCTCCAGAGCTTTCTCTCACGGGATATGGAGAAAACACATAACATTGACCACCTTTGGTGCGGGAAGAAAACTAATTAGATGGGCAATGCTGTAAGCCATATCTATTTGTTTTAGATTTTCTTCAGTCTAAAAGAGTTGAGCCTGAAATGGATAAATGTGTCATTTCCCTTGAATGTGAGTGGGTATTAGAGACTTATTCTCCTAGACCCATTGAGTGCTCTGTAATTCAAGGGCTTTTTCTTTATTCCTCCAATAAAAATGTCTTGAGGTTTTCTGGAAGTGGAGACCAAAAACACATGAGGGCTTCCTCTCACTGGTTTTGACTCTGATTTTTCAAAGAAGTTAGGTGCACCAGAGATAGAGATGTGGACAAAGTGGTCAGACACACACATCATTCACTCCGTAATACACACTAACACACTCATAGTGATTCTGTGAGCTCTTGTTTTCTGCATTTGAACATTTCTTTCCTGCTGTATTATGCTTCTATGCCTCTGTTATTAGATGCACCTGCTCATACAAGTTTGCTATCATTTATCTCACTTACAGTAACATCGAGCACACCATTAGTGTTGCTTAGAATTACCCCAGCTCCGATGAAGATGCCTTAATAGTTTTGAAGGAACGCCACCCAAATTACAGTGTGTGGGCGAGAGAGTTCACTAGTCTATAAATGTGAAGATCTTCAAGCATTGTGCTACATTCTCTTTTATTCATTTTCTCTGAAGCAGGTTAAACCTCTTGAATTAAGATCTATGCTCAGATGCCAATGGAAATGGAGTGTGTTCAGAAACTGATGTTTACTTGAATGTGTTTATTGCTTAAGTGTCATTTCTGCCTTCATCCCTTTCATCGTCTTTTTGAGCTTTCAGAAAGGAATCCAGTATTTCCAGTTTTTTCTTTATCATTTCTCCCAAATATGTGCTATTTGAGTTGTTATGGCTGAGAGCTATAATAACTTTCTTTTTTTAATTGCCCTACTAAATTTTAAAAATAATAGTTAAGGAAGCTTTTAGTTGATTTCAATTAAGAGATGCTATGTAATGCAATTAAGAGATGCTGTATAAATTGCCTTCCATTCCAACAGTGAAAAGAATTCGTATTGCTTTTTAGGATTCTACTGCCTTTTTAAGTCCATGTACAGCCTAACGCCACAGTCATTCCCTTCCTAATTTGTATCTTGCAGAGGCAGGAGAGAATCATGGCCAATGGCAGAATTGCAAGCATTGCTGTGCTTGTGCGCCCCCTGCTGGCTTAGTTTTTGGTAACAGCTGTTGAGGGGCTAGATCCCAGAGGAAACAGGTACTTACTTCGGTTGAAATCAGCAGAAAAGAATGATGATGACTAACTTGTCTTCTACTGTCTAAGCTTTCAGGAGCTTAGACCCTCGCCCAAATGGGCAAGAGCACATATTTTTAGCAATGTCTTGCCTTTCTCATAACTGTCCCAGGAAGTTAGTTCCCTATGCTTTTAAAGCACCTGTCAACAGCACTGTCTTAACCTTTATTGTAGGAAATGGATGCCCCAGGCAGGACGCTTGGGCATGAGGAAGGGGTGTGTGTGTGTGTGTGTGTGTGTCTGTGTGTGTGTGTGTGTGTGTGCGCGCGCGCGCGCGCGATTTTGTCCCGTTGTCCCATTTCCATCAGGTCCTCCATTTTTAAAAATACAAACAACTGACATTTTCTCAGCCTTCTAAGAAGTGAAATACACATGTGGCTTCAAGGCCCCCACCTCACTACCAGACACTTCCAACCCAACAACTGTTTCTACATAGAAACCTGGGCCACCCACCCGGCTTAAAGTGTGCTGAAATGTATCTGTTTAACTGTCCACTGTTACATAATGGAAATGTTACCAAATGGTGATTCTGAAATTTTCTTGTGCCTCCAAAACATAGCTTATTTTCCATTCTCTGACAACCAGCCAATCCCCTAGGCATTACCATCCCCCTGTAGGTAGCCAGCTGAAGCCCAAGCTGTGTTCTTCTCTGGATTGCAACATCCCTGGACACGATTGACAAGTGATGGGGCTGATCTCCCAGGCATGCATTAGAATGGATAGTGAAAGTCAACACTTCTTTGGGACAAAGATCTCAGACTGTCACAATAGGAAAAGAGAGAGAATCTCCTTGGATTGGTGCAGAGCAAACATGGCTGTGGTTCTTGGCCAGCACAGGCTGCCCTGAAGCAGCAGTGCCCTGTGCACTGGCGGGATGTGGTGCTCTTCCCCATCTCTGCCACGGCCAGACCCAGTCCATGCTACACTGTCTCTCCTGTACCCTCACAGCAGCCTCCCAGCACTTCTTCCCATTTCCATTTGTCTTTCTTACAATCCACTCTTCCACCCTGAGTCAGAGTATTCTCCCAAATCCCAAACTGATCCAGCTTGCCCTTTGGATTAAAACTTTTCAGGGCTGGACACGGTGGCTCATGCCTGTAATCCCAGCATTTTGGGAGGCCAAGGTGGGAGAATCACTTGAGGTCAGGAGTTTGAGATTAACTTGGCCAACATGGTGAAACCCAATCTCTACTAAAAATACAAAAAGTAGCTGGGCTTGGTGGTGTGTGCCTGTAATCCCAGCTACTCGGGAGGCTGAGGCAGGAGAATTGCTTGAATCTGGGAGGTGGAGGTTGCAGTGAGCTGAGATTGTGCCACTCACTCCAGCCTGGGCAACAGAGCAAGACTTCATCTCAAAAAAAACCAAACAAACAACAACAACAACAAAACTTTTCAGAGATTTTCTGTTGCTTGTTGAAAAAGAACTAAAATCCTCAGCTTAGCTTACCAGGCCAGTGGGACCTCTCATCTATCCTTCCAATCAACCTTAGGTCTGAAGAGCCTCCTTTGTTTGCATTGTGAATTGTGTGTGTGCATCCAACATTGAATTTTAAGCTCTATAAGGACAGAACAGGAGCCAGTTGTTGTATCCATGGTGCCTAGTGCAGAGCCTGGTATACAAAGGATTATCCATGGTTCCGACTATTTGCTAAATCAATATGTGAATAACTTGGGTGGCAGCATGGAGAGTTTCAGCAGCAGTGAGAGGCAGTGCCAATAAAGAGGAACACCAGTCCTTTTAGGGCTAACAGGAACGAGCTCCTTGGTGACAGTAGCCAGCCTCTGTACTCACACTGCTGCATCAGCAGCAAAATAATCAATCACAGACATCTCCAAGTGGGACCAGAAGATGACAGTCACCATGCTTTAACTGGGAGAACTTGTTGGTGAACAGAGCTGAGATGTCTCCAGCTCAGGTGTTGAGAAATGTTGGGAGGACCAGAGTTCCAGAAAGTTCCCTGCCCAGGGATAAAGCTCAAAGAAATATGTTTTCTTTTCTCATTATCACTTGCTAAGGTTTTAGGAGTAGGCGTATAAAATTAGCAAACAACAGGTATGTTTCTGGTAATAGAACACAGAAGGAGAAGTAGAACATAGAAGAGAATAGGTAATAGAACATAGAAGGGAAGTTCAAAGAATGAACAAAAAAGATTCAATGAGTGAGTTTTAAGGGTTTTAACCAAGTTTTAAGGGTTTTAACCAAGAACCATAGGATCTTACCACAAAGGCCTACTTTGAGTCATTGAGATACTGTCTCATCTGATTGTATTCTTTACTCCAATGCTAAGAACATAAAAAATGCTTACAACTTCAAAAGATGGTTTAAATGTATCTAACCCTCTTTATAGATCCTATGTTTTTGAGAGATGACGGCCTTTTAAATGTATTTTCTAAGAGATCCTTTGTTATTTAAAGGTCACATCAACTTTGATGTGATCTTTGGGTTCACGTCAAATATATTATGGCAGCAGCAGTAAGTCATTTAAGCCATTAGTCACTTTGTAAGCGTTAAGTGTACATCATTACTTCACCTTAAACTTGTTCAGATTCCCAAGAGAGTTTTCCATTCCCACCGCATGTGCAAAGGAGTGCAAAGGAGGAGTGGGTTTCAAGCCCAATCCATTAAAAGCACGTTCAAGTGGATCCCTGTAAGATTTCCCTGTGACATAATCAGAGACAATAGAAAGAAGGGTACCTGGTTTTCTCCAACTGGCTTGCTCCAAATGTCACCAGCGCAGAGACTAGAAGATACCATCTCGCTCCTCCTAGAGCTTCTCTAAGTGAATCACTGGGACTAGGGCCTGCTGGAGCTTTGCCTTTTCTTTGGCAAAAATGACAGCCTCAGTGGCACCTCCTGCATGGCCCAGAGTCACCACCCCTTGCTTCCAACTTCAATAATATTCCAAACAAATATGAATCATTGAGTGTGGCTGGTCACCAAAGGAAACTGTTAACTGCACCAAGAGAAAACTTCAGATGACCATGAGGCTCTAATCTCTTGCATCAATTTAACCACATTAATTAAGAGAAAAACAGAAAGAGAAACAAAAAATGAACAATTTGAAGGACAGTTTTCATACTCTTAAGTGTCATATTGCTATTCTTTCTACTAAGTACCCCTGTAAAATAACAGCAATAATAATTTCTAAACATAAATGTTTTATATGTGTAAATATATGTATGTATACATTTTCGTATAAATATTTATATTTATACATATATTAAATGGTTTATAACATTGAAAATATTATTTTAGAACATCAAGCTCAACATGTCAAAACACTCTCACTACCTTCACCTTCCAAACACATGTGCCACCACAACTGTCTGATTTCAGTAAGTGACATTACCATCTCCTGGTAAGAAGGCTGGAAATTACATTTGACTTGTCTCTTGCCTCTGTCATCCATCAGTCTTGTGGAAAATTCCTCCAGATCTCACTCACATCCACCTCCTCTTTCTAAATTCAGTCCTTCTTCCTCGCAACCTATCTGCACAAAACCACCAGATTAACTTAGCACAATTCCTCTATGATTCAGTCAGGCCCCCAGTCAAAACTTTCAACAGCTCCTCATTGTCGACTCAATCTCTTCGCAGTCACTCAAGACCCACAGCATTCTGGCCACACCTATCTTTGTTATCCCCGTACTCCACACTAATCCCATTACTTCCCATTGCCAAGCCCTTCCCTCTGCCAGTCCCCCCTCCTCCAAGAGGGTCAACACCACGCTGTCACTGCAAGCACTTATGGTTGAACATTTCTAGATGCCTCATGGCCAGAAGGTTCTTTAAGTTCTGGCCAAAGTGCCCATTGCTCCATGCAACTTCCTGATGTCCAGCACAGAATGCTTTCCTTGACTTCTCCTGGACTCCTCAATTGCCTGTGATGCTCTGTGCACCAGCTTCTCTTCTTAGAGGGGAGTCACTTTCAAGGTCAGGTGACTCCAACCTAAAGAGTCACATTTTACCCCTTGTGCTCCTTCTGTACTGTGTTAGGAGGCACTTACTGTCTTCATAATTGTTTGCTAAGAGGAATAATAGACTATAGATGACTTTCTGATTTGAGCATCTTCCTTTCATCCCAAGAGAAAACAAAAGGACATACCTCTAGGTCGTAACACCATCCACAAAAAGGCAGGTCAATATCCAAAGCCAAGAGTGCCTGATATGGTTTGGATTTGTGTCCCTGCACAAATCTCATGTCAACTATAATCCCCAGTGTTGGAGGAGGGGCCTGCTGGGAGGTGATTAGGTCATGGGGGTGGATTTCCCCTTGCTGTTCTCATGATAGTGAGTTTTCATGAGATCTGGTTGTTTAAAGGTATGTAGCACCTCCACCTCTCACCTTCTTCCTCCTGCTCCAGCCATGTACGATGTTCCTCCTTCCTCTTCACCTTCTGCCATGATTGTAAGTTTCCTGAGGCCTCCACAGCCATGCATCCTGTACAGCTGCAGAACCATGAGCCAATTAAACCTCTTTTCTTTATAAATTACCTAGTCTAAGGTAGTTCTTTACAGCAATGTGAGATGGACTAATACAGAAAATTGGTATTGAAAAGTGGGGCATTGCTATAAAGATACCTGAAAACGTGGAAGCGACTTTGGAACTGGGTAATGGGCGAGGTTGTAACCATTTAGAGGGCTCAGAAGAAGACAGGAAGATGAGGGAAAGTTTAGAACTTCCTAGAGACTTGTTAAATTGTTGTGATCAAAATGCTGACAGTGATATGGACGATGAAATCCAGGCTGGGGTGGTCTCAGAAGGAGATGAGGAATTTATTGGGAACCGGAGTAAAGGTCACTTTTGCTATGCTTTAGCAAAGAGGTTGGAGGCATTGTGCCCCTGCCCTAGAGATCTGTGGAACTTTGAACTTGAGAGAGATGAATTAGGGCTGGGCACAGTGGCTCATATCTGTAATCCCAGCATTTTGGGAAGCTGAGGTGGGAGGATCACTTGAGCCCAGGAGTTCGAGACCAGCCTGGGCAACATAGTAAGACTCCGTCCCTATTAATTTTTTTAAAAAAGAATAAAAATAAATAAATAAAAAAGAGATGATTTAAGGTATCTGACAGAAGAAATTTCTAAGCAGCAAAGCATTCAAGTTGTGACCTGACTGCTTCTAACAACATATGTTTATACGTGTGAGCAAAGAAATGATTTGAAACTGGAACTTATATTTAAAAGGAAACAGAGGGGGGTCAATTTGAGTCATGCAGGTTGTAAGGAATGTGGGTTTTCACTTCTGTGGTCCTGGACTTTACCCTTGACCACCGGGTAACAATGATTGTCCCCTTGAGCTCACCACCACCTCCAGGACTGCCTGTGTCGCATGAGACACCCAGGCCCCAGGGACTGTTAGGCTGTGGCCCTCACTGAGCTTTTCCTCCTGATAGGGTCATGGCCAGGATGCTGGTGCAGACCATCCACACAGGCACCCAGAAGCTCCAAGACATTGAGGCCAAGCAGAACATTGAAGAGAAGATGGTAGCTCCCAGCCACACCAGCTTTAGCATTTACCCTCCCATTCCAAAAGAAAAAAGCTGTCTGAGGTGGGCAGGAAAGAAATTTGAGGAGATCCCAATTGCACACATTAAAGCATCCTACAAAAACACACAGATCCAGGTAATCTCTGCCACTAATCAGCCCCTTGCCCATACTTCCTGTGGCACAGAGGAATTTCTGAATGCCAAGAAGGGCACAGGCATTGATGCACAGACAGCAGGCATAGCAGCCATGACAAAAGCTACAGGAAAGGGTGTTACCCACATCTGAGTTGTGGTAAAAGGTCAGGGGCCAGGACACCTGTCTGCCATCCAAGGACTGACCATGGGGGGGCTGGAAATGATCTCAATCACAACACCACCCCCATCCCACACAATGGCTCCTGCCACAAAAAGGCTCCAAGGCTGTAAGGGAAGGGAAGCTTACACTTGAACCTAACCTCAAGTCTCAGCTCCAGTTGGACTTTGTGGAAAGCTCACTATCAGAGCTCTTTCCAGAATATGGCTTGTTGGAGATCCTTCAGACAGTATGGGAGAGTTTTGCCTCCTTACATAGTGTCCTTTGCTTGCACCTCCAGCTTGAGGTGGATGTGCCCCAGAAGTGAACTTTGCATCCTTAGACAAGAGGGGAGCTATAGGGGCAGCTGTGGCCTAGGCCCAACCTCTGCTCTGAGAAAATAAAATAACGTCAGTACTATCTGTTGTAAACAAATAAATAGAAAGCAGAGTGTAAAAGTTTGAAAAACTTGTAGGCTGGCCGTGTGATAGAAAAGAAAAACCCATTTTCTGGGAAGGAATTAAAACTGGCTGCAGAAATTTACATAAGTAAAGAGAAGCCAAAAGTTAATAGCCAAGACAATGGAGAAAATGCCTTGAAGGTGTTTCAGACACCTTCATGGCAGCCCCTTCCATCCCAGGTCCAGAAACCTAGGAGGGAAGAATAGTTTTGTGGGCAGGGCCCAGGGTCCTGCTGCCCTGTGCAACCTCAGGACACTGCTCCCTGCATTGCAGCTGCTCCAGTTCCAGCTGTGGCTAAAAGCGTCCTAGATACGTCTCAGGCCACTGCTCCAGAGGGTGCAAGCCATAAGCCTGTGTGGCTTTCATCTGATGTTAAGCCTGTGGGTATGCAGAGAGCAACAGTTGAGGTTTGGGAGCCTCCACCTAGATTTCAGAGGATGTATGAAAATGCCTGATGTCCAGGCAGAATTCTGCTGTAGGGGCAGAGCCCTCATGGAGTCTACTAGGGCAGTGCAAAGGATAAATATGGGGTTGGAGCTCCCACACAGAGTTCCCACTGGGGCACTGCCTAGTGGAGCTGTGAAAAGAGATTCATCATTCTCCAGACTCCAGAATGGTAGATATACTGACAGCTTGCAACATGTGCCTGGAAAAGCCACAGACCCTCAGTGCCAGCCTGAGAAACCATCCGAGGTGGCTATACCCTGCAGAGCCACAGAGGCAGAGATGTCCAAGGCCATGGGAGCCCATGCCTTTCATCCTTGTGCCTGGATGTGAAACATGGAGTTAAAGGAAATTATTTTGGAGCTTTAAGATTTAATGACTACCCTGATGAGTTTCAGACTTGCATGTGTCCTGTAGCCCCTTTGTTTTGGCCGATTTCTCCCTTTTGGAATGGATGTATTTACCCAGTGCCTGTACCTTCATTGTATCTTGGAAGTAACTAACTTGTTTTTTATTTTACTGACTAATAGGCAGAAGAGAATTGCCTTGTGTCATATGAGACTTTGGACTGTGGACTTTGGAGTTAATGCTAAAATGAGTTAAGACTTGGAGGACTGTTGGGAAGCCATGACTGGTTTTCAGTGTGAGAAGGACATGAAATTTAGGAGGAGCCAGGGGCAGAATGATATGGTTTGGATTTGTGTCCCTACTCAAATCTCATGTCAAATTGTAATCCCCAATGTTGGAGGAGGTAGTGGGAGGTGATTGGATCATGGGGGCAGATTTCCCCTTTGCTGTTCTTATGATAGTGAGTGAGTTCTCACAAGATCTGATTGTTCAAAAGTGTGTAGCACCTCTCCCTTCACACTCTTCCTCCTTCTCTGGCCATGTAGGGCTTACCTCCTTCCTCTTCACCTTCTACCATGGTTTTAAGTTTCCTGAGGCCTCCCCAGTCATACTTCCTGTATAGCCTGCAGAACCATGAGCCAATTAAACCTCTTTTCTTTATAAATTACCTAGTCTTAGGTAGTTCTTTATAGCAACGTGAGAATGGACTAGCACAGTGCCCTTCCACACTGAACTAAAATGACCTGGGCCTTGGCTGGGCACAGTGGTTCATGCATGTAATCCCAACACTTTGGGAGGCCAAGGCAGACAATTGCTTGAGACCAGGAGTTCAAGACTAGTCTGGGCAACATAGCAAGATCCTGTCTCTACAAAAAAAAAAAAATTAAAAATTATCCAGACTCAAGTTGGAGGCAGGGGGATCGCTTGAGCTCAGGAGTCTGAGGCTGCAGTCAGCCATGATCACACCACTGCACTCCAGCCTGAGTGACAGAGTGAGACCTTGTATCTACAATAAATACATAAAATAATAATAATAAATAAAACAAGACAATCTTACTCAGAAATTGAAAAGACACGTTTTCCTTATTTTTCCCCATCCAATAAGCTAAGTGACAAAGGCCAAGGATAAGAACAAGTAGTTTTCCAAGCTCATAAAGAAGAAGAATTGAAGATGGCCATGCTCAGAGCCAACAGGAAGGTCAGAGTTGGGGGAGGCAATATTGATCACCTTCATGTAAGGATTATTGTCCTTATTTTAGGAAGTTCTTATTCAAAATGTTCTTGTAGACATTTTCCTGCTTTTATTTCAAATAAATACTTGCTTTTGTTTCACTTTCATACAAGCCTTTGGTTTAAAAAAAGATGAACCAGAAATGATCATTCAGAACAGATATTCCCAGAGCAGAAAATCTTATTTCCCAACATAGGAAATACGTTAGGACATATGTTTATTATTTCCATTGATTTCTTATAAGTGGTCCAGAAAAGAAAAATCTCTCCTTCTGCTGCTGCTGCGAACACTGATTTCTAGGAATTCTTGCACCAACTGGAGGACAGTTAGCTGGGATTCAATAGAATTGTATTTTAAATATGGCGCTTGACTTCACAGCCACCCTTTCTCCACAATTCTTCTACCATTTCATATCTGGAAGGAGCCACCTGGGCCTGGAATGTGAAGAACCCACTTGGAAGAACTAGCACTGATGTAGAAAACACTCGTGTGAGTAAATCGTCTTGGCTTCCCCTCCCTCTCATCCCTCATCCACCTGAAGGTTGATGGACATTTAGATCCAACCCAAGGAAATGAGTTTTTATTCCCTCCTTGTCTCTCTCTTTCTCCCTGGGTCTTCTTGCAATGCAAATCTCAACTAGGATTTCTATTAATTTTAAAACTCTTAAGACAAGATGAAAATTCAGATATCTCTTAGTCCATTCCTTGCCTCTGGGCCTGGTTGCTCTTAATCCATCTGCCAGGTAGCTCTGTGGACAGCTGTGAAAAATCTCCGTAGTCAACAACTGCAACTCTTCCACATATAGTGTGTCTTGTTTCGGATTTCTTGAATCCAAAGGCTATCACAAAGCTTTATTTTGTTTTCTTCATGGCATTATCTGAGGGCTTGTTAAATCTTGCTTGCCTGAGTGTTCAACTGTTTCCATCTTCTGGCATTTACATTCCCTGAAAATGGAACTTTTTCTTGGTTATTGCTCTGTCCCCAACAACTTGTGAGCTGGGCATGGTGGTTCATGCCTGTAATCTTAGCACTTCAAGAGGCCGAGGCAGTAGGATCACTTGAGCTCAGAAGTTTGAGACCAGCCTCAGCAACATCATGAGACCCTAAAAATTAAAAAAATACATTATTTTTATTATTTAATAATTAAAATTAGCATTACATCTACTAAAAATTAAAAAAAAATTATCTAGCATGGTGGCACGCACCTGTGGTCCCAGCCACTCATGAGGCTGAAGCAGGAGGATCACTTGAGCCCAGAAGTTCAAGGATGCAGTGAGCTATGATGTTGCCACTGCACCCCAGCTTGGGCAGCAGAGCAAGACCCTGTCTCAATGGATAAGTAAATACTTGTGGATTGACAGCAGTCAAAGTGAGGATATGTTAACAAAGCATCCATTTTTCCTGATACTTTCACACAAGAAACTGTGCAAAACGACTGAATTAAATACTAAATGGTTATAAGTAAAGAGATGGTCCAGAATATTCTTCCTATAGGAGGAATGTCAAGCTGTAAAGACTCAAGCCAGTCTGTGAGTGTTAAGCAAAGTCAGTCGGTGACAATGAGCCCACCCATCCAAACAGGGCCTTTAGACTAGGGCTTCCCAAACTTCCATGTGCAGGAATCCCTTGGGGGGTCTTGTCAAAATGAGGTTCAGATTTGGGGGTGGAGGGGGAGTGCCCCAGTCTCTGCCTTTCTAATAAGGTCATGGGCGACGTGGTGTGGGTGACGCCAGTCCTTACACCACATTTTGAGTCGTGAGGCTGTAGATAGACAAAGTTGTTCAAAAGAATTGCAACCCTTATTTTGCTTTAAGGACAGAATGCTGATCAGCTAAAAGTGTTGGTTGTTCTTTTGTTTTTCTTTTTATCTTTTTCCCAGATACCCTAACCCCGCAAGTACACAAACATATAACCACCACAGAAAGTATTCCAAACATGGAAATGAGTCGCTTGGTAGTTGGCAGGCTGCTTAATGCATTGGGAAAAAAATAGGGTCTGAAAAATGATATGGAAGCAATTTCAATCCCATTTGATGCTTTAACCTGTTTCTTTATGGCCACTGATGTTAAAAAAAAATTCTCTTAGATTGATCCGGAAGGGAAGCTTGAGACTTCACACATATTATTTCATTGCTTCACAGATGTTTGGAAGAGGAAGAGAAAAGCGATTCACAGACCAAGAGGGACTCTTCTTCAGATCCACTCCACACAGATATTTTTCCAGTTCCTATGTTAGTGCGGCCCACACACCATTTTGCCTCTTTGTGGGGGAATATAAGATGTATTCTTCCTTTAAGCTATTTACTATGGCTAAAATGATACTCAGCCCTCCAGATGTTTATATAACAGAGAGCCAAAGAGCGAGAGACAAAAGGAGAACAGTTCTGCAACAGAGACACTGAGGGCTCCATTCATTGGGAAAGACCCGCTGACTTCCACGTTCGGCCCAGCTGTTTGTTCCAAAGTCACCCGGACTGTTGAAGGCTGTTGCCCCCCTGCTGCATGGGCCCCAGCAGGAGAAACCCGAACAGAAGGAGAGTGAGTGCCTGTGGTCTTCTCTGCGGCCTTCACTGCTTGCAAGGCCACAGAAGGGACAATCTTGAGTCTGAGGTCACTCAAATTTCTGACTTTGCTTCAGCCCTGTCTCTCTGATGGCCATGACCCTATTTCTCTCCCCAGTCCAGGCCACATTTTCTGAAGAATAGAGACCCTCACTCTCCTAGTGTTACAGAAGCCCAGGCAGAGGCCCCAGCAAGGTAAAAGCAACCTGAAGCCTCTTCTGGCTTCCTTTTCTGGCGCTCTCTGTTCAGGGCGAGGGGAGTTATTGTGTCAAAGCTCACTTATCAGTCTGCCCATCTGATAGGTGGAAATTAAACACAGGCAGGCACCTTCTGAGAAAATGAAAGTGGGACTCCAATTCCTGCCTTATAAACACAGCCCGCCCTTTGACCTCGCACACAAGGTTATTACTGGGGTAGCAGCGTTCCATCTTCTGGCCACTTAAGAGGGATGTCCCAGCCAGTATTTCACATGTATATGTACAATCACATGCCTGCACACACTCACACACTAGCACACACTCACAACTCCATACACACTCACATACGGACACACAACTCTACACACTCACAACCCTGCACACTGGCCTG
This sequence comes from Hylobates moloch, assembly GCF_009828535.3. Classification (NCBI taxonomy): domain Eukaryota; kingdom Metazoa; phylum Chordata; class Mammalia; order Primates; family Hylobatidae; genus Hylobates; species Hylobates moloch. Next base: position 40,427,985 of record NW_026652296.1, read on the forward strand.
TGTATAGTCACATGCCCGTACACACACTCTCACTTGCACACACACCCCGGGCACACACACAGACTGTGGAATAACAATCCCTTCCAAGAAAAACCCTCCATAGTTTCCAATCCAACAACTTCTAACCAGGGACTCCCAACTTGAAAATATCCTGTCCCGTTCCCACTTCTGTGGTCTGCTGTTCTCACACCTAGGACCCTTCGGTAGGCCTTCCTGAGAGAGGAACCTAAGAAGTCCTGAGAACCACTTCACAGCACCACAGTTCTTGACCCTTCAGCTGCCCCGGGTTCTACTTGCTCTTGGAATCCTGCCGCACCTGGCCTCCTGGCCCACCTACTCGCTCCTGCATCTCCTTCCCCAGTGCCCACCTCCTTCTTGACAACATTCACGGGCTCCAGTTGCCCTGGTCCTGGAATGCCGTCTTGCTCTTGCTCTTCCCAAGGCCTGGTGTCCCATCCCTGCAGCTGACAGACGTCCCCAAGGCCTGGTGTCCCATCCCTGCAGCTGACAGACGTCCCCAAGGCCGGCCACCTGCGTGGGTCTCTGAATAGTGCCTGCTTCCATGGCCTGCCTCTGAGGGCAAGTCAGTCCTGTCATCAGGACCCGCTGTCACCTCTTGCTGGACTTCCCCAGCCCCATCGGTTGCCTGGGTGACTGCTAGTTGCCTAGCACTGTATTTAAACAGCCAGATGGGTTTCCTGTCATTGGCCATCCTGGGTCTATCTCGACCCTTCAACACCTGGACCGCCAGGTTGGTTCCATCTCCCAGGCTACCCATCTCCCAGGAGGTTCCATCTCCCAGGCTACCCATCCCTGCATCCATCTATGTCAGGAGATAAAATTCTTAGATAAAAAAACAATAAGATAATCCATTCTAACAACCCGCTTGGCTATGTGTAATAACACTGATGTATAATTTCAACCAAGCAATGCCACCTACCAAGAAATGGGTCACAAAATGTGCTTCTGATCTCCTTTTGCAGCTTGGCATTGCTTTTGCTGGCATTCGACTATAACACAGCTAATTGGCTTCGTGACAAACTGGATGTTACAAAAGGCACACAAGGCACTCCTAATAAAATTTTTTAAATTCCAACTTCTTAGTTAAGCAAATTAAGAAAATATTTTAAATCAATTTAATAATGTTCAAAGAAGTAGCAAGCAATACTAAAATGATATCACATCACAAAATAGAAACTAGCCACTAAAAATAAACTTTTCTTCAATTAGGAGAAAAGTATATACATATACATTGACCCTTGAATAACACAGCTTTGAACTACAAAGTTACACTTACATGCGGATTTTTTTTCAACCAAACGAGGATTGAAAATACAGTATTCGAGGGATATGAAACCCACTTATATATGGAGGGTCAATTTTTTACATAACACAGCAGGACTGACTGTGGGACTCGAGGTGTGCAGATTTGGGTATATGTGGGTGTCCTGGCCAATCCCCAACATATACCAATGGATGACTATATATGTACAAAATAGAAAAAACAAAGCTATCAATAGCTTCTACAAGAAGATGTTTGGCTTACTGATCCATTTCTGTAAATCTGAGCTATTTTCTGAAGCTGATTGTGCAATGGTTCTACATAATCCCTTGGATCTACACATCAACTTTTACCATGAAAATGGCAAGCTTGGGTCCCTGGCAAGGCACACAGGTGATTGGGACACCTGTATCAAAAGACAGTGGCCTATCTGGAAAGAAGGAAGAAAGCCAGGTGACTCTGGCCACGTGATCTACAGACAGCAGCAGTGTGGAGGAGAGAGGACAAACCTGCAGGGGAGAGCAGGGGACAGCAGGGAGAGGGCCCAGCCCTGAAGGAGGAGGAGGGCTTTTCCACCCTGTGCCATTCCTTCCTCTAGCTCTGGGGAGGTGGTTGAGTGTATCTGTCAGCTGCCACATATCAAAGAATGTCACCCCCGAGGGAGCAGGGGCTCAAACAGTCAAGGTAATTTACATTGTAAACAATTATAGGCTGGGCACAGTGGCTCATGCGTGTAGTCCCAGCACTTTGGGAGGCCGAGGCAGGCAGATCACTTGAGGTCAGGAGTTTGAGACCAGCCTGGCCAACATGGTGAAACCTTGTCTCTACCAAAAAATTAAAAAAAAAAAAAAATGAGCTGGGCATGGTGGCATGTGCCTGTAGTCCCAGCTACTTGGGAGGCTGAGGTGGGAGAATCACTTGAACCCAGGAGGTGGAGATCACAGTGAGCCAATGTCGTGCCATTGCACTCCAGCCTGGGTGACAGAGTAAGACCCTGTCAAAAAACATTATAAATGTACATTCTGGTGTGAAATGCTACAGTATTTCTGGATGGTTAGAGACTAATGATTTGAAAATTGTTTGGGACACTTAAACGAAAAAGGGATACCAGCTAAATACCATGTCCCTGCCTGGCAGAGCTTATGGGCAAACAGGCCACACTGCAGGGCACCAGCACCTCGCCTGGGAAACTGCACAGAATCCACTGCCCTCTTCCTTGACTAGAGCCCACCAACCTGCCCAGTGCCCAGTGCCCGGAGTGGCCGCCTGCTGCAAAACTTATCCACCATCAGTCACCCTAACTAAACCATGCATCTGTTTCTCCTCGATTTTCTTTTGTGGAAACATGAACTAAACTCCCTTTCTGCTCTCTGTGCAGCTTACTGGGGTGGGATGACCATGAACCTCCACAAAGATCAGAGAACGTTCCAAAGGCACCAAGTCATTAAACAGAAGCTCCCACTCCAACCTCCCATTCAAGAAGCTCCCCAGAGAGCACCCTCCTTGTTTATGGGGAGCCCACATGCTGGCACAAGCTACCAGTGTGGGTAGAGGAAGTTTGAGGTTATCTTTTTAACCAACTTACAAAATATGCCAAACCCTGGCAGTGGTTTTCCTGCATGTATAGAAGCGATTCCTTCTTCCTATTCTCTTTCTTCTTCCTCCTTTTCATCTTCTTCTTCCTCTCCCTTTCTGCTTCCCTTCCTCCTTTCCCTGCCTCTCCCCATCTCCTTTCCTACCTCACCCTCTTCCCCTACCCCTCCCCTTCCATAGTGCTTCCTCATTTTATGTTTGTCACTGCTTTAATTTGATAATCTGATAAAGTTCCCAGCCCTCTCCTTAGAGACTGGGCCTGGGACACACAGGGCAGGTGCTGTGGACTCCATGACTCTGAGTCTTGGATCCCCCCGGGGCTGGAAGGGAAGAAGTCCTTCTCTTCGTTAGACTGTTGGAAAATGCAGTGCCTCTGTCAACCTGGTCTAAGGGAGCTGCCTTTGGAGGGCACAGGATTGTCACCCTGCAGTGCTGACCCTTGCTGGTGGTGATGATGACCTCCCCAGGCCAAGGATAGCGCTTGGATTGAGAGGGGAACTACGAACACGAGGACAAGGTGGCTACTTGGGTTGAGAAGGAACTTCAGGCAGGGAGGAAAGCTCTCAGAGCCCGCCTGTGAAGCGTCAGTGCCTCACTGTCTGGCACACTGCTTTCTTTTTATTTGTTATAAATGAAGACATGCATTTGCCCAGATCCCTTCTGTGTTTACACAACACTTCTGCATGCCAGGGTCTGCAGCACAGCCTGCTCCGGTTGCATGACGGTCTTGCCGGTATATTTTGGGCAGGGAAGCCCTTCTTTCCAGCACAACAACTGAGCAACTTTAGTTGTGTGAAAACAGATGAACAAATACACAAACAGGGCCGGGCGCGGTGGCTCATGCTTGTAATCCCAGCACTTTGGGAGGCCGAGGCGGGCGGATCACGAGGTCAGGAGATCGAGACCACGGTGAAACCCCGTCTCTACTAAAAATACAAAAAATTAGCCGGGCGTGGTGGCGGGCGCCTGTAGTCCCAGCTACTCGGAGAGGCTGAGGCAGGAGAATGGCGTGAACCCGGGAGGCGGAGCTTGCAGTGAGCCGAGATTGCGCCACTGCACTCCAGCCTGGGGGACAGAGCGAGACTCCGTCTCAAAAAAAAAAAAAAAAATACACAAACAATGTTGTAAACACGACCTGAAAATCAGATGAGACAATGGCACACAGAAATGTCCTCCAAGGGGAGCTCTTTTGGGGGTGAGAGAAAGTCTTACAATCTCCCTATAAACACACAGCAACCATGCCTCTCTGCTCCCTCTCCCTGGGCCCTCTCCAAGCTTCACGTGCGCATCAGAGATCTGAGTCTGGAGAGCATCCAGCTGTCCTAGCTGGAGGGCTGTGGGCGACAAGGGGTGGCCAGGAGGCTCTGAGGGGTTATCAGGGAAAGTATCCATGCCTGTAATCATGTCTGCCACATAATAACTGCCTACTGTAGGCAGGCCTGCTGCACTGAGAGTCATTTGTAGGGAAAAGAACAGGACGTGGAGAGGGTGGGGAGAGGGAAGAAAGGTCTGAGCTGACTGCAGCTGCGGGACTGAGCTGGGGACCCGTCCTGTGGCTCCCCATTCTGACATCTCCAAGGGAGCAGCCCAGTTCCAGGGAAAGGAGGAAGTCCAGGCATTTTCAAACAGGTGAGTCCAAGCTTGGCCAAGTTTGCCCCAGAGGCCTCCCACGCTCCATCTCAAGACGAGAGAGTACAAGAACATTTTTGTAGTTGAATTATTCAACTACAAAGGTGAAGGTGAATTATTCCTGGTTCAAATACATGTTGGAGAAATGTCTGAAAGCAGAAGGCTAAAATCTTGCTAAATTGCAACATTCATATTGATAGAGTATGCTTTTAATTATGTGCTGTTGAATCTTTTGAGGTCTGTTAATTGTGATAATAAAGTGATGGCCAAGGACGAAGTCAGCGGCCAGAGTGCCATGGCCAGGTAGAGAACAGCACCCTGGGCCTGCGTGCAGGGGTGTCACTTAGAGACCAGGAGGAATAGGATGTGGGCTGGCCCCACCCAGTCAGCCCAACCTCTCTGGAGCACTATAATTTCCCATCCAAAATCTGCGGGTCTGAGGGTTCCTCATGCTCCAGACCTTGCTGCTAACTTCATAAAATGACCCAAATATTTATGGATGATGGTTTCTTTTGGTGGTTGGAATGGGGGTGGGGGGAAGCTGAAAAAGTACTATGTCTGAACATGAATTTAGATAGATACAGCAAAAATGCCCAATTAAAGCATATGAAAGCAAAGTCCAGAAAATGGCAGAGGAAAGGGGAACGATGCTGTCCGTCATAAAATAGAAAAGAGATTTGATTGTTTTTCCAAATCATTTCTTTAGTGTGTAAAATTTTATGTGAAATGGAAGTTGTCATACACATGTCCCCAAAGTCTTCTGAAGCCTCAGCTCCACCAGGAAACATCCCCGACAAGTTCACCCTTCCCTCTCCTCCCCTAATATACGATACCAACCTGCAACTGGGGTGAAGACCCACATACTCCTGAGCTAGTTACATGGCTCTTTCCAATGAGCCGCTGTTCCCCTCCCCAGCTGCAGCATAAGCTCCTCCCGCAGAAGGACTCTCTTTTATCTCCTCTTACACTTGTAGCAGCGTCAGCCATGGTTGTTCATTTGTTGTGATACATTTTCGTCAACAGTGGTAGGTTTTTGTTTTTGTTTTTGTTTTTTTTGAGACAGAGTCTCGCTCTGTCACCCAGGCTGGAGTGCAGTGGCGCGATCTCGGCTCACTGCAAGCTCCGCCTCCCGGGTTCACTCCATTCTCCTGCCTCAGCCTCTCGAGTAGCTGGGACTCCTGCCGCCACGCCCGGCTCACAGTGGTACTTTCTTTTAAGACATGTTTGATTCAGAGGTAACAGTGCTCTAATGTGTCCCCTCTCTCACCATGCCATCACAGCAGCTGGGTTTGAAGGGGAAAAAATGAGTGTTTGGGACTATGGACTGTCTGCCAGGAGTTTGCATTCTTCTCTCACTCCAAGAAAGACAGGGTTTGGAATCAGGAGAGCTGAGTTCAGTTCCCAGATCCACCATTTATAAGTCATGTGATCTCAACCCTCAGTTTCCCCACCTGTAAAAGGAGAATATTGATAACTGTCCTATATCCTATATGTCTCATAGGATGATCACAAAACTCAGATAATGTCATGTGAACAGTTTTCCGTGTATTACAAAACTGTTCCAATGGAAATACCAGAAAGTGGCATGTTACCATGTTGGCCCAAACCACCATCCACTTTTTATTTACTGGGAGGAAATAAAGTGCCCTGAGCTTTGAGAGCCTTATTGAGTGATTTGAATGAGCTGTTCTCCACCTTGTGCATCACAGACCTCAGTGTGGCGAAGTGATATAATGTCCAGAACATTAATTCCTGAAGAAGGAGGGAAGGGAGAGTAGGACGCCACCTGGAGGGTGGAGTTCATTGTCAGGACTCCAGGCAGATAGGAAGTGGGCAGCACTGGACTCCAGGCCCAGTAGGACTTGAATATGAAACTGGAATGTAGGCCTAGTCTCATGGCTGAGTTGACAGTGAGACAGGAGACCTGTGCTGGGGAAAGCACAGGTGCCTTGAATGTAGCACTTAGAGCAGTGGTCCCCAACCTTTTTGGCACCGGGGACCAGTTTCATAGGAGATAATTTTTTCTACCAACCAGGTGGAAGGGGAATGGTTTCAGGATGATTCAAGGGCATTAAATTTATTGTGCACTTTACTTCTATTATGACATTGTAATATATAATGAAATAATTATACAACTCACCGTAATGTAGAATCAGTGGGAGCCCTGGACTTGTTTTCCTGCAACTAGATGGTCCCATCTGTGGGTGATGGGAAACAGTGATGGCTTATCAGGCATTAGATTCTCATAAGGAGCACAACCTACATCCCTAGCATGCGCAGTTCACAATAAAGTTCCTGCTCTTACGAGAATCTAATGCCACTGCTGATCTGATGGGAGGCAGAGCGCAGGTGGTAATGTGAGCCGGGGGAGTGGCTGTAAATACAGATGAAGCTGACCTTGCTCACCTGCCACTCACCTCCTGCTATGCAGCCTGGTTCCTAACAGGCCACTGACCAGTACCCCTGATACCAGGGATTGAGGACCCCTGACACAGGGTCTCTTGTTAGTCTAACTAGTACTGAAGGGGCGTTAGGGCCAAGACCTGACAGGGGTGACTTAAGACAGAAGTTAGGTTATTCAGACAGGTTATTATACCCACCTCCCATAGGGTGTGGTCTGGGACCTAAAGCAGAACTGAATGCTTTAGGCTTGGGGTGGGTTGAGAAGTAGATTCATTTAAGAAGCTTGAGACAGGGCTTCTAACAAGGGATGTTAATAAGGAGTTGTCTACTTGAAATTTCCAAGCAAGGGTGCATTTCCCAAGAGGATGCAATGATGTAAGGATCACTAGACCACAAAAACAGACTTGTGGCCTTATGTTGTACATTCTTTGATCCTGAGAACTCCCAGATAATTAAAGATGCTATTAAGGGCAAGAAAAATATTTTCATTATCTCATTTGCATATGAATGTAATTGTGCCAATTAAAATTCAGCTGTAGCTAGCGGTATGGGGCAGCCTGCCTATCCATCACCGGAGCTATTCCCAGTAGCAAGGCTGTAGATGAAGAAATCTCCCACTAGAACTGTAGTTCAGCCTTTTTCTGTTTTTGCTGCTCGACAAATCACACTTCAGTTTGTGGCTTAAAACAATAACCACTTATTTAACCTACTATTCTCCAGACTGGCAATTTGGCTCAACTGGGTAGTTCCCAGGGTCTCAGCTAGACTTGCGCAGTCATCTGCACTCAGTTGCCCATCAGCTGGATGGCGCTGGTGACCAGGGCAACAGGGGTACCTGGGCCACGTGTCCCTTGTCCTCCAGCAGGGCCACCCCAAGCTCATTCACATGATGGTTGTATAGGGTTTTAAGAGGGATAGAAGAGCCATGCATGACCTCTTGAGACCTAGGCTCAGCATACCATTGCTTCCTCCACATTCTCCTGACCACAGCAAGTCACAAGATCAGGCAGATTCAAGGGTGGGGAAGTAGATTCCACCTTTCAATGGGAGGAGCAGCAAAGTTACATTGAAACGGGCAGGGATACAGGGAAAGGAATAATTGCAAACATTTTTGCAAGCAATTTACCAGAGCCTCAACCCATAGCAATCTTTGTCCTTTAAAAGATAGGATAGGTCAGGTGTGGTGGCTCATGCCTGTAATCCCAGCACTTTGGGAGGCCAAGATAGGTGAATCACGAGGTCAGGAGTTCGAGACCAGCCTGGACAACATGGTGAAACTTTATCTGTACCAAAAAATAAAAAAATTAGCTGGGTGTGGTGCCTGTGGTCCCAGTTACTTGGAAGGCTGAGGTGGGAGAATTGCTTGAACCTGGGGGGAAGATGTTACGCTGAGTCGAGATCGTGCCATTGTACTCCAATCTGGGTGATAGAGTGAGACCCTATCTCAAAAAAAAAAAAAGACACAACCTAACCCAAATTCTGGTTCAGACTCTGGCCTTTGCTCCTTAGTTCGTTTGTATTGCTTTAAAGGAATACCTGAGGCAGGCTGAGTAATTTACAAAGAAAAGAGATTTATTTGGCACATGGTTCTGCAGGCTGTGCAAGAAGCATGGAGCCAACATCTGCTTCCGGTGAGGGCCCCAAGCTGCTTCCACTCATGTTAAAAGGTGAAGGGGAGTCAGTATGCAGAGATCACATGGCAGAGAGGAAGCAATAGACAGAGGAGGAGGTGCCAGGCTCTTTCTAACAACCAGCTCTCATTGGGAACGAATAGAGTGAGAACTCACTCACTTGGCTCCAGATAGGACATGAATTCATGAGGGATCTGCTGCCGTGACCCAAATGCCTCCCACTAAGCTCCACCTCAACATTGGATCAAATGTCAACATGAGGTTTGGGGGGAACAAGCATCCAAACTATAGCAGCTCCCAACCCACAATGAGGAGCTCTACCTCAATCCCCAAAGCCCCCTCTCCCATCTCCCCCTGTCTTCCTGGAGCTGACTTAGTTGGAATCTTCTGGCCCAACTAATAACCTGTGTCATCCCTGTCCTATCATCATGACATTCAGTGGGTCATGGCCCTGTGTAGGAGGATGTCCAGCTCTCTCCAGATCTCACACCAAGGCAGGAGGAAACCACTGCCTGGAGGCCTTGTCTCCCAGCGCCACACTAGTGTCAGCGGCAGACAGGACCAGTGCTCGGGTCCCCACCTCCCAGCCCAGGGTCCTGTGCTCTTAACATTTCTTGCCTGCAAGTGAGAGAATATGGAAAGGGTCTGCCCATCCCAAGCTCTATCTGTGCATTCAGGAAATATTTTCAAGAGAAAAGCTAGGAGTTGTGATGGTTGATTTTATGTGTCAATTTGGCCGGGCCATGGTACCCAGGTATTTGGTCAAACACTATTCTAGACATTTCTGTGAAAGTGCTTTTAAACTTGATTAACATTTAAATCAGTGGCCTTTGAGTAACAAAGATTACCCTCCAAAATGTGGGTGGGCCTTATCCAATCAGTTGAAGGACTTAAGAAAAAAAGACTGGAAGGGTTCAGCCAGCAGACAGTCTCTGACTCTTCCCTGGGTCTCCAGCTTGGTGACTTACCCTGAAGATGTTAAGCCAATTCCTTAAAATAAATCTCTCTGTATACAAATATCCTATTCTGTTTTTTTTGTTTGTTTTTTTGTTTTTATCTGGAGAATCTGACTAATCCAGGGGTGGGGACATTCTGTATAAAAGCAAGCTCTATCATTTACTCAAGAGTATGAGCTAAACAAGTTTAACAACAGTATCTGAAAACTGTAACATTTATAGTACCCTGGGTTAAATACTACTTGTTTTCAGTAGCTTAATGGGAGAAAGAAACAGAAAATGGACCTAAGAGAGGAAGAAGAGAGGAGACAATTTGTACTTTGTATTTTCATATATATTATTCCCAGTTAAATAAAGTGAATTGAAGCTAAGGGACAATAATTAATGTTGATAGTCCAGATGATACGATATGTCCAACTTATCATTTCACTTTTATTTCCATTATATGTTTATGCCTTTCTACCAGAACGGCTGTTAAAATGGGATTCTTATGGCATTTCCTGAAAGGACCCAATAGTCTTTTACTTACATCTCTCTCTCTCTCTTTTTTTTTTTTTTTAAGATGGAGTCTTGCTCTGTAGCACAGGCTGGAGTGCAGTGGCACCATCTTAGCTCACTGCAACCTCTACCTCCTAGGTTCAAGTGATTCTCCTGCCTCAGCCTCCCGAGCAGCTGGGATTACAGGCATGCGCCACCACGCCCAGCTAATTTTTGTATTTTTGTAGAGATGTGGTCTCGCGATGTTGGCCAGGCTGGTCTCTAACTCCTGACCTCAGGTGATCTGCCCGTGTCAGCCTCCCAAAGTGCTGGGATTACAGGCACGAGCCACCAAGCCTGGCCTTTTACTTACATCTAAGTAGCCATTTTGCCAAGGACAGGGAGTCAAAGATGAATATGTTTTTAAAAATCATATGACCCTCATTTTAATTTAAACCATCTGGAAACCAAGATTTCAAGATGAACATAAAAAAATTAATGTAAACTGCCTTTAAATTGATGATTTTTCCCCCCACTGGGTTACAATAAAGTTCCCATAAGTCTCTGGATTAAAGCAAAAAAACAGCGAGGTTGTCAGGGAGGGAGAGAACTAGAAACTGGAATGAGCTGGTTGAGTCCTCATGAGCCATCGAAGTCGAAAGTTTAGGAATTCAGAGGCCATCGGGGTGACTGCAGTCTCTCACCCCCTGCGCAATGCAGGACGACCACGCTGCTCCGCTGGACGGCTCTTTCTAAACCTAAGAACCCAGCATACAACGTGGCTCTCTTGATTCCCTTATCAGAAGTCCTTCTGCATGGACAACTGAAAGGCCTTTAAATTCAAAAGCTCTTCAAGTGTAGTAAGTAAACCTGGCCTGTCTTACCCCAGAAGCCGGATCGCTGCGAAGGGGAGATTTTTATTTTCTGGTCCACACCGCCATCTGCTGGCCTCGCCATCTCTAAGTGAAGCATTCGCTGTATTTTCTTCCAGGAAATCCAGTAGATCGTTTAGACTTCATTCTAAAATCCATGTATATTGAAGTGTTGCTTCACGTGTGAAAGTAGCACTTCTCAATATTTACAATAAGAGTAAGAAAAGCACTTGATAAACCAGTTCATTGGACACAAGTTACTTGCGTTGATTGTGAATATGAAACGAAGTAACAGTCAAGGAGCTAAAAATAACTAGGTACCTCTGAGCAGCCCGAGTCTCATTTGGATAATTAGTACCTACACTTGTCAGCCGTCTGATTGCCCAGTAATTATAGTTTAAGTTAAACAGGTAAATCTGATGGGTACGTGTTTGTTTGTGGACAGGGTTAACAGCCCGGTTGATGAAGCATCCCTGCAGCATCCTTCAGGAGCGCCATGGTAATTAATGGGCTCTTATGGGGTTTTTACATAGGCAAATAAATATTTAACACGAAAATGTCCCTAGATGACAGACAACAGGTTCATGAGAAACAGCGATTTATCATTAGCATGGACTGCTTCAGGGACATTGGTGAATACATGTAGTCAGGGAACTGTCAACATGTGTTTGGAAAGCCATTCCAGAGGGTTGAAGAACTGGGTGGCTCACTTAGCTGCTATATACATAGTTGGCAAAGCCCTTCAAAGGTTAATAATTTCTCATCCTCCCCTTTTAGCCTCAATTGTCCCCTTTTGTCATGACCTCTTTATAAATAAAGGAAAGGAAAATAAGGAAAGATGGGGAGACAGAAGAGAAGAGAAAAGGAAAAGGAGAAAACCACACTTAAAGTCTCCGTGGGTAACTGTTGTACAGTTGCATGCATTTAGGTAAAACCCCTAACCAGCTTAATAATCTATTCTGAGACAAACAGGGCAGCTTGGAGAACCCTGTATTTGCTCTTCTAAGAAAAAGAGGCCGGGTGCTGTGGCTCACGCCTGTAATCCCAGCACTTTGGGAAGCCAAGGTGGTCGGATCACGAGGTCAAGAGATCAAGACCATCCTGGCAAACATGGTGAAACCCCGTTTGTACTAAAAATACAAAAATTAGCTGGGCATGGTGGTGCACGCCTGTAGTCCCAGCTACTCGGGAGGCTGAGGCGGGAGAATCACTTGAACCCAGGAGGCAGAGGTTGCAGTGAGCCAAGATCACACCACTGCACTCCACCTTGGCAACAGAGCAAGACTCTGTCTCAAAGAAAGAGAAAAGAAATATTATCAGTGAACTCATAGCTTCCCATATTCTCTAGCAAACAAAGAACATGTGGGGGATAAAAAGGGGTTTAATGGCGTAAGCACGGCACGCTGTCAAATGATCAGCAATCAGATCTTAAGGACAACTCATTCTTCATCAGCTTCACCTAACTCTCTGGGCCCCAGTGATGTGATTGCTAATGGAATAATGCCTATGCAACCTAGCCAAATGAACCCGGAGCCTTCCCCTCTGGCACCAAGATAGGCCACCATTGGTTTCCGAAATAAGCATGACATCAGCAGTGGCCACCTCCTGCAGTCCAAGCCTCAGAGCTCCTTTGGGGAGCAGGCGAGGCGTGCAGGAGAGCCGTGTGGCTCCAGGATGCTAGATTTCACTCCTGGCTCGGGCGCTGAGTAACGTGTGACTTATGACCAGTCGTGTGTGCCAATCAGTTGGAATTATTCCTCTGCTCTTTGCTCTTCAACAGAAATAATGAAGTTGCCTTGGTAGATTCACCACCTTTTAAATGTTTGGAGCTTATCAAGAGGGTCATTTTTAACACTTTTTCTTTCCCTGAAAATAAAAGAAATGTGTGGCCATTGAAAAATAAAGAAACAAAGAGAAAAGGCAAAGAAGCAGGAAAAAAAACAAGTGGACATAAGACGACTCCTTCAGGGACAGCTTCATCCCTCTTCCCTCCTCGCCATGTGGCTTTCAGAAAGAGCAGCCTCTGGCTCTCTGTTTGCCCGCCTTCCGTTCACACTTCAGCCCTCCTATCTTCTGCACCCTGTGTTGGTACAGCTCAATTCAATGCACATTTTGCAAGCCTCGATTGTGACTTTCCAGCAGTATCTCCCCTCGGCTGCCGAGGGCCCAGGGCCCTGCTTTCCTCTTGCTTCTCCGGCCACCTCTCCACCCTTTAGAAGTTTCCTCTTTCTGTTCGTGGCCATAATCTGGTGGGCACTTTTCTTTCCACTTGATGCTCTTTCCCTATGTCCGAGGGTCTAACCTTGTCTGTAATGAGAATCACCTGAGGGCTTTTATCATCTACTTATACCTGAGCCCCACCCCCAGGCCAGGCAAGTCAGAATCTCTGAAGAAGGGATCTGGGGAAATTCAATATCTTTTTAAAGCTCCCCAGGCAACTCACATTCAGGCAGTATGAAGTAACCCTCCAGGAACCGTTTCTCAAATGGGACTGCACAGGTGGAACCCCCTGGGGAGTTTTAAAAGCTTCTGACGGCTGGATCCAGAATATCCAGGTCTGAGGGGTGTCCTGAGATGAGGGACTTTCAGTGCTAAAACTAGGAAAGTCCCAGGCAGGCCTGGACAAATGGGGATGACTTGGTTGCCCTCCCCAGAGATTTTGACATAATGGTACTGGATGGGCATTGGGCATTTTTTATTTTAATTTTATTATGTTTTAGTTTGTTTTATTTATTTATTTTTGAGACCAAGTCTCGCTCTGTCACCCAGGCTGGAGTGCAATGGTGCAATCTCAGCTCACTGCAACCTCCACCTCCTGGGTTCGAGTGACTCCCCCACCTCAGCCTCCTGAGTAGCTGGGATTACAGGCACCTGCTATCATGCCTGGCTAATTTTTGTATTTTTATAAAGACGGGGTTTCACCAGGTTGGCCAGGCTGGTCTTGAACTCCTGATCTCAGGTGGTCTGCCCACCTCAGCCTCCCAACGTGCTGAGATTACAGGCGTGAGCCACCATGCCCGGCTTTATTTTTATTTTTATGTTAATTTATTTAGAGACACGGTCTTGCTCTGTCACCCAGGCTGGAGTACAGTGGTGTGATCACGGCTCACTGCAGCCTCGAGCTCAAGGGATCCTCCCCACTTCAGCCTGTCAAGTTGCTGGGACTATAGGCGTGTGCCGCCACACCCAGCTGATTTTGTCATTGGGATTTTAGAAGCTCCCCAGGTAATTCTAGTGTGAAGCAAAGTTTGAGACTCACTGCCTGCAGTCAGTGATTTTCAAGCTTTCCTGTGCATGCAAACGCCGTGAAGGGTGTGTTAACACGGTCTGCAGGCCTCATCCCCAGAGTTTCTGACTCAATAGGTCTCGGACAGGATGGGGCCAGAGATTCTGCACCTCAGACAACTTTCCAGGTAATGCTGCATTGCTAGTGGTCCAGAGACCTACTTGGGGAGTCTCCTCCCCATCTTCAGCTCAAGTCACCAACCTCACAGTAACAAATGCAAAATGTGTGTCTCTGCTCTGGCCCCTCCTTTGCTCTGTACATCTGTGGAACCAGCAGTGCATTCAATTCTCCACTGGAATGTTTTAAAGGCATCTCAAATTCAAAATGACAACATAGAATTCACAATCATCTTCTCCAAGCCTGATTTCTTCTAATGGTCTTTATGTGTTGTAGCACAGAAACTTGATGTCATCTTTTTTTTTTTTTTTTTTTTTTTTTGAGACGGAGTCTCGCTCTGTCGCCCAGGCTGGAGCGCAGTGGCGCAATCTCGGCTCACTGCAAGCTCCGCCTCCCGGGTTCACGCCATTCTCCTGCCTCAGGCTTCCGAGTAGCTGGGACTACAGGCGCCCGCCACCACGCCCGGCTAATTTTTTTGTATTTTTAGTAGAGACGGGGTTTCACCGTGGTCTCGATCTCCTGACCTCGTGATCCGCCTGCCTCGGCCTCCCAAAGTGCTGGGATTACAAGCGTGAGCCACCGCGCCCGGCCGATGTCATCTTTTATAGAAATCTCCCTCTGCCCACCCTCAGATTCAAGTTATCGCGAACTTTCGTTGATTTGACTGCTTCCGGGTGTCTTGGGCCTACCCATTGTTCTCCCTCGCTATCCGACAACTTCCTGGTCTAAGCGCCATGAGGCCTCCTTGATGGGCTGTGTGGTGTCTCCCAGAGCATCTCCCCTCTTCCTGCCGGCCCGTCTACCCATCTACTCCATTGTCCATGATATTTTTTTCAAGATTCGGATCCAATCGCCCCTCCTCCTGCTCAAACTCTTCAGCAGTTTTTCATGCCTGCCCAGACTCTGCCTGTCCTAGGCCTCCTCTCTAATTCCTGTCTCAGTAAGATATGGCGATGGACGGCAGCAGAGGTGTCCAGCCAGCCCCAGTATGGCCTTTGTCACCATTATATGTCTACGGTCAATGAGCTCAGATCCCAGCAGGGGACTGTAAAGGACATAGTCAGGGCCACGCCACTCAAGAGCAGGAAAGCTGGGATCATGGCGTGGCTCCCCTGCAGTGCCCATCGCTCCCCACTGCACCACACTGCCTTCCCGCGCCTGTCATGTCCCAGGGTGTCAGACCCGGAACTGAATCTTCACGCAGGTCCCCATGACTGTGTTAGTGTGTGTCTTAGTTTGTGTTCTCTAGCTACAAGGATTTGGGTGCAAATGGTTTATTTGGGCATGTAGAGGATATGGGGTGGGGGGCGGGATACAGAGTGAGGTGGGTGAAGAAGTGAGACCGAGGCGAGAACTTGGCCAACAAAAGGTATGGTTATGAAGCCACCTCACTGTGGACCACTGGGCACAGTCCTGGGGGGATGTTCTGGGAAGCAGCATGGGACATGATCCCCAGAATGAGGCCACCTGAGGAGCAGGGAGCTGGGGCCCTAATTCTCTGGCATTTACAACCTGCTGGATGTGCACAGGGAGGTCCTCTGAGACTTTAATGAAATTCCTCCAGTGCTGAGGCAGGCACACCCATGGGATGCAGACCGCTGACCCTGCTGTGTTTCCTACAACCTGCTTCCAGCTCCTCGTGGCTCTTTGGCTCCCAATCCAGGTGAGCTTTCTTGTAAATGCTGGTCACTAGCCACAAGAGGGACTAGACGGAAGAGGACAGGTAGCTCCAGGTAAAGCCACTCTCACTCCCATAGAAAAACAAATCAGCAATGAAATACCACTTCTACTTTTTCCACAGATTAGTTAGGTAGACCTTCCTGTATACAACCTAGCTTCCTGCAATTTTTCTCTGTAAGAAAAATTCTTGCAAATCCAACCCTTTTAATAGCCCAGGGTTTTTTGTTTGTTTTTTGTTGTGTGTGTGTGTGTGTGTGTGTGTGTGTGTGTTTGACAGAGTCTCACTCTGTCACCCAGGCTGGAGTGCAGTGGCGCCATCTTGGCTCACTGCAACCTCCGCCTACTGCGTTCAAGTGATTCTCCTGCCTCAGCCTCCCAAGTAGCTGGGACTACAGGCAGTGCCACCATGCCTGGCTAATTTTTTGTATTTTTACTAGAGATGGGTTTCACCACCTCAGCCAGGCTGGTCTCGAACTCCCGACCTCAAATGATCCACCTGCCTTGGCCTTCCAAAGTGCTGGAATTACAGGTGTGAGCCATCACACCTGGCCGCCCAGAGGCTCTTAAAAGGACTCCCTTGTGACAACTTTTGAAAAGCAAATGTTCCAGCTTTTGAAAATGTTTCAGGGGGCATTTGGATTTCTCAAAGAGGGAGACAGGCAGGCTCTTTAGCCAAAGTCCATTAACTTCAAAGAATGACAAGTGCAAAGTGGAAAGTGGGTGCTCAAGGCTCAGTGGAGCAGGCACTGACAGGAGGCTAGGAAGGTGCAGTGGGTGGTGTTCCACTTAATATGGAGCCTGTGTCTTCAGGTAGCCTGTGTCTCCAGGTGGGATAAATGCCATCCAGGAAGCAGACAGCGCTGTGACTCAGCAGTTCACTTTCAGAGTCCTCTGACTCTGTTTTCTTTACCCTTCTCTTGCCTCTTCTTGGTCACCACATATTGACTGAGTGCCCACATACAGGACATTTTCTAAGGCTCTATCCACTCTCCATTCCACCACTGCTCTCCAGTGGACTAGTTTCAAGTTCTTCTCTGCAGAACCCTACCCAGCCTGAGAACTGGCTTATCTAATAACAGTACTCAACATTTGTTCATAATGAGATAACCTGTAAAATGCTTTTTGTAGTAGGCTCTTGCCCCAGTAAACTGTGAACAGATCAGTGTCTCATCTACTAAAATATCCTTTCCCATTTTCCTTTCTCTTTGAATCCCAACAAATTCCCATGCTTTAATAAATCTCAGTGTCAGGAGGAAAGCAATTCTGGTAAGAAGCAGGCTATAGGATGGAGAGATGGGAAGGAAAGAAAACAGAAGAGAAAACAAAGAACTGGGGGCTGGGTGTTGGGCCTCATGCTTGTAATCCCAGCACTTCGAGAGGCCAAGGTGGGCTGATTGCTTGAGCCCAGGAGTTCAAAACCAGTCTGGACAAAATGGCAAAACCCTGTCTCTGCAAAAAATACAAAAAATTAGCCAGATGTGGTGGTATGTGCCTGTAGTCCCAGCTAGTTGGGAGGCTGAGGTGGGAGGATCCCCTAAGCCTGGGAGGTCGAGGCTGCAGTGAGCCAAGATTGTACCATTGTACTCCAGCCTAGGTAACAGAGTGAGACAAGAAAGACAGAAAGAAGAAAGAAAATTTTCACACTGCTATAAAGAACTGCCTAAGACTGGGTAATTTATAAAGAAAAGAGGTTTAATTGACTCACAGTTACACATGGCTGGGGAGGCCTCAGGAAACTTACAATCATGGTGAAAGGAGATGGGGAAGCAAAGTACATCTTACATGGTGGTGGGAGAGAGAGAGAACATGAAGGGGGAATTGCCACACTCTTTAAACCATCTGATCTCATGAGAATGCACTCACTATCACAAGAACAGCATGGAGGAAATCCACCTCCATGATACAATCACCTCCCACTAGACCCTCCCCTGACACATGGGGATTACAATTTGAGATGAGATTTGGGTGCGGACACAGAGCCAAATAATATCATTCTGTCCCTAGCCCCTCCCAAATGTCATGTCCTTTTCACATTGTGAAACCAATCATGCCTTCCCAACAGTCCCCCAAAGTCTTAACTCATTCCAGCATTAACTCAAAAGTCCAAGTCCAAAGTCTCATCTGAGACAAGGCAAGTCCCTTCTGCCCATAAGCCTGTAAAACTGAAAACAAAATAGTTACTTCCAAGATACAATGAGGGTACAGCCATTGGGTAAATGCTCCTGTTCCAAAGGGGAGAGCTTGGCTACAATACCCATGGGCTACAATACCCATGCAAGTCAGAAATCCAGCAGGCCAGCCAATAAATCTTAAAGCCCCAAAATAATGTCCTTTGAATTCATGTCTCAAATTCAGGTGGTGCTGATATGAGGGGTGGGCTCCCACAGCCTTGGGCGGCTCCACCCCTGTGGCTCTGCAGGTTCAGTCTCCATGGCTGCTTTCACAAACTGGCATTGAGTGCCTGTGGCTTTTCCAGGTGCATGGTCCAAGCTGTCAGTGGATCTACCATTCTGGTTTCTGGAGGACGGTGGACAACTTCTCACAGCTCCACTAGGCAGTGCCCCAGTGTGGACTCTGTGTTGGGGCTCCAACCCCATATTTCCCCTCTGCACTGCCTAGCAGAGGTTATCTATGTTGGCTCTGCCTCTGCAGCAGATTTCTGCCTGGATATCCAAGTGTTTCCCTACATCCTCTGAAATCTAGGTGGAAGTTCCCAATCCTCAACTCTTGTCTTCTGCACACCTGTAGGCCCAACACAATGTGCAAGCTGCCAATGCTTTGGACTTGCACCCTCTGCAGCAATGGCCTGAGCTGTGCCTTGGCCCCTTTTAGCTGTGGCTGGAGCTGGAGCAGCTGGGACACAGGGTGTCATGTCCCAAGGCTACATAGAGCAGCAAGGGCCCTAAGCCCAGCCCATGAAACCATTTTTCCCTCCTAGGCCTCTGGGCCTGTGATGGGAGGGGCTGCCTTAATGCTCTCTGAAATGCCCTGGAGATATTTTTCCCATTGTCTTGGTGATTAACATTTGGCTCCTGATTACTTATGCAAATTTCTGCAGGCGTTTGAATTTCTCCCTAGAAAATGGGTTTTTCTTTACTACTACATGGTCAGGCTGTAAATTTCCCAAACTTTTATGCTCTGCTTCCCATTTAAACATAAGTTACAATTTCAAATCATCTCTTCGTGAAAGCATATGACTGTAGGCTTTCAGAAAAGTTTCTGCAATTTCTTCTGCCAGATACCCTCACTCATCTCTCTCAAGTCAAAATTCCACAGATCTCTAGGGCAGGGACAAAATGCTGCCAGTCTCTTTGCTAAAGCATAGCAAGAGTGACCTTTTCTCCAGTTCCCAGTAAGTCCTCATCTCCATCTGAGACCATTTCAGCCCGGATTTTATTGTCCATATCACTATCAGCACTTTGGTCAAAATCATTCAACAAGTCTCTAGGAATTTCCAAACTTTCCGACATCTTCCTGTCTTCTTCTGAGCCCCTCAAACTGTTCCAACCTTTGCCCATTACCCACTTCCAAAGTTGCTTTCACATTTTCAGGTTATCTTTATAGCAGTACCCCACTATCCTGATACCAATTTTCTCTATTAGTCCATTTTCAAACTTCTATAAAGAACTACCCAAGACTGGGTAATTTATAAAGAAAAGAGGTTTAATTGACTCACAGTTCTGTATGGCTGGGAAGGACTCAGGAATCTTACAATAATGGCAGAAGGGGAAGGTAAGCAAGTCACGTCTTATATGGCAGTAGGAGACAGAGAGAGCATGCGAAGGGGGACATTTTTAAACTTTTAAACCATCAGATCTTGTGAGAACGCACTTACTATCACAAGAACAGCATGGGGGAAACTGACCCCATGATCCAATCACCTCCGACCAGGTCTCTCCCCTGACATGTGGGAATTACGATTTGAGATGATTTTGGGGTGAGGACACAGAGCCAAACTATGTCACCCCATGAGCAGGGTCTCATTTACAGATGAGAAAACTGAGGCTCAGAGAGGTTCACAGATTTGCCTAAGGTCCCACAGCTGGAAAGTGGGATTGAGCCAGCTGGATAACATTGGTTTTACTAAAGGGTAAACAACTAAGACTTAACACTAAGGGGCATTTGCATTTTAAAAACAAAACATCTGGCCAGAGTTTCAGATAACAAAATGAAACTCTAACAGTGTAATTAGTTCAGTGTGACATGCAGAGTGTGATAAGTAGATGTCATATACTATTAATTATCCAAATAAATCAAGGAGAAAGGCAATTTGTATTTAAATTTATATATATATTAAAGAGAAACAGCCATAGAGGTAAAGGAACTGTATCAGCTGGTGTAGGTTTGGCTGCTGTCTTATTAACTGAGGCAACGTGACAGCTGTGAAATATGCCTCTCAGGTTTTCTGCTGCAGCGAGCATAATTGACCAAAGGCTCCAGGTGCTGCCCCTGACTTCAGGCCCAAAGTCTATACTTCCATGGACTGTTTCCAGCCAATGACTAAAAGCAGCAGGGATATTAAGGCAGGTTTATTCTTTGAGACCCAACTAATTTTGGCTTAAGGACCACCCCCACCCCCATCAGACTTGCCAAAACTCTTTGAGAATTGCACTGCGAAAACTGTTCCTATCAAATCTTCCTCCCTCCCTCCCTCCCTCCCTTCCTTCCTTCCCTCACTCCTCCACAGGGGTCAGACCTGCATGTTGGCTGAAGGCTTGGCCAGCCTCCTCTGGTGCCTTCCTTCTTCCCTCACTCCCTCCCTCCCCCCTTCTGCCCTCCCTCCCTACCTGTCCTCTCCTTCCCCTTCCTTCCTTCCTTCCTTCCTTCCTTCCCTCACTCCTCCACAGGGTCAGACCTGCATGTTGGCTGAAGGGTCTGCCAGCCTCCTCTGGTGCCCTCCACAATTTCTCCAATAAATCTCTTAGAAATCTAATTCCACCTTGGCATCTGCTGCTTGGAGGGCCTGGACTTAGACAATCAAAAAGAGGAATTTATTAGAAGAATATGGGGCAGTTCACAGAACCTTGAGGAAAACTTTCACTAGCAAGTGACAAGAAAAAGCCGGGCAACCCCAGGAAACCAGACAGCGAGAACTGATGGAGGCACCACCCAAGAAGAAGGCGGTCCCAGCCCTTTCCTGCCCTGAAGGACAGGTTTTGGCTGGCCTAGCTTAGGTCAAGACCCAGCCTTGGCTGCATTTGACAGACCCACTAAGGCTGTCTGCATCTGAGCAAAGTGTAGCTTTGCAAAAGGAAAAGTGGGAAGAGAATGAAAGGACGTGGGAAGGGTGAACACAGCAAATGTTCTTACAGGAAGAGCAAGTACCTGGTCCAGAATGTTCTTTGCTGAGTACAGAAGCGTCATGTAAAACCCTGATCCACGGAGTCTGTAGCAGATTCTGACTGCCCAGATTCCTTTCCCTCTCCCTCTTCCCTGAGTTCCCACTGCCTTCACTGCTGTTCTTCCTCCAAGAGCTTTCTAGAACACCAGAGCCCCCATGCCTGTCCCTGCAGCTGGCTGGGAGTGCCAGGGCACTAACACAGTCTTTGCCCAGCAACCAGTGACTGTATGGAGCTTGGATGTGAATACGCAACTCCTGCAACCCTCCCAGGCATCTCCACACCGTCTCCCAGAGGTACCGGCGGGATTGAGCTTCAGGTGCCCACAGTGATAATTTGCTGTATAATATACCTATTATTGGCCACCTGCCTTTCCTTGTCTCTCTTCCTAATTCACCTCATTTGCCAGAGTTTTCTTCATCGCCCAATAAACTGCTCACACTAGGATGCTTGCTCAGGGTCTCTTCTGGGAGAACACAAACTAATTGTTATGATAAGAGATTGCACTGCCATAATTATCATCCATGCACACAAAAATGTGGGTAAATCTTACACTCCTGATAGGGAGCGAAAAAGCCAGATACTGACGAGAACACACTGTGTAGTTCTATCTGGGCAAAGGACAAAAGCTGGTCACAGGAATCCTTGCTGTTAGAATCAGGAGAGTGGCCACCTTCATGGGGGAGGGCGTGAGAGGCTGTCTGGGGATGTTCGCTTCCTGGATCCAGGTGCAGAGGTGAGTTTAATTTGAGAAACGTCATCAAGCTATACAATTATTATTTGTTCATATTTCTGTATGTATAGTAGACTTAAAATGTTTTTTAAAAAAATACAATGAGCAAAAAGAAAAAAAAGGAATGTGTCATTTGTTTGTCCTCCTATCCATCCACCGGTCCCTGCGTCCACAGAATAATGAAATCCTAAGTTCCAAGCTTCCACCTGAAGCTTACAGTCTCCAGAGGAGGCAGGCAAGCACATTCCATAGGAGTCGCATTTGAACATGGGGATCTTTTGTTTTGAGCAAAAAGTTCCATGTGCATAATTTCAAGTGAGCGTCCTACAGAACAGCACTTGTCACTTGGGAAGACCGATATAAAAATAAATTCTAGGGCAGGCGCGGTGGTTCATTTCTGTAATCTCAGCACTTTGGGAGGCCAAGATGGAACGATCCCTTGAGGCCAGGGGTTCAAGACCTGGCCAACATGGCAAAACCTCGTCTCTACTAAAAATACAAAAATATGGCCAGGAGAGGTGGCTCCTGCCTGTAATCCCAGCATTTTGGGAGGCTGAGGCGGTCGGATCACCTGAGATCAGGAGTTTGAGACCAGCCTGGCCAACATGGTGAAACCCCAGCTCTACTAAAAATACAAAAATTATCTGGCTATGGTGGTACGTGCCTATAATTCCAGCTACTGGGGAGGCTGAGGCAGGAGAATCGCTGGAACCTGGGAGGCGGAGGTTGCAGTGAGCCAAGACTGCACCGCTGTACTCCAGCCTGGGTGACAGAGTGAGACTCTGTCTCAAAAAATAAAATAAAATAAAATAAAAATACAAAAATTAGTGTGTCATAGTGGTGGACACCTGTAGTCCCAGCTACTCGGGAGGCTGAGATGGAAGAATCACCAGAGCCTGGGAGGTAGAGGCCATGATAGAGCATGCAGTGAGCACTGCACTCCAGCCTAGGCAACAGAGTGAGACCCTGCCTCAAAAAATAATAAAATAAATTATAGGTTTGGTATAAAATACTTAGCCCCTTCAATTTCAAGAATAAATCTTGTTACCACCCTCAAAGCAAGATGGGAAGAAAGGCAGAATCCCCTCATGGTGTACTTGGTGATGAATTTGTCCCCTGAGACAGCTAATCACGCTGGAGGCAGGCCTGCACCCCG
Organism: Hylobates moloch; assembly: GCF_009828535.3. Lineage (NCBI taxonomy): Eukaryota > Metazoa > Chordata > Mammalia > Primates > Hylobatidae > Hylobates > Hylobates moloch. The sequence goes on from NW_026652296.1 coordinate 40,451,139, forward strand.
GCCTTCCTCACAGCTCGCAGTGTCAGCAGGGTACAATTCTTACCCACCACAGAGGCTCCCAGGCCCCTCTCAGACCAGACTGAAGCACAATTCTCCTCTCTGCCTTCTAGAATGTCTCCTGAAAGCTGCTCCTCTTGGGGAGGCTCTGGGCTTTGGAGAGAGCACCTGGAATTCCCCACTAGAAAAGCCCAAAAACTGAAAAATACTCATTACATATTTTCAATACAGAGTTCCTGATGTCTTCCAGCAGAGGGCGCTAGAGAAGAGCAGGCCAAGTCTGCAGAGCGTTGACCAGTCAAATAGAGTAAACCAAACGCCTCGCCCCACCAGGCGTCTCCCCACCAGCTCGACCCCGCAGATTTCTCCCACAGAACACAGCCCCAGCCCTGCGCCTCCACGTGTGGCAGAGCAGGGAGCAGGCCCTGGGACACTTTCCTACTCAACAAATGTAAGCTGTCTATACATAATGGTCACTGTCTCGTGATAAGACTTTGAAGAATTGCTTGGTATTCAGAGCACTTCGGGGCGATCCACGGGGAGCCCCACAGTCTTGCGTGGTCCACGCGTTCCTCTGCTCATTTCAGAGTGATCCTCTCTACCGCCTCTGCTCTTCTTCTCGTTCTTATTTTTTCTCCTTTGAGGGGAAGTAGAGGACTCCAGGGAGCAGTTAGTTGTACAGGACAACCCCAAATCCTACGCCCACAAGGCTTACTTTAGTAAAGCGAGTTGTTTTTGACACAGTAGAATTAGTTCTACCTCAACCAGTAGTCTTTGAATTGATCCCTTAACTGATTAAGGGATGATTTTAGCAAACATTTACAAAAGGAAGGAATTTTTAAAAAGTAAAATGTTGTTTTCTAATTTTATTTTTTTCTAACTCCTCTTTTTTTCTCTCTGGAGGCCTGTAGCATCTTCTCTGTATTCTTGGCGGCTGAACAGAGCGCTGGGTGCATTCTAGCTTAGATCTCCCTTCTGGAGCGAGGCACTCACACCCCCAGCTGCTGGGAGAGCCATTGCTCACAGCACACAGCTGAGAGCTTCTCTGGGCGTTGACCACCCTGGCCAAGGTTGTGGCGACTGTCTCTGGAGGCAGCTTGCAGCCAATGTCTGGACAATATGGAGGGAAAAGGGCCAGTCCTCTCACCTCAATTCAGGATGATGCCAAAGGGACATCCTAGCTCCAGAGCTCCCTGTGGGATCACTTGAGCCTTTATCTTGCCAGACAACATGCACATCCCTGCCCTAGGCTGTGTCCCCACCTCCCTCCTGGATTCCAGAGCAAGAACCAGAGTCAAGTCACAACATAAACGAGGGGCAGCAACATGAGGAGAGGAACGATTTGATGACGGAGCTGTGACCCATGCTCCCATGTCGCCATCACCCCCACACCAGCGCCCCTCCCTCAGGTCGCACTCAGAGGCACATGGGAGAGTCCCTTGTGATCACCTGACAGAGGAAGGGAAAGGTTAAACTTGGTGCAGGGGTGAGTGAGCTTGAAATGTGGGCACAAAATAAAAACTGGCTGCAGATGTACTCTGGCCGCCTCATTCAGGGTGGTCATGAGAGACGGCGGTAATGGTGAAGCTCTCCCAGTGGGCAGGGCTTCAGGCAGTGTGGAAAGAGAAATATCCTGAAATCAGACTCCACATTGGCTCCTGGGCAGTCTTATGTGATTTGATGGGTTCGTCAGGGCCTGGAAGGAGGAAGGTTGAGAACACGCAGACCTGGGGAAGAGACATGTGACTGTGTCTATGGAAGTTGGCACCCAGTGAAGATCCTGGCACAGATGTTAATATCCGCCAGAGAGCAAACAACCCAGAAAAGGCTTGACACAGCCAAGGAGAGAGAACAGCTCGGTCAGCTGCTGTCTGTTCCAGCCTCTGCTATCGGTTGTCCCAGTGCTGGCACAACGGGCTCACAAAGGGAAAGGCCATGGTGGCAGGGGTGGAGGCTCTGCGTGTGCCAGACAGAAGGGCTCCAACTCACCAAGGCTGAGCCACTGCCACAGTCAAAGGGCCAATTTGCGAGCCACAGAAACCAAAGTCAAACCCCTAATCTTTCAAAGTGACCAGTGAAAGAGTTGGTGGCGAGTTGATGACAGTGGATCCCTTCACTCTGGAAGGGGGAGCAATTCATCTTGCTTGGAGGCAACACACATTCTGCTTCCCTGCCTGTAGAGCGTTGGCCGGCACCACAATCCATCTTACAATATTCGATCCACCAACATGGAGCTCCGCTTACTCACCACCACCTCGGGTCAAGCAACCCACTTCACAGCAGAGGAGGGATACTTGGTCGTGGGTCTGGTAGTCCTCTCTGCAGCACTCACAAGCTGACGGCTGAGAAAGTGATGCCAGAGCCTTCTGAAGGCACAGCTGAGGCTCCAGCTTGGAGATGATGCCGTTCCAGTATAGGGTGGCATTCTCTGGGATGTAGTATATGCCCTGAATCAAAGACCATGGCATGGCGCCATGTCCCCTATTGATAGAGCCAAGGCGTGGATATTAAGGCGTGGCCCTACTCACCATCACCTCCAGTGACCCAGGTGGGGATTTTGGGCATTGTACTCTGCAGCTTTAGGTTATGATGATACAGAGCTGCACTGGCCAACACAGTAGCCACTATCCCAATGTAGCTATTTAAATTTAAATTAATTAAAATAAAATTTAAAATTCACTTTACGTATCTGTTGATTGATTGATTGATTGATTTATTGAGACAGGCTGTCACTCTGTCACTCAGGCTGCAGTGCAGTAGTGTGATCACAGCTCACTGCAACCTTAACCTCCAGACTCAGGCAATCCTCCCACCTCAGCCGTGCCTGGCTTATTTTCTTTTTATTTTTTGTAGAGACAGAATTTCACTATGTTGCCCAGGCTGGTCTCAAACTCCTGGGCTCAAGCAATCCTCCCGCCTTGGCCTCCCAAAATGCTGAGATTACAGGCATGAGCCACCACGCCTGGCCTTAAAATTCACTCTGTGTCACACTAGCCAGATTTCAAGGGCTCAGTGGCTACACATAGTTATTAGCTATCATGTTGGACAAATCAGATATAGAACATTTCCATCATCATAGAAAGTTCTAGTGGACAGCACTAGTCTATAAGGTCCCAGTTCCTAGAGGGGGAACACTTCTTCCAGGAGAAACCATGTGAGTCCTACTACATTTAAGCTATTGCTGCTGCCTTATCACGTTGGGTTCCTCTTGCCAAGCGACCAGCAGACAAGAAAAAGAGTCACCTTGCTGGCAGGCAAATTATCCACATTCCCCAGGAGGAGGCAGGGCTGCTGTTGCAGAGCAATAGGTCAGGCCCCCACGTGATCGGCCACAGCATCTCTTGGTTACCAACACCCTGCCCAGTTTTGATGGAAATGAACAAATGCAGCAGCCATGCCTGTGAAAGACTGTGGCCAGGGCTTGCGCTCCTCAGGGATGAAGGTCTGGATTACTCTCCCAGATAAGCCACTTAGGCCAGCAGAGGCACTAGAGGCAAGAGATGATGGTATAAAGACGGAGTAAAATAGAAGAGGATATAATGAGAATCAGCTACAGCCTCAGGGCTGAATGCAGTCATGGGGATTACAATGTATGTCAATATCCTTTCTGTTCTATGTTTCTCCAATAAAAATGCCCAACCACCATCCTGGACGAGCTGTTCCCACAGAGGATAAACGTCTATTCAAAGCAGCTGGATTCTAGTTGTGCCCAAGGGGTGGATGTGGTGGATGCTGTGATGCACCCCTTTCAGGACCCAAGCCTCTTTCCCTGTTACCCAAAGTACTTGTTGCTGATGGTGAACTCCTAATCCCTCTCCAGGAGTTGCACCGGGCTGAAGGGAGCTGCTTCGCCCAGGTTACACCCAGTGCCTGAAGGCAGCATCCGAGCACTGGTCGATAAAGGGAGACAAAGTCTAGCCCTCTGCAAGCTTTAGATACTCAGCCCTGGGGCATTTTCTTCTATAAACACTTTTTTTTTTCTTTCAGAATTATTCCTTCAGTATTTTTTGGTCTCTCGTTCTGGGCTAATATCTTGAATTAAACTTCCGTGGCTCATCTTTATGGTCTGTGGTTTCTGTGGTTTTGCCCGAGGAACTGGAAGACTTTTTCTGCTTTGGCTTCTAGTCCCTCTGTTGAATTTCATATTTCTCTAATCATTTTTTTTAATTTCTAAGAACTCTTTCTTATTTGAGTGTTCCTTTTATTCACCAGATGCTGTCCATGTTGAATTGAGGTAATAGGTTTGTTTTCGAGTTCTTTTCTGTTCTCTAAATTACCTTTGTTTCTTCCAGAATTTGGTTTTTCTTAGTTTGTTTTGGCCCCTCTCATTCTTCGCACAGCTGATGTCTCCCTGGGTGCCATTGCATAATCTCCTGACCAGCCTCTCTCCTGAGGGAAAGGCATGACTGGCAACTGGGAATGCTAATTAGTAGATCTTGCTCGAGGACAATGTGATGAACAATTTCCATTTGTCCTTCCAGCCACCCTTCTCCCATTCCTGCCCCACCCCAGCCCATCTCTGTCCCCTGGCCCCAAATTATGTCCAGTGAATGAGGCTCCCTGGTGAGAGGGTGAGGGAGGGGACAGACTGTGGACTGGATATTTCCTTTCCTACCTTCCTGTCTGTGCCCCACGACGGAAGGTCTCAGATCATTTTAAGATGACTTTCTGCCCATCTGGTTTTTGCTAAATGCTCCCTGCCCTTCTCTCTTCAAGCCAGGGGTTGTGACAGCCTCTGTGTTGCTGGCTTCAGGTGCCCCACACAATCCCTTGCTCTTCCCAACCACACTCACTTTCCACATCAGGTCCTGTCTTATCCTGACTTTCCCAGCACGCAAAGCCTGAATGTGCTATTGTTAAAGGGAGTTCGATCTCAGAGCAGAGGAATAAGAGAATGGGAAGAGGAGGGAGAGCCGTCCTAGGAGGTGTGAGGGGCAGGCTGCTGCTAAGTGCAGGGGATAGCTCAATGCAACAGAACTGTGCTCTGAGCTGCGCTGTAAGTAGGACCGTCTGCGGTGGGGGGCAGGGAAGAGGCAATAATTAATCTACCAGCTCTCATTTCTTATTTGTCAAATATTAGCTGCACAAGATATTAACTCCCCCATGTGGTGAGCCCTGGGCATGAGTGCATGGTGTCCCGTAACTCAGTATGGATCCTCAGGACAGGACGGAAAAGTTGTGCTTCCAGGTAGGAGGGGAGGTGCTGACGGATTGCACCAGTGTAGTGCGGCAAACGTTTGACAACTGGCTCTCCTATTCCTATCTACCTTAAATAATGAAGTTCAGAAAATATGATTAAGTATAGAGTTTGTTTGATTGCAATGCTTGAGGATAGACACCCAAGGACACTGACTGCCAACAAATGGGGTCAGCATTCCAAAGTGAATAAGTTACAGTTTTACTTGTAGAAACATAAATTTTAGCAAGATCACATTTTACATATGAGACCACTGCATATGTTACAGCGATTTTTTTTTTCTTTTTTAAACAGGGTCTCACTCAGTTGCCCAGGATGGAGTGCAGTGGTGCAATCTTGGCTCACTGCAACCTCTGCCTTCCAGGCTCATGCCATCCTCCCACTTCACCCTCCCAAGTAGCTGGACTACAGGCCTGTGGCAGCACATCCAGCTAATTGTTTGTTTGTTTGTTTTCTTTTTTTTTTTGTAGAGACGGGGTTTCACCATGTTCCCAGGCTGTTCTCAAACTCCTGGGCTCAAATGATCCACCCACCTCAGCCTCCCAAAGTTCTGGGATTGCAGGTGCGAGCCACCACACCTTGCCTTTACAGCAGTTTGATCGGTTACAGATTGCTACCTTCAGAGGAAGATTACTTTATTAAAACATGAGTAAGGTCAATGATCTAAAGGGGCCTATCTCTGGTGCCGTTTGGTCTTAATTATTTACAGAAAAAAAGGCAAAATTTGCAGCTGTATACCCAGTGACTTGAGTCACATGGCCACATTCTTCTCAAGGCTCAGAATAATTTAAAGCTCCAACAGCTTTAAGTTGACTTACTTAATTTCACATGTCTATGGTATAAATATTCACCATAGCTGATTTCAAGCTACCAACATACTGACTCTGAAGATAACTTGAAAAGATGATTCAATAGATGTAAATAGCTCAAGAGTACGGCCGGGCATGGTGGCTCACGCCTGTAATCCCAGCACTTTGGGAGACTGAGATGGGCGGATCACCTGAGGTCAGGAGTTTGAGACCAGCTTGGCCAACCTGGTGAAACCCCATCTCTACTAAAAATACAAAAACTAGCTGAGCATGGTGGCACACGCCTGTAATCCCAGCTACTCGGGAGGCTGAGGTAGGAGGACTGCTTGAACCCAGGAGGTGGATGTTCTAGTGAGCCGAGATTGTGCCACTGTAGTCCAGCCTGGGTGACAGAGTGAGACTCTGTCTCAAAACAAAAACAAAACAAAACATAAATAAATAAATAAATAGCTCAAGAGCAAAAATAATAGTAAAATGTCATAAAAAAGGGAGTGATGACTTTCGAGTGTTTATCTTCCTTTTTAATGCAATTTATTTAATTATAAGTTTATATCACTTATTTTTTAATAATGGTTGTGTTTAGCTCTTGCAAGCTCATAAGGCCTGGCTACACACCTTGCTGGATTGCACCAGCAAAAAAGGCAGTTGATCACTGTAGCAGTGGCTGGACCACAAGACAGGTGAGGCCCAAAGGATCGGAATTGGTGCATCAGAGGAGTCTGGTAGAGTACCTTGTAAATACACCCTCCTTACATTATTCTAACTTGAGTGTCAGGACCCTTATGATAGAATTGAGTAGGTGTGGGACTCTCGCCACACCCTCTTGTAGGGGAGGGATGGCTTCCCTTCACCCTTCTGGATCCTTTGGCCAGGCTATTAATTAAATTGACGTAAGACCGATTAACAGGAGAAAAACCATATTTAATTACATACACACACCAGAGTCCAACAAAAATATGAGGGTCGAGGAAGGGCCAGGTGATTGCAGCTCATCTGGCATCCTGAGCTACAGAAAGAAATGGTGGCTAAGGTCTTCTGGGGTGTAGTAAAAGCCAATTATGGGAAGGCAAGGGGAGGAAATGTATGGTGAATAAAGCTTGTCTTATGCAGATGAAAAGTCTCCTGGGTAATAAACGTTGACTCAGAGCAGTTCTCTTACTGACACAGGTACTTTTACTAATATACATTTCCCTTATAGATGTGGATTTTCTTCACAAAAGGGCAACTTTTCTTTCTTTTTTCTTTTTTTTTTTGAGATGGAGTCTCGCTCTGTCGCCCAGGCTGGAGTGCAGTGGCACGATCTTGGCTCGCTGCAAGCTCCGCCTCCCAGGTTCACGCCATTCTCCTGCCTCAGCCTCCTGAGTAGCTGGGACTACAGACACCTGCCACCACGCCCGGCTAATTTTTTGTATTTTTAGTAAAGGCGGGGTTTCACCATGTTAGCCAGGATGGTCTCGATCTCCTGACCTCATGATCTGCCTGCCTCGGCCTCCCAAAGTGCTGGGATTACAGGCGTGAGCCACCGCACCCAGCCACAAAAGGGCAACTTTTCAAACCAGCTCCTGTGTCTGCAGTTTCCCAAAATAACCAGCTCAAAATATGCTGTGTGGCATGTTTTGGTCTCCTATAGTCATATTTTGGGGTGGTGTGTCCTGAACCCCAACACTCTGAAGACACCAGAGTCAGGAAGGCTTTCTTTGAGAGGTACCAACCTCCACTCAAGAGAACATACCCTTCCCTGTACATTCAACTTCTTTAGAGGCTTCTCAGCTTCTGATGGGAATTTTGCACATGCAAATAAGACCCCTGGGAGCAGTTGTGCAAATATTCTGTCATTCCCACCATTTTCAGCCCATTCCTCACTCCCTCCAATGCCTGCCAACTCCAAAACTGGAGCCAGTCTTGGAATTCACACAATGTCTTAACATCATCCGAGCTGCTCCGTCCGTTCTGTTTTGTCAGCCAACATGTTTCCCATACTGTCTTTTTCCCAGAAATTTGTTGGGATCTCTCTTCTACTCATCCATAACCCTCAGGTCTCTTTATCTTTATGGGTTTACTTCTTTCTGCACTATTAAACTTTTATTTCCATTAGATTTTCAAAAGGCAGAAATGATGACAAATTTCTCTACAGATTTGATTGGCTTTTATTTGCAATTCATGAATTGGGGTGGCCTCCATCCTAGAAAATAGAATGAGAGTTCCCACTGAGCAATGGCAGAACAGTGGGTTTTGTAAGGTGGACTACGGAGACAGAACCATAGGAAAAAAGGCTGACTGGTTATTGTCAGGTTACTTCAGGTTATTTCAGATTACTTTTTTCTGTAAAGGTTAAAGCAAGGGGACCATTTTTATTACACTCAGGTAGACTAGAATCTCCTGTTTTCAGTAAAAAACTGGTCTGGTCTGTTTGGGGATCTATCTGCTTCCTTAAAGTTCCAGTTTGACTCTGTGGCATTTTGTGTGAGTGACTTTGTTTTGATTTTGACTGCTGGGGCCTAGTCAGGTGTAGGAAGTGTAGGAAGCTCAGTCTAAAGTGATGGGCGCCCATAATTTTTGTTTAACAGGATGTTAGGAGCCACAGGAGATAAACATATATAGCAGGTCCCTTGCTTTTTTTTTTTAAGTCAGCAAAGGCTTATGTGTGATTAAGTAAAGCACAGGAACGAATTTCCATGAATGTGATGACTTATTTCTATTATTACTTATAAGGGAGTTAAAAGTAAGTGAAAAACTTAGTGACAACCTTGAACTCCCAAATTACCACCTGTTTCTCAGCAGATTGCATTATGAAAAACTTAAGTAAAGGAAATCATCTCAGCACACTTAAAATCTTGAACATTGACTTGATTTCTGGCTAAGGAAACTCTCTACAGTCATATTTTGGGGTGATATATCTTGAGCCCCAACATGATGTTCATTCTATCTACCTGTTAAACAGGCTGAGGTTGCTTATGAAAGTGACATGAGATTCATTTACATTGTTAATACTTTAAAGTCTGTTGTATGAAAGGTATTATTTCAGGAGTGAGATTTAACAACTCATTTGTTCTCAAGGATTTATTGAGCATTTATTGTATACACAGCCCTGTGTAAACCAAAAATAAAATTAATCCCCTCAACAAATTGAATGGACTTGCCCACCATTGGCCAAGGGCATTCCAAGGTAAACCTGAAAAACAAGTTCAGGCCATGATGGGAAGGGGGGGTCACACATGCCTCACTATACTCTCCTCCTTTTGGAATTCAGGCAGAACTGACCAGCTTTAACATTAAAACAAACATCTTAAGACTGACCAAACAGACTCTTTGTAGTAATGCAATACATCACAAAATGACAGATAGCAGGCCCTGAAATAAATCAAAGCATTTTACCCTGAATATATATTTCTTTGACGTCTGGCAAAGCTGTCTCTTTGGGGGGAAATCTACATCCTGTAGAGAATCCCCCTTCCCTTTCCAGGTCTTTTCCTGATGCAGGAGAGACTAACTAGGAGTCTGGCACCTGGAAGTCTGATAAGAAATATTCACATGTCTCTCTCTGAAGCCTACTACTTAAAGACTTCATCTTCATAATAAAAGCCTTAGTCTCCACAATCCCTTATCTTAACCCAGATATTCCTTTCTATTGATTCCAGGTCTTTAGATAATAACTTAACTCTTTCAACCAATTGCTAATCAGAAAACCTTTGAATCCACCTGTAACCTGAAAGCTCCCCACCCCTCAAGTTGTCCCACCTTTCTGAACTGAGCCAATGTACACCTTACACATACGAATTGATGTCTGCTTGTGATTTCTGTCCCCCCTAAAATGTATAAAATCAGGCAGTAACCCAGTAACCCAACCATCTTGGGCGTGTGTTCTCAGGACTCCCTGGGGCTGTGTCAGGGGCACATCCACCATTGTGGCAAAATAAACATTTAAATTGATTAAAACTTGTCCCAGATACTTTTTGGTTTATACCTGTATTAGGACATGACAAATTAAAAAGACAAAAAAAGACACTGAATTTCTGTCTATAAAACATACTTATTTTGAGTAAAATGAGGTTATGTTAATTGATTGGTACATATTACAAAGGATCATAATAAAATGGAAAATTGGTAAAATTTTAAAGAAAACATTATGAAGGCATTACTAAAACTTAATTGCCTCATGTTTTCACCCTGTTTTTAAGATCTAACCTTATCTTTGTGTTAGAGACGTTACTGAGCACAGGTTCTTGTGCTCTCAATATGTTAGAGATTGAGGTGAGGCCAGAAGAGTTTTTCCAGACAAGCCCTCATTGGAGCTTATGCCTGGACATAGGGAGACAATGAGAGAGACAGAGAGAGTGAGAGAGACAGAGGGAGAATTCCCTGGCTGACTTTCTGACAAGAGCCCCCAGGGCTTTTTTATTAGGCAAAGCACAGGAGTTGACAGCCGGAGTAGGGTATGCAGGTAGGCATTATCTGGTTGCTATGGTTATCCTGAGTAATGGGCCCCCTGCTGGTCTGGCAGAAGGCAACAAGCCTGGAAATCAATTGTTTAGCATTCCCTCCCAAGCTGGGACACTCCGCAACCTTGGTGATCTCCCAAGGGCAGTTCCTGGAATTCTTTAAGTAAAAGGCATGGTTCAGACATAATGACATCAGTGAGGTAGTGGTGTAGGTTTTGCAATCGTGGAGATGCGTGAAAGAATCCTCCAGAGGGAGTGAGTTGAAGCCAAGCCCCATTCCTACTCTGTCTCAGAGGGACTTTTAATTATCAAATTGAACTTTTTTAAATTTCAATTTTCTTAGAAAATAGAGCATTGAGGCTATATTGGTCAAGTTCTCCAGAGAAACAGAACCAATAGGAAAACTGATAAGAACCAAACAGAAGAAAAAGAAATTACTACGAGGAATTGGTTCACCAGGTGCTTATGGAGGCTGAGAAGTCCCACAGAAGCTGGAGGACCAGGAAAGCCCATGGGATAATTTAGTCCACGCCTGAGGACCAGGGGAGCCAATGGTATAAGTTCCGGTCTGAGAGCAGGAGAAGGGAGATGAGGTGTCCCAGCTCAAGCAGTTAGGCAGGAAAAAAGGGGGCAAATTCCTCCTTCCTCTGCCTTTTGTTCTGTCCAGGTCCTCTATGGATTGAACGATGTGCACCTACGTTGGGAAGGCCCATCTGCTTGACTCATCCCACCCATTCAAATGCTATTCTCTTCTGGAAACAGCCTCAAACACATCCAGAAACAGTGTTTATTTGGGCATCCTGTGGTCCAGTCAAGTTGACACCCAGAATTACCCGTCACAATAACCATTCACTGGAGCAATGATTCACCCAATGACTCTAAAGAAAGTGGCTTCTTTTCTGTAGATAAAGGATTCCCTTAGTGGAGTGAACGATCAGACAGAAAAAGGTCAGCAGGTAGAGCCAAGTCCTTGTGATCCCTGGAGGAATTACTCCCATCACTACATTGTTTATGAAAGCTCTTTCTCTTCCTGGGGACTTAGGTAACATCTTCAAATTATCATGTCTTTAAAATTCACATGTCTGGAAGGAACAGGACAAATCCATCTCGTCCAAGTCCTCCATCACTGTGACTCAGAGCCATGGAGTGGCTTACGTGGCATCCCAGGGAGCTGCTTCCAGACTCTGCCTCTTGCCTGTTCCCTTCCACTGACTCCTGGTGCATAGACTTTGAAGATCATTCAAGAGCTTTGCAGAAGCTGCTGAATGAAAATATATTATTGCCTCCTTGTTTATCTGCTCTTGTGTTAAGGAAAATTGAGAAAATGAGTTTGGACATTTGAAAATGCAATAAAGTAGCTAGATGCTGGCAACACACAAAAAGGTACGAGCTATTATCCCAGTATTGGTCATAGTGAATGCGCTATTCATTTTAACAGAAAAATTATACGCTGGCTGGGCGCGGTGGCTCATGCTTGTAATCCCAGCACTTTGGGAGGCCGAGCGGGCAGATCACAAGGTCAGGAGATCGAGACCATGGTGAAACCCCGTCTCTACTGAAAATACAAAAAATTAGTCGGGCCTGGTGGTGGGCGCCTGTAGTCCCAGCTACTTGGAGAGGCTGAGGCAGAAGAATGGCGTGAACCCGGGAGGCGGAGCTTGCAGTGAGCTGAGATCGCGCCACTGCACTCCAGCCTGGGCGACAGAGCAAGACTCTGTCTCAAAAAAAAAAAAGAAAGAAAAATTATATGCTAGCGTCTATGAAAACACATGAGTTTAGGTTCTCTTACCAGTTCATGGATGATTTTCAGTGCATTCATAGCCGTGTATTCTCTTGAAATAAACGTTTTAAAAAATTGAAGCCATTAAAAATATTAAAACCTTCCCCTTTTCCTCTCATTATTCCCAAATCTCAATAAACCATTGCTTTGTGTAAAGGAAACTCAAAGCAGAGAAATGGGTGTGTCTCCTAAAACTTTTTCAGATGGAGTGCCAATGTTTTGTGGAAATGGGGTTATAAGTGCCTTGTGTGGGTTTCTCAGTTCTAAGCATCGTCTACTCTCCAAATTGGAGTAATACAATCTGTATCCTTGCAATGAGTTTATGATGTTCATTGTGCTCATTAAACCACTATTACAAAATTATAACCGAGACAGTAAAAGAGACCTGACCCAATCAACAATATCTTGCTTCTAACCTCTAAGCTGCCCTTGTTCATTCCCGGGCATAAGCCAAAATAACTTTGGGAGAAACTTTGTTTACAGTTTATAGTTTAAAACAAAGATAACAGCCCTTTCCCCACACAAACCTCCTTCTTTCCTGGAGACTAAACTGGTTTGTAGGACTAAAAAATTAACCAAAATATTAGAAATTATGGGTTAGGAGTCATGCAGCTTAAGGCTACAAGATTCTGATCCTCCCCAAATTGCTCCTGGGGATAACCTTGAAGCGGCTACGTTGTCTGGGGTAAATACCCGCGGTTCGTCATCTGGCGCCAAGAAAATTTAGGACACTGACACACACAAGGAGTTTAGGAGCGAAGGTTTAATAGGCAAAAGAAAGAGAAAGAAATAGAAAGGAACATAGCTCTCTCTCTAGCAAGAAAGAGGGGACTTCCTAGAGGAAAAGGCAGCTGGTGGTGGATGTGCTGGATTTTATAGTCAGGCGTCTAATTTACAAAGGGCTCACAGATTGATTCCATCAGTTATGACATTTACACAGGATGCGAAGAAGGCTGCCTACCCCACACTAATCTTATTATGCTAATAAGCTTTCCCCTTGGCTGGCACCATCTTGTCTGCTCCTTACTGTACACGTGGCTGGCAAAGAGAAGGAAGATGGAGCCACCATCTTGAACATGATTGGCACAACTGCTGGCATCTGTGTCTGCTCTTTTTGTTGATTTTACAGGCTGCTCTTTGTTAGAAAGGAAAATAATTTGGGGCTGCTTTTCATTAAAAGGAAAACCTTACCAAGGACTTCTGTACCCTCGCTTACTTTGCAGACACTGCACTTGGTGGATCAGCAGGCACCACCCAGATCAATAAACTGGCTCATCTGATCTTGTGGTCTGTACCCAGGAACTGACTCAGCCCAGGAGGACAGCTTCGACTCCCTGTGATTGCATCTCTGACCCAACAAATCAGCACTCCTGACTCACTGGCTCCACCACCCACCAACTTATCCTTAAAAACTCTTATCCCTGAATGCTCAGGGAGACTGATTTGAATAATAATAAAATTCTGGTCTCCCAAACAGCCGAGTCTGCGTGAATTACTTTTTCTCTATTGCAGTTCCCCTGTCTTGATAAACTGGCTGTCTAGGCAGCGGGCAAGGAGAACCTGTTGGGCAGTTACACTCAACACTGACTCTAGATCTCACAGGTAGTCAGAAGTAGAACCAAAGAGTCTGACATCAGAACTTACATCCTTAAACCTATGCAAAAATGCCGGGTGAAAGAAGCAATAGTTCTGGATGGTACACTTTCTTTGGGAGGAAGTAGAAGATGGATCATTGGAATTTGCATGGTGGTAAACCTGGATGGGAATTTGGGAGGAGTCCCGATTTAAGAGTAGCTCGAGCTAGGACTGAGAAATAATATGTGATGCAAATGCCAGAAGGGAAGATTGGAGTCAAGTCTGGAGATCCAATACCAATCATATTCATTAGCAAGTGGGTTAGCACTTTTCATAGAGATCCAAATACTGCAACCTAAATATATTAGGGGGTTATTCTCTTACAGAAAAGAAGCCAGGAAGTCAGCTCTCCAGGGCTTCAGGGACCCAGACTCTTGCTGCTTCTCCATCCTCAGGGTCACAGGTTGGCGCAGGAGCTCCAGCCATCTTTGAAACTGCCTTTGGAAAATTATAACAGTGAAAAAATTGTGACAGTGAAAGATCTGACCTAAGCAACCCTCAGCTTGCCTTTAACCTCCAAACTGCCCTTAATCACTCCTGGGCCTGGGCCAAACCAACTTTGGGAGACATTTAGTTTATAGTTTAATGATAATAGCCCTTCCCAAAACTAAACTGCCTTTGGGAAGCTAATGAAAGAATCAGATTAGGAGAAAGAGGAGACTGGATTCTGCTAAAGTGTAGACATAAATGATTATCAGCCATTTTTCTGGAGGTCACAAGATTTGCAACTTCCCCAATTATTCCTGCAGATAACATCATTATTGTAGAACCTAAGACTGACCTTTTGAGATGTCTTTTTAGTTTTTTGCATTTCTGAGGATGACGGCTCCACCTGAACCTGCCAAACATCCTGTGGCCTCACTCAGAAGAGGACCACTTTCCACATCCCCATTCTCTTGCCTGCCAAACTTTCAGGGAGATTGGTTTGAGTAATAACTCCATCTCCCACATGGCATGGCTGGCCATTTGTCTTTCTTTATTGCAGTGCTGTGGTCTCAGTGAGTTGGTTTTGTCTGTGCCATGGGCAGGTCTAACCCATGGGGCAGTTACATCTTGTCTGTGTTCTAGGTCCAATTCAGAGAAGGGAAGAGTGAAAGGGTGCTAGGTCATATTCCTCCAGCTGAGTCAGCTCTGCTAAAATAGCTTATTATGGGAGTCCCAGTGACTTAGTCTTGTTAAAAGAAAAACTTCAGCTGAATTAAATTTAAAGGAGTTTAATTGAGCAATGAATAATTCTCATGAATTATTCTGGGCAGCCCCCAGAATCACAGCAGATTCAGAGAGACTCCAGGGATGCCTTGTGGTCAGAACATATTTATAGACCAAAAAAGTAAAGTGATGTACAGAAATCGGAAGGGAGGTACAGAAATACTTGGATTGGTTACAACTCGGCATTTGCCTTATTTCAACACAGTTTGAACACTCAGCAGTGTGTGACTGGTTGAAGTACTGCCACTGGGATTGGCCAAGACTCATTGATTGTTACAGGTGCATACTCCTAAGTTAGGGTTTCAACCTTGTCTACCTAGTAAGTTAGGTTGAAGTTCATCCACAAGGACTCAAATATAGAAGTACGGAGTTCTTCTCAGTCCATATTTAGTTTGCTTTAACAGTCTACATCTCATAGGTCACCCCTGGCTGCAAGGGAGGCTGGAAAATGTCATCTTTTAACTGAACACTTCCTAGAACAAACTTAGTGTTCTAAGGCAGAAATGAAGAAAGGTTGTTGGATAGGTGACATCAACTTCTCTAGCCTGAAGAGTGTAGACTATTTTCTTAGGCCATGGGAAGTCGCTGGAGAATTTTGAGGACAGAGGTGATGGAGTCAAGAAGATGAAACTGACAGAAGTGTGTGAAAGCAAATAGATCAAGCAGAGGACGATGTGCGTGGATATGCACAGAAAGTGGAAGAATAGTCCAACCTACTCACAACCATCTGGGAAACTGAAGCATTTGGATGGCCCAGCTTCAAGAAATACCTTTCCCAAGACAGGTGCGGTGGCTCATGCCCATAATCCCAGCAACTAAGGAGGCAGGAAAATCACTTGAGACCAAGAGTTCAAGAACAGCCTGGTCAACATAATGAGATGCCCATCTCTACTAAAAATAAAAATGTAAAAACTAACCAGGTGCGATGGCATGCACCTGTTGTCCCAGCTACTCAGGAGGCTGAGGCAGGAGGATCACTTGAGCCCAGGAGTTGAAGGCTGCAGTGAGTAATGCTTGTGCCACTGTACTCCAGCCTGGGCAACAGAGCAAGACCCTTTCTCTATAATAAATAAAATTAAAATTTTTAAAAAGAAATATCTTCTCTGCGGCACTTGAAGTTGCAGGTCTGAAAGCTAACTGAATCTTTTCAGATTCAGTATGAAAACTGATGTCAGCTTTCATGCAATTAGCAACTTTATCAAATGCTATTCCTTCTAGAAAGCTACTCTAAAGCATTTTCTCTTCTGTCCTTTGCATTCATTTTAACACTAATATAACATTTTATAATTGAATAATATTTCAAATCTTCTTAAATTTGAACTATGTACAACTGGGCTTGGAAATTTTGTCATCCTTAGGATGTCAGCACCAACTTATATTGAATTTATAGTCACAATTGAATAGGCATTTATTTTTTTGTTTTTCAAAATGGAGCCTTGCTCTGTCTCCCAGGCTGGAGTGCAGTGGCATGATCTCAGCTCACTGCAACCTCCACCTCCTGGGTTTGAGCAATTCTCTTGCCTCAGCCTCCCAAGTAGCTGAGACTAAAGGTGTGCACCACCACATCTGGGTAATTTTTTGTAGTTTTAGTAGAGATGGGGTTTCACTATGTTGGCCAGGCTGGTCTCAAACTCCTGACCTCAAGTGATCTGCCCGCCTCAGCCTCCCAAAGTGCTGAGATTACAAGCATGAGCCACTGTGCCTGGCCTCAAATAGGCATTTATATCAGTGAGATGTTCATGAGCTTTGTAACTCAAAAAACAAAGCCCAAATACACAAAATAAACTCAGCAATAATAAATAAAGAATATGAGCTAGTGTGCACATAGTGTATAATAATCATGGTAGATTCATTGTTGATCTGATGTGACTTTTGAATATAGTCATTATAATGCTTATGAACTTCTTTTAATGGCTACCTGGATTGGAAATACTGGGATTTCTGAGATATTTCAGTGGTTTATGGAGAAAAGGGGATGGAATATTTGAAATTAGAATTGTTCTGTAAATGGCATTGACTTCGTGCCTTGGTTATCCACACTACGAATATTAAAAATCACAGCATTTATGTTTGAACTACAAACATTTTCTTTTAAAAAGGGACACATAAGTGGTGTGATCTATCTTGTTATCATGGTCTTAAAAGTTGAAAGACTGCTGCTATTGCAAGGAATGGCTTGAGATGGCCAGTTTCCAGGCCACAAAACCCTTCAGGGACCAAGTTACAGAAAAACAGGCACTTCTATGTCAGCTGCTTAGAGAATGCTAAAAAATACATACGTCCATTAAATACCCCCTGTTTACCACTGACTTGTTCTCTTAACTTAGTAGGACATACTTGCTTTAAAGCCCATAAATATATATTATCTTTTGTGGTTTAAAACTAGTTTTCAGCTAGGCACGGTGGCTCACACCTATAATCCTGAGGCGGGAGAATCCCTTGAGTCCACGAGTTTGAGACCAACCTAGGCAATACAGCAAAACCCCATCTCTACAAAAAATACAGATTACCTGGGTATGATGGTGTGCACCTGTCATCTCAGCTACTTCGGAGGCTATGGCGGGAAAGTTACTTGAGCCCAGGAGGTGGAGGCTACAGAACCATGATCACACCACTACACTCCAGCCTGGGTAGCAAAACAAGACCCTGTCTCAAAACAGGACAGAACAAGTCTAGTGGCTAGTGCATGCAACATCCCATAATGCCAGCAATTGTTCCACCAGTAGATGCCCCAGCCATTTGGGTCATCTCTTCAGTGGTATGTTTTAAAAATATTCTTGACAGATCTCATCTCCTTTGTACAAAATTGTAAGCAGGAGCTTTTCTTGGTCCACACAGAAAGGTAGGAAGTTACAAAACAGAGATGACTGCAGTTCATTACTTCAAATCATACTGCATTTACTCTGTGGGGAAGAATTTTGGTTTGAGTTGGGCGCTTTGGCCTCTTTTTAATTTGCTAATTACCAATATTAAATGTTTCGCTTTGATAGTGAATTTCTGGCAAAGCATCTGTTTTCATTCTGTGAACTATTGAGGATTATAAATTCTCAAATCTCCGCAGATGGGTTAATGATGTGCTAAAACACGGTTTCACAGGGAGACAGATGGAGGCAGTTCCACAGCACAAGCAGCTGGGGAGGCGAGGGTCTGGACCGCAGGGCCTGGTCCAGGGGAGTTATCAGAAATCACAACAATAAAAACATAGATCTCCATTGGCATTTGACAGTGATTGTTATTCTTTCTAACCGAGCGATAACTTGATTTGCCTACAAAAAAGTGCATTGTCAAGAACGAATCTAGCAGAGGTCGGGTGAATATTTGGTGGCTGACTGTCAAGGTTTCCTCTGGCTTCGCGCTGCCCATCCCCCATCACATTTCTGCAAATTCTCCCTGCAGGATACCTTGTTCTTAAGGAATTCAGGTGTCACAGGCGGCATCCTTTAGCTTCCTTGTAATATCAACCGACCCCTCCATAAAGCCACCCCAAAGGGAAACCGGGGTGCTCACCATACATTAGAGAGAGGTAGTTCTAATGCAAGTTCCCTAATCTTCTTTCCAACCAGATGGCTGCCCCCTAGACCCCGCCTATATGGAAATTTTGGATCAGTTGCTGTTTAGAGGATTAAGTTTATCCCAAACAGACAGAGAGGCTTCTCCCTACATCACAACAAAGCTGGAGAGGGAACCAGCACAAGGACTAGGCCCCTGCCAGACATCTGGACAGCAGGAAGTCTGCTCCTTTTTGGAAACACATAGAGAGCCAACCAGCCTTTAAGCGCTTTACGAAGGCGAGAGCTGTTGTATGGAATGTGAGGAGCAACCCTGTCTGACTCTGCAAAAACACCTAAAGGAAAGGTTTGCCCCTGGCCAGGAGTAGGTAGCAGGCAGAGCCACAGTCAGCCTAGCCACACAGCCTCTGGCCTCAGCCTCCAGAGGCAGGCACCCAGTGGAATTCCTCGCCAACCCTCGCCGCAGTAAGTGGTGATGGGAAATCTGGTTGTCCTGCACACTTTGGAGAATAATATGAGTAAAATACGCAGGAAGAACCCCAGACCTGGCACATGCTACCTGGACGCTGATCTTGAGACAGGGTAGGGACAGGATTTGGGCCCCACCCACTTGTCTCTCACTGAGGACGTCTACTACAAGCTGGTGACCGAGAGGCCCCAGGGCTGGAGGGAATCCCAACGAGGCCACCCAGACCTTGCCCCATAAATCTTGCTCAAGGCGCCATACCTACAGATTGAGGGACCTGGAGGAAGCTAAAATAAGCAGTTCCCATCTTAAATCTTACTCAAAGGAGTTAACCCTATTGCCTGCATGCCCACAAGGCCAGAAGAAAAACTGACCCTTAACCTTGGCTTCATTATAACACCAAAAATCACACCCGGGTGGAGATTTAACATCCCAATGAGATGTGACACAGGAAGAAGCGTATTATCATCTGCACAGGTGCTAAGCGTTCCCGCCTCTACATGCCTAATGTCACTCGTCACTCCTTTCCCGCTGTGGCCCCTATAAAAACGCCTTTCCAACACCCTCCATGGAGCCAGCTAGGGAATCCTTTCCCTGCGCTGCCTCCCTTATGCCTGGGCACAGCCCCATAAAGCCTTGTTTGGGAAAACTCTTTTGGCCTCATGACAATTCCTATTGCATTGAGAGCCCAAGAACCCCTGGTGGGTAATGATCTGACCCAGCCGCCATGCCAGGCATGGGGATACAGCTATGAAAGGAAACAGTCCCTAAGCTCAAGGAGCTCATAGGTGGAAAGGGAAGGGAAGCACTGAACAGTGTGGTCAACCGAGATAGGCAAAGCCTCGGAGGGAGTGCTTAGCAGAGGCTCTGCAAGAAGATACTGTGGGCCACATTCTCTTGGCCCACCTGGTGCTCACCTCCAGTTGGTGGGCAATTTCTATGCACACTAGGAGCTTCCTACTTCAAGAGTCTGCCAGCCTCTCCCTTCTTCTCTACAGGAGGATGGCAGGGAGGCCAGGAAGTGTTGAGCACTTAAGGCCCCCAAGACAACATTTGACCAGTTGGTGAGTACACGCCGTGGCTTCCTCCCCACTCCCTGGGGCAATTCTGATGTGTGCTCCTCCGTCTCCCAGAGGTCCCTGGCAGGAGTGAGCCCAGTGGCCCTCTGCAGTAACTCACTCATGGGCAAACTCTTTACTGACTTCCCTGCCTCACGTCTCCACTCTTCACAGGGCTTTCTGGGTCACCTCTCAAGTAAACCATTTGGCTCAAACCCTTGTCTCAGGCTCTGCCTTGAAGGAGAGCCCAGACTAAGAGGAATCTGAGACATCACATGGCACTTTTGTGCAAATTAGAAGACAGTCCCTTTCTCCCCACCCCCTGGAGGAGGCAGCCCGGGGTACAGTGCATCCAGCAGAGAGTGACCCAGCCTGGATGTAACCATCTTTCTCCAGCTGCCTGTAGGACAAGCACCTTTCAAGTAGTGCCTGTGGGGGGTTCTCTGACACTTCCTGGCAGCTAGGCCTCAGGAAACACATCCCTTGTTTCTCTGAGATATGAAGCACAGATACATGGTCTCCTATGCAAACTCCTTAGGCCAGATAAGTATCAGAAATTGAACAGTTCATATCCCATATTTGACATATCACCCCTGGAAGAGTCTGGGACCACACTCCCAGTTTAATCAATCAGTTTAAAATTTCTAGGACAGGCATGGTGGCTCACGCCTGTGATCCCAGCACTTTGGGAGGCCGAGGCAGGAGGATCACTTGAGCCCAAGAGTTCAAGACCAGCCTGGGCAACATAACGAGACCCAGTCTACAAAAATTAAAATTAAAAAAATGTAAAAATAAAATGAAATACAATTTCTGCTTCTGCATGTTTAACATAAGGAGTCTGCCCCACCTTTCTGAAAACTGTTGGTTCTCAGAAGATTTCAAATTGTAGACAAGGGATTGTGGAGCTGTTTGATGTCCTGTCCATTCAAATTGTATGACTCCAAGGCCCACTTCGTGCCCCTCCTCTTTCATGACCTCTTCTCTGAATTCTGAAGGACTCACGGGGCTCATGATCTATACCATAAAATACAGCACTACCAATGCAGTACTCCTCTCTATTTTCTAGTAGTTTTTCATGCATTCGTTCTGTCTTCTGTTTCAGTTGTATAAGTCTTTGAAGGTAGAAATCATGTTTTATGTAGGATGCTGGATTGGACAGGATTTGGGGTTGTGTGAAAAACAAATTCAAACCAGAGTTTTAAAATTTTTTGGCAGGGTGCAGTCATTCATGCCTGTAATCCCAGCACTTTGGGAGGCCAAGGTGGGTGGGTCACTTGAGTCCAGGAGTTTGAGACCAGCCTGGGCAACAAGGTGAAACCCCATCTCTAGAAAAAAATACAAAAATTAGTCCGGTGTGGTGGCATGCACCTGTAGTCCCAACTACTTGGTGGGACCGAGGCTGGAGGATTGCTTGAGTCTGGGAGGTGGAGGTTGCAGTGAGCAGAGATCACCACTGCACTCCAGACTGAGTGACAGAGCGAGACTCTGTCTCAGAAAAAAAAAAAAAAAATCTGAATTTTTGCTTTTGTAATTGAAAAGTGCAGAATTAGCCTTTGATTCAGGTCCAGATGAACTCAGGGGCTCCACCAATCCACTGGGGCTCTGTCTTTTCGTTCTCTCTGTGTCTCTTTTTTCCGTCTTTGCTCCTTCTTTCTTGGTGTTATTCTTGGCTAGCTTTCTCCATGTGGTAGCCCCAAGAGACACAAAGCTTACAGCAGTTAGCTGAGCAATCCCCAGGGACAGACAGCTTCTGTGTCCTGATATTTTCACAAAACTCCCACCAAGCCCTCTTATTGGCCAACTTGGCCCTGACCCAATCTCCTTGGCCAAGGGTGGTGGCAACCAGTGCTTTCGGATGCTGTTGGTAGAATGCAAAATGATACAGCCCCTAGCAAGGGGCAATTATATATACATGCACCCTCTGATCCAGCAATCCCACCTCCAGGAGTCTGTCCTACAAGTACAGTGCAACAAACAGCATATGTATGCATAAGGCGATTCATCACAGAACTTCATAATAACAAAAGATTGGAAATAATCAATTGCCCATCAACAAAAGATTGGTTTAATCAACTGTGGCACATTCATGCAATGGATCTGCTAAAAGGAGTGAAGAATATTGGGATGGTTAACTTTATATGTCAACTTGATGGGACCCTGGCGGGGCCTAGATATTTAGTCAATCATTTTTCTGGGTGTTGTGGATGAGATTAGCATGTAACTCCGTAGGCAGAGTAAAGCAGATTACTAGTGCTAATGTGGGTGAGCTTCAGCCAATCAGTCGAAGGCCTAAACAGAACGAAAAGGCTGGCCCTCCCCTGCATAAGATAATTCTGTCCGGCATCCTTTGAGCTGGGATGTTAGCTTTTTCCTGTCTCTGAACTGAAACAATGGCTCTTCCTGAGTCTTGAGCCTGCCAGCCTTGGACTGAAGCTACACCACGATTTCTCCTGGGTCTCCAGCTTGCTGAGTCACCCTGCAGACCTTGGAACTTGTCAGCCTCCATAACTGTGTGAGCCAATTCCTTGTAATAAATATCTTTCTATGTATACATACGTACACATTGACACAAATATATACAACTATATCCCTTGCCCAACACACATCCTATTGAGTCTGTTTCTTTGGAGAAAGAACCCTGACTAATACAAAAATCGACATTTACTATTATGGATTAGTCTCCAGTATACTTCATTAAATGACACAAAAAAGACAGAGAGATGTATGTGATTTGGTAGCATATATACATTTTGCTTATATTTTTTAAAATGGAAAGGTAAATAAGAAAAAATCTGAATGGTTATCCATAGGACACAAGGAAGAAGAAAGTGAAAGAATCAGAGATTTGGCTTTGGAAGCACACACACACACACACACACACACACACACACACACACACATACTAGACAGCATCTCACTCTGCTCACCCAAGCTGGAGTGCAGTGGCACAAACACAGCTCACTACAGCCTTGACCTCTCAGGCTCAAGCAATCCTCCCACCTCAGCCTTCTGAGTAGATGGCATTACAGGTGCTCACCACTACGCCCAGCTAAATATTTTTTTTTTTTTTTAGATTTAGGGTCTCCCCGTGTTGCCCAGGCTGGTCTTGAACTCCTGGACTCAAGCAATCCTTCTGCATCGGCCTCCCAAAGGCATGAGCCACTGCGCCTGGCCTAAATAAATATTCTTAAGTGATTATAAAACAAAATCAGATGAAGTATTTCTCATATTATACTTTCCTAGATTCAAATTAGGAAACCTGGCCTGTTGAAGTATGTCTGGGACCCCCCACCCACAAACTGAAAGAGGCCATCTTGAAGCAAGGCAAAATTTTGCACTTTCTAGGATAACGTGAAGCTGTGCAGAACCAACGGGACAGAATGTTTGGCATTGGGACAGTGTGAGCAAATGTGGGGCCTTGTGGTTGCTGCACCCTTTGAAGCGCTCAATAGCACTTCCTGATTAAATAAATGTGTCAATCAATTAACCTACATAGGGAGGCTGATATTGCTAAAGTTACTCAGCCTGAAACAATGAGAAACTACTCAGATTGCTATAAAACTATACTATAGATGGAAAGCATCCTCTTATAGGCAAGAAATGGAATAAGGCATGAAAAACAGTAATCCCAGGCAGCCTTGTGTGATGGTGAAAATCTACAAGCCAGAAAAATGTGCACATCCAGGGACATTCAGTCAAGGTCTGAGAAAGAATCTAAGGATTTGAGCAAGGACTTGTCAAAACCTATGCTTCATTTTTGGAGCAGAACAAGCTCAGAAAGTTCACATCACGGAAGCTTTGACACAATCTCATCTGAGAAATTGTGCCATTTTAAAGTACTTTGCATCCAACTGCTCAAATTGTGGGCTTTCAAATCATGAGGCTGCAAGGGACTAATCTAAGTTATGTGGTAATCCGTCACTCCATGTAACAAAATATTTCATGACAAATCACTAAAAATATCTGCTGCTTCATTAAAAGAAGACTTCTATTTGATGATGAGTGCTCAAAATGAAAGAGAAGCAGCTTACGATGGACATCTCATCCTGCTTATCCACAGCAAAGCTGGAACAGGGCCAGGCACTGTGGCTCACGCCTGTAATCCCAACACTTTGGGAGGCCGAGGCAGGTGGATTGCTTGAGCCCAGAAGTTTGAGATGGCGAGACCCCCATCTTTACAAAAAACACAAAAATTAGCCAGGCATGGTGGCATGCACCTGTAGTCCCAGCTACCCATGAGGCTGAGGTGAGAGGATGGCTTGAGCCCAGGAGGCAGAGGTTGCAGTGAGCTGAGATTGTACTGCTGCACTCCAGCCTGGGTGACAGAGTGAGGCCCTGTCTCAAAACAAAACAAAACAAAACAAAACAAAACAAAAAAGCATAATAGATGCAGCCAATGTACCATAAATGCAAAAATCCAGCCGCCTCTGTCCCTCACAAGTGGCTTTAGATGATTATACGCCAAGAAAAAAACAAGTCAGGCTTGCTTCTGGCACTGTTTAAGTTCATTTGTATTCTGTGATTACCCTCTGGGTCCCCAGACATCACAAGCATTATCAACTGTGCTGAACTTAAATAGGTCAGTAGGAGCCTGGCTGACTCTACAACCCCAGCCACAGGGATCGGCAATTCCTTTGCAGGGAAGCCTGGAGGGAGAGGCCACAGAGGCAAAAACTTGGTAAAAGAGAGTGCCTCCCATGGCCCTCTCCCTAGTCCCAGCAAAGATTCCATTTCTTTGCCCCTGGATGGAACCACCCTGAGGCATATCCCCGGGAGGGGGGCAATTGTGACCTATTTCCAACAATGGTAGCTGCCTCTCTAATGTACCCTGTATTGGCTGCCTTCCCTCCTGGATCTCACTTCCCTGTGTCCTAATTGGTACTTCCTGGAATAAACTGCTTACACTCAAATGACTTTCTCAGGCTCTGCTACTCAGAACCCAAATTAAAACCGTCCCAGATATCTATCTACAAACCCCTCTGAGCCCAGAAGCTCATGAGAGGGGATCCAGGCTGTCTTACTAGAGGGTTGTGCTGGAAGAAGTGTCAGTACTGCAAGGAATCGAGCCAGAACCATGGAGACAGAAACAGCAACGCCAATGGGCAATACGGTGTCTGCATTCTGTTGAGTCGATTGCAGAGAGAGAGACTGAGATTTCACATGACTGGACTCAGCAGGTGCATGAGTGAGCCCAGCTGAGACCTGCTGAGCCTGACACAGCTCAACAGAACTGTAGACTCCTGAGCAATAACAAATGATGGTTGTTAAGACCCATGAGGTTTGGGATCATTTGTTATGCAGCAATTGATAACTGCTACAAGATGCTTGCTTTTTCATGTTTCTATTAAATAACAGGGAAAATTTGCCCCAAAGTGTTAACAAACAAGGCAAGAAAATCGTGGAAGGACAGCACCATTGCCTCAAATGAGAAAGAGAGTGGAGATTAGAGGTTGCAATTGGCCTGCAGCTTTTAACTAGAGGCATCAAAGGACTCCAAATACTTCCTTTCTTTTTAATATGTTGTTGCTTGTACTGGGACAGGCCCAACTGCAGGTACCAGGCAGTGCCTTCTCTATCACCCACTCCAAATATTCATGCTAAGGCCCTGAGCTGTTCCAAATAACGAAATCACCTGCTTTCAGGCAGAGGGTGAGAAAATGCGTCTAGTGTTCAGGCTATGCTTGGCACTGCACTGTGTGGCTCACAAAGGCCCTAGAAGCCTTGAGGTAGAATTCAAGGTGACCTGGTGTTTCCAACTCACTGTGATAAGAACCAAAGGAAGGTCTGGACTAGAGAAGCAGCTCCTAAATTAGCAGGGACTCCAGAATGCAACACACCGGCCTGGGAGGACCACTCCCCTCCTTCAGCTCTCAAAATGCCCCTTGAGGCACAGAATGGAAGAAAATATTTGCAAGACATATAACCAGAAAGGATTTGTACCTAGAATATATAAATAACTCCTTGCAACTCAATAATAAAAACACAACCCAATTTTTAAAAACTGAGCAAAATGTTTGAACTGGAGCTTCACCAAAGATTTTTTTTTTCTGGAGACAAGGTCTCACACTGCACTCCCAGGCTGGAGTGCAGTGGCGCCATCATAGCTCAGTGCAGCCTCAAACTCTTGGGCTCAACCAATTCTCTACCCTCAGCCTCCCTAGTAGCTGGGACTACAGGTGTTCAGCAGCCCACTTGGCTAATTTTTAAATTTTGTGTGTGTGTGTG
This sequence comes from Hylobates moloch, assembly GCF_009828535.3. Classification (NCBI taxonomy): domain Eukaryota; kingdom Metazoa; phylum Chordata; class Mammalia; order Primates; family Hylobatidae; genus Hylobates; species Hylobates moloch. Next base: position 40,477,463 of record NW_026652296.1, read on the forward strand.
TGTGTGCGGAGACGGGGTCTCTCTATGTTGCCCAAGCTGGTCTTGAACCCCTGGCTTCAAGGGATCCTCGCACTTCAACCTCCTAAAGTGCTGGGATTACAGGTATGAGCCACTGTGCCCAGCCTCAAAGAAAATTTTGAGATGGCTTACATATACATGAAAAGATGTTCAACATTATTCATCATTAGGGAAATGCGGATTAAAATCATACTGAGATAGCTCTACAAATCCACAAGTGTTGGCAAAGATGTGAAGCAATTAGAACTCCCCCAGTCTGCTGGTAGAAGTGTAAAATCGTACAAACACTTTGGAAAATAATTTGGAGGTTTCTTAAAAGGTTAGACATACTTCCCATATGATCCAGCCCTTTCACGCCTAGGTATTTACCTAAGAGAAGTGAAAGCATTATTTCCATACCAAGATGTGAACATGAATGCTCATGGAAACTTTACTTGGAAAAGCTGCAAACTAGAAACAATCCACATGTTCTTCAACAGATCATACTACTCGACGGTGAAAAGGAAGCAGCTGCTGATGTCCACAACAGCGATGAATCTTAAAATCATGATGGTGCATGAAGGCAGCCATGCTGTGCTAACACACATCATTTCCCTGTATATAAAACTCTAGGAAATGAAAACCAATCCAATGTGACAGAAAGCAGATCTAGGCATGGGACGGTTATGGGTGCAGGATTATAAGGGGCATAAGGGAATTTCTGAGTGGTGTCTATGCTTATTATCATAATTTTTCCAGGGTGAAGTTTTCAAGGGTGTACACTCGTATCAGAAATCATTGAATTGTGTACTGAAAAAGCATTTCTCCTCAGGCAGGAAAGAAGGTGTGGCACCTGGCACACTTGGTGCTCCTGTTCCAGAAAACTCAGTCCCCACCCGCATTTATAGAGAGGTTTTCTGCCAGCCTCCAGATTGTCTTTCGTAGGCAAAATGGAATGGAGCAAGTGTGATCTTTGTGCTGCATCCTGCTGGGGGCCTGGTAACGTCAGAGCCCAGGGTCAACCTCTGTCCTCAGCAGATGAGGAAGACAAAAGGTTATGTGACTGACCCACGATCACTCACCGAGTCATGGCCCAGCCAGTGATTTGTCCTCCCGTATCCCAACTGTGGACCTGAGCTCGGGTCACCGGTTCACACGGCTTCCAAAGCCCTTCGCAGCCGCCTGTTTCTCTGGCGGTGTGCTTTTCCCTCTGAGTGCTGGATTGAGAACATTTTCTCTGAAGTTCGGCGTTTTTAAGGACGCTCTTAGAAACCAGTCCTGGTTTTCAATAGAATCGTATTCCTCATTCCATTGTATCCCTAGGTCACAGATAAACAGCTCTTTAGTCCTCCTGAGTCGCTTTGATCATTCGTCCTTTCATCCCAGATCTATACTGGTGGCCTCAGCCCTCTGGAGCCCCGCATGAGCCCAGACTCTGTAAGGGTAATCTGTGGATCAGTCCGACATACATATGCTTAGCCGGAGTCATAAATGCCTTCATTATTCCGGACCACCCAGCTAATATTTTATTTTCAATATGAATGCCCGAGCTGTACAATGGCCTTGTTGTACTGCACACTTAGGCTGTGGCAAAGCCCGACCATAATCTCCTCGTTCATAAAGGACCCACAGGGCTCAGGTTATCCTTACTACTTTTGTGAGCACATGCAAAATTCTTTGGGAAACCAGTGTAGTTTACAGCGATGCCTTGGGCCACTCGTCTCCCCAGCCCCTCCTGGTCATTCATGGGGGATTTCCAAATGGCCCCACACACCACACACAGGGTGGCCGCCCCCAGCGCCAGCGCACGCCCACGTGCCGGGACCGACTCAACCCGGGCTCAACCCGGTGCTGGGGGAGGCTCTCCCCTCTCCCATTCCCCGCAGGCTCCCTCCCTACCCACTTTCTGCCTGTGCTATTTCTCTTGAAAGGAGTTTGTACTCTGCTGCACACTTAACCGAAACATAGGAGGGCATAAAAAAGTAAAGCCACAGGTGGAATGAAACACTTGCAGTGTTGACCACGGTCCATCCTGCCTCGACATACCCTGCAGGAGAGTAAGTGGAGATGCCTGTCTGGTGTGGATTAAAAAAAAAAAAACACCTTGGCTGTTTATTTTTCCAGTGGTTAAAAATGCCCCTTCACTGCTTGTAAACTCTTGTGAAAGATACTCAGTTTTAGGCACTGAAAAAGAAGACGCTTGTAGAATTGTGCACCAGAACTGTGATGTGCAGAGCGGCCCATGGGCCAGCAGTGTTGGTATCACTTGGGAGCTTCTGAAAAATGCAGAGTCTTAGGTCCCCGCCCTGTTTTTCCAAATCAGATTCTGTAGTTTAACAAGGTCCCCAGGTGATCACAGTCTGAGAAGTTCTGCTCGAAAAAATCACTGTCGAATGTTCCAAAGCAAGAAAGTTAATCAGCCACCTTGAACAGACCACCTTGAAAATGGGGAAGGGGCTATTGTTTCTCAGGCCTTTCGGGCAGTTTTCAGCATTCCAGAATTCCCTAAAAGAGTTGATTCCCCGCCGGATGCGGTGGCTCATGCCTGTAATCCCAGCACTTTTGGAGGCCGAGGTGGTTGGATCACCTGAGGTCAGGAGTTCGAGACCAGCCTGGCCAATATGGTGAAACCGTATCTCTACTAAAAATACAAAAATTAGCCAGCCATGGTGGCATGCCCCGGTAATTCCAGCTGCTTGGGAGGCTGAGGCAGGAGAATCACTTGAACTCGGGAGGCAGAGGTTGCAGTGAGCAGAGATTGCACCACTGTATTCCAGCCTGGGTGACAGAGAGAGGCTCCGTCTCAAAAAAAAAAGAGTTGATTCCCCAGTGGCCTTGGTGGGAAGAACATAGTCCAGGTTGAGACATGAGGCCTGTGTTTGGCATATTCTTGGGGCAGGGGATGGGGGATATAGGGAAAGCTACAAGAGACATCAGCCTTCCACGACCTCAATAAAAGCCACCCCAGGATCACAAACTCACACAACCCTAGAGGTGACAGTTACCATTACCAATCTTAATAACCCTCAATCACATGCCACAAAAACATTGCTATTTAAGATAGCTCTCCGTTGTAGAGGTATTTTTGTTCCTTCTGTTTTTAGACTTGTTTTTCCATGACACGCACATATACTTCAACTTGACCTACCAGAAAAAGAGAAGGGAAACATTTTCATTCATACGGCATTGTCTCTGACTAGTCAATTACTCTCCAGGAAAAGTCAAGTTCGTGTCACTACCCTGGAGTTTTCTCATTTGATCTGCTACATTGGCTTCACCAGTTTCCTCTAGATCAGTGATTCTCCACTGGGGGAGATTTGCCTCCCACAGGATGTTTGGCAATGTTTGGGGACATTTGAGGTTTCAAAACAGAGGATAAAGAGGTGGTACTGGCATCAAGGAGAGATTGGCTGGCGACGCTGCCGAATGTGCTGCAATGCACAGAAGGAGTTCCCTCAACCTGCTGCGCACACACAGCCATGCGTCCCTCTCCTTTGAGAGCACATATGGATTTACTAGCAATCATATACCACACTTACTGAATGCTTCATCTATTGCAGGCGTTGCTCTGTGAGGCTCTACGCACTTTCCAGTAACCTATTTACACTTCATAACAACCCTGGAGGCTTGGGGCCTTGGCAGCTACTCTTATTATCATCCCGTTCAACAGATAAGGACAACTGAGACCCAGAGGGGAACACTTTGCCTGAGGTAAAGGGTGAAGCCAAGGTTTGCACCCAAGCGCATTGTCTCCAGCACCCATCTTCTTCTTCTTTTTTTTTTTTTTTTGAGATGGAGTCTCGCTCTGTCGCCCAGGCTGGAGTGCAGTGGTGGGATCTCGGCTCACTGCAACCTCCGCCTCCCAGGTTTACGTCATTCTCCTGCCTCAGCCTCCTGAGTAGCTGGGACTACAGACGCCTGCCACTACACCCAGCTAATTTTTTGTATTTTTTTTAGTAGAGACGGGGTTTCACTGTTTTAGTCAGGATGGTCTCGATCTCCTGACCTCGTGATCCACCCGCCTTGGCCTCCCGAAGTGCTGGGATTACAGGCGTAAGCCACCACGCCTGGCCCAGAACCCATCTTCTTAACCACAACACAATTCTGATGACTAAATACCTGCCAAGAAATTGGGGGTGACAGGGACTCTGTGCACCATAATCAGGCTCCCAGGAGTCATAGGCCATGGCCATGGCCTGCTCTTCTAAAGAGAACATGCTCCTTTACAAACACTGCTTTCCCCCTGCACCGACCTCCAGGCACCAGGTTGAGCATGAGAAATAAGAGGGAGGGCCAGGCCCAGTGGCTCACACCTATAATCCCAGCACTTTGGGAGGCTGAGGCAGGTGGATCATCTGAGGTCAAGAGTTCGAGACCAGCCCGGCCAAAGTGATGAAACCATGTCTCTACTAAAAATACAAAAATTAGCCAGGCGTGGTGGCATGGGCCTGTAATCCCAGCTACTTAGGAGGCTGAGTCAGGAGAATTGCTTGAACCCGGGAGGCAGAGGTTGCAGTGAGCCGAGATTGCACCACTGCACTTCAGCCTGGACAGAGCAAGATTCCATCTCAAAATAAAAAATAAATTAAAAAAAAAAAAGGAAGTAAGAGGGAAAAGAACCTGGGTTCATTCTGGGAAAGCCCAGCGGTTAGGAAGTTGAAGATGTCTCTGCGGGACCATGTGCCATTTCCTGAAAGCCTGTTCTGCAGCCTGTTCTGAGTCCTCCCAGTGTATAGTTGCTCGTGGAAAAGAGAGAGAAATAGCCCTGAGTCTGGCCATCTGGCTTGTAAAAGGGGAGAAGGATGAGTGAGTGGTCGTGAATGTGTTCTTAGTGTTTGAGGAATAAAATACAATGTCAGCTGATTGTGGCAGATCTCAGAAGTCTCATTCTTTTTTTTTTTTTTTTTTTTTTTTTAAGAGACAGGGCCTCACTCTGTCACTCAGGCTGGAGTGCGGAGATGTGATCATAGCTCACTGTAACCCTGAACTCCTGGGCTCAAGGCACCCTTCTGTCTCAGCCCTCCAAGTAGCTAAGACTACAGGTGTGTACCACTGTGGCCAGCTAATTTCTTTCCTTTTCTTTTTTTTTTTTGAGATGAAATTTCACTCTTGTTGCCCAGGCTGGAGAGCAATGGCGCAATCTCGGCTCACTGCAACCTCCACCTCCTGGGTTGAAGCAATTCTCCTGCCTCAGCCTCCCAAGTAGCTGAGATTACAGGCATATGCCACCACACCTGGCTAATTTTGTCTCTAGTAGAGACGGGGTTTCACCATGTTGGTCAGGCTAGTCTCAAACTCCTGGCTTCAAGCGATCCGCCTGCCTTGGCCTCCCAAAATGCTGGGATTTCAGGCATGAGCCACCGTGCCTGGCCGCCAGCTAATTTCTTTAAAGTTTTTTTTATAGCGACAATGTCTTGCTATGTTGCCCAGGCTGGAGTGCAGTGGCATGATTGTAGCTCACTGTAGGCTCGAACTCCTGGCCTCAAGTGATCTGCCTCTGCCTCCCAAATCACTAGGTTTATAAATATGAGCCACCACATCTGGCCAGAAGTCCCATTCTTCTAGAAGAAAAGCTGAATCACACTTGAGGAAAAGGTGCAAAACTTTTCTTTAGCCTAGTGATTCCTCAAAATTCCACTCCCTTTGAGTGTCTCACCAGCCACTTGGCTAATGGCCCCTTCCTCGCCACCCTGCCTTGCATCTCTAACCCACATTGCAACCAGAATAATCTATGTATTTTACAACCACAATCACAGTGCACAGTAAGTACAGCCATCCATCAGCTTTTGTGGAGAGACACTGAAGTTCAAATACTTACATAATTTAACGTAAGTATTTTACTGGCACAGATATAATTTATTTAGATGAGGCATGCCTGATAAGAACGTAGGCCAACACCAATCACCATATATATCAACCATTTATGGACAGATTCCTGAGTGCCAGGCACTGTGTGCCAGGCACAGTTTATGTGCGTATCTTGTTCAGTCCTCATAACAACCTGTGATTTTGTGAATGAAGAAATTGAGGTTCAGAGAGACAAAGTAACTTGCCCAGAGTCACACAGCTGGCCAGTGGCAGAACCAGAACCCAAGCCTGTTTCCTACTCTCGGGGCTGACTTGACGCCCCCTGGATCAATTAAGCTGTCATTAAGATGCTCCCTAATAAATCGGGCACCCCGATCCTACAGCACTGAAGTTGTGGCTTCCTTCTCACAGTCTCTTGGAGTCACTCAGCAACATCCCCACATGACCGTGCTGTAAGTCTGTGGAGAACGAGGTCGCCCTCTCTCTCAGCTACTCCTGGAGAACCAAGTGACCTAAGGGTCCGTCAGCATGCTGAGTAGAGCTGCTGGGGCAGAGGCTTTCAGGGGAGAAGAGAGACTTTTGTTCCCTTGGCAAAAAGAAGATGGAAAAAGTGCTGCCTTGCCTAAAGGCAAAAAGAGTTTACAACAAAATTACCAGGACAGAATGGGTGGAGGAAAGGGAAGCCTTCAGCACTGTTCCTCTGTCTCCTCTTTCTTGGGATGCTTTAGCTCTATGTCGCGCTTCTCAACGAGGGGACGATTTTGCCAACCAGGGGATATTTGACTGTGTCTAGAAACTTTCAGGTCATAACTAGGGGCGGGGGAGGGCTACCGGCCTCTACTGGGTAGAGGCCAGGGATGCTGTTGAACACCCTACAGCACACAGGACATTTGCGACAAAAAATTATCTGGCCTAAAATGTCAGTAGTGCTGAGGGTGAGAAACTATGCTCTATGGGATAAAACATGGAGCTTCACAAGCCCAGGTAAGCACAGCATTTTTGGGTAAAAACATCATCATCTCTCTCATCTCTCATTTTTATCTGGTCCCACTTTTCTCTCTGCCAACAAATGAACAAGGATTCAGAAATGTGGACTCTTTTTTCCCCACCCCTGAATCTGGAAGCAAAAGAAAAGCAAGTCCCGGCTGTGGGTGGTGGCTCACGCCTGTAATCCTAGCACTTTGGGAGGCCGAGGCGGGTGGATCATCTGAGGTCAGGAGTTCGAGACCAGCCTGGCCAACGTGTTGAAACCCTGTCTCTACTAAAAATACAAAACTGAGCCAGGCGTGGTGGTGCTCACCAGCAGTCCCAGCTACTCAGGAGGCTGAGGCAGGAGAATCACTTGAACCTTGGGGCGGAGGTTGCAGTGAGCTGAGATCGCACCACTTCCCTACAGCCTGGGCAAAAGAGCGAAACCCTGTCAAAAAAGAAAGAGAGAGAGAGAGAGCAAGAGAGAGAGAGAAGCAGGGAGGCAGGCAGGCGAATCCCAACACAAAATAGGTGTGCTTGCTGCCCTGATGCACTTTGACAATCATCAGTGAGGCTGGGACTACTTTACCCCTCCTTAGAGAAACGGGAGGTTCTGAGAAAAAACGTTAGCCCAGCAGAATGTGGAGAAAAAATGGGAAACAAGAACCTTCCAGAAAGAATTTTCTGGGAACTTCTCTCTGAAGTAGATAAAGTAAATGTGCAATTTAACACAGAAAGGTAAAACAAGCAAATACCAAGTGGGAAACAAAAGTATAACCTATAGGTATTGTCTCTGTAGCCCAGGACAGGTCAGCCTGCTTGCGAGAAGGAACGTGACATTCACAAGACCGTCCTAGGCTGGTTCCTCCAAGAAGCAGACACCGAGATGGAGTTAGGAGTGCAGAGGATTTATTGTGTAGCAGCACATTCAAATGAAAAAGGATGGGTGCAATATTGGGATAAAGGGTACCACCCAAACTGTGGTGCAGACATGGCAAAGTGCCAGAAATTGACCAGGCTCCACCTCCCCACCTTGTTCAGTCTTTGGCAGGGGCCCCCCAGAACAGCATGTCATCAGCCAGCCACACTCCTGGGCAGCACCTCCCTGAAGGGGAAACTGAGTCATGTCTCAGGTTGGGCTCCTCAGAAGGAGACCCTGAGACAGGGATTTGTGTGAAAGTGATTTATGAGAAATTAATCCCAGGAAAAACCTGGGAGTCGGGTAGCAGACCAGAGAAGGGAGGGAGCCTGAGCCAGGTGAGAGAGTAGGGAAAGTCCCACGGAGAGAAACCTAGGCTTAGCCCCGGTGAAGGTCACACCCTTGACCAGTCAGCCACAGTCTATAACCGACCTGCCCTGCGAGTCACAGGTCAGGGCTGCCCCCGAAGGGTAGTGAATTCCCAGGCACTACTTGTTCCAGTGCCTGCAGGCAAAGTGAGTTCCGGTAGCTTCCGGACAGTGCTCAAAGAGACACAGGTGCTGGCTGTTGGCAGTGAAGACACCCCCGTCACAGTTGTGCCTGAACATGGCCAAGGGCCTGAGGGCACTTAGGTGGAGTACTGGCAGCACCCCATGCAGGTAGAAACTCACATATTAGCAATGCAGAGAGGGAAAACTGGAAATGGAATCTATTATTATTATTATTATTATTATTTTATTATCATTTTAAGACAGGGTCTCACTCTCGCCCAGGCTGGAGTGCAATGGCGTGGTCACAGCTTACTGCAGTCTTGACGTCCTGAGTTCATGTGATCTCCCCACTGCCTCAGCCTCACAGGTTGCTGAGCCTAAAGGAGCACACCCCCCACCCCCACGCCTGGTTGCTGTTTTTTTTTTTTAATTAAAATTTTTAGGCTGGGCACGGTGGCTCACGCTTGTAATCCCAGCATTTTGGGAGGCCGAGGCGGGCGGATCACGAGGTCAGGAGATGGAGACCACGGTGAAACCCTGTCTCTACTAAAAATACAAAAAAAATTAGCCGGGCGTGGTGGCGGGCGCCTGTAGTGCCAGCTACTCAGAGAGGCTGAGGCAGGAGAATGGCGTGAACCCAGGAGGCGGAGCTTGCAGTGAGCCGAGATTGCGCCACTGCACTCCAGCCTGGGCCACAGAGCTAGACTCCGTCTCAAAAAAAAAAAAAAATTTTTTTTGTAAAGACAATATATCGCTCGCTGTCACACCCAGGCTGGTCTCGAACTCATGTCTTCAAACCATCTGCAATCCTCGGCCTCCCAAAGTGCTGGGATTATAGGCATGAGCCATCACATCCAACCTAAGATCAATTACTTTTAAATTTTTTTTTTTTTTTTTTTTTTTTTTTTTAAATCCCAGCACTTTGGGAGGCCGAGGCGGGCGGATCACGAGGTCAGGAGATGGAGACCACGGTGAAACCCCGTCTCTACTAAAAATACAAAAAAAATTAGCCGGGCGTGGTGGCGGGCGCCTGTAGTGCCAGCTACTCGGAGAGGCTGAGGCAGGAGAATGGCATGAACCCAGGAGGCGGAGCTTGCAGTGAGCCGAGATTGCGCCACTGCACTCCAGCCTGGGCCACAGAGCAAGACTCCGTCTCAAAAAAAAAAAAAAATTTTTTTTGTAGAGACAACATATCGCTCGCTGTCACACCCAGGCTGGTCTCGAACTCATGTCTTCAAACCATCTGCAAACCTCGGCCTCCCAAAGTGCTGGGATTATAGGCATGAGCCATCACATCCAACCTAAGATCAATTACTTTTAAATTTTTTTTTTGAATCCGTAACTGCAATTACTCAGGTCCAGGCCATTCTCACCTCACCTCTAATACTAGGACTACAGGCAACCCCCCCACCCAGAAAATTTTGTATTTTATAGAGATGGGGTTCACCTAGGGGCAGGATGACACCTACCTCGGCCTCCCAAAGTGCTGGGATTACAGGCGTGAATCACTGTGCCTGGCCTAGATCAATTACTTTTAAAAGTTTGTGGCCAGGCGCGGTGGCTCACGCTTGTAATCCCAGCACTTTGGGAGACCGAGGTGGGCGGATCACGAGGTCAGGAGATCGAGACCACGGTGAAACCCCGTCTCTACTAAAAATACAAAAAAAATTAGCCGGACGTGGTGGCGGGCGCCTGTAGTCCCAGCTACTCAGAGAGGCTGAGGCAGGAGAATGGCGTGAACCCAGGAGGTGGAGCTTGCAGTGAGCCGAGATCGCGCCACTGCACTCCAGCCTGGGCGACAGAGTGAGACTCCGTCTCAAAAAAAAAAGTTTGTTAAACTATTAATTTAAAAGTCAACTTGATTTTTTGTTTCTTAAAAAAAAAAAAAAGAAAGCCGAGTATGATGAAGCTTTGCACTTGCTGAGAGCGCGGGAAGGGAGCTTCTCATTCTGCTTCCCTCTCTCTAGAGCCTATGAGGCTCCAGCTCCTTGTCCGAGATGTCTGAGGGGCCCACGGAGACCCAGTGATGGTCAGCAGAGTAATAGATACTGAGAGCAATGCAAAGGAGATGTGAAGCCATTTGCTTCACTGAACAAATGTGATGTGTTTCTCACAGTTACAATAACAAATTGCCTCAATAAGGCCTTTGGGGCATAAAAAAGACAGTACGTCTACAGCTTCACCAAGTGCTGAAGGGCGTAGTTCAGGTAAATCAGAAGTTCTTCTCAAAGTGCTTTACCCCACACTTGTATTGCAGAAGTTTGCTGACAGGCTTATTTTCCTTTCTTTCAGTATTTTTCTCTGTGGGTCTCTACAGAGAAGTTTTCCCAAAGAAACCTCAGGATTCTTATTCCTCAGGTTCTTGTAGGGGTGGTGGATGGGTCAAAGATGTGTCCCCACCACAAACTAAAGCTCATTTGGAATTCCTGCAGTTAATTTTACCATTGTCAGGGGTGGAACCAGGTCACTCTGATCCCAATACTGCTCCCCTTCAAATCTGAGTTATCCGGGTGGACAGTTTAGGGTAGGTGAACCAGAAGTCATCAAACTTCTGTGTGGTGGTATGTAAGCATGTGTTGTATAAGTCACTTAATTTGCCTTTTCTTTTGCTTATTATTTTATTTGCTTATTTGTCATTTTGTTTGTTTGTTTGTTTTGTTTTGTTTTGTTTTTGAGATGGAGTCTTACTCTGTCACCCAGGCTGGAGTGCAGTGGCGCCATCTCAGCTCACTGCAACCTCTGCCTCCTGGGTTCAAGCAATTCTCCTGCTTCAGCCTCCCGAGTAGCTGGGATTACAGGCATGCACCACCACAGCCAGCTAATTTTTGTATTTTTAGTAGAGATGGGGTTTCACCATGTTGGCCAGGCTGTTCTTGAACTCCTGAACTCAGGTGATCCACCTGCCTCGGCCTCCCAAAGTGCTGGGATTACAGGTGTGAGCCACCGCATCCAGCCTGCCTTTTGTTTTTTTTAAGAATAGTTTCTAATTTACAGAAAAATTGAGAAGATGATAAAGAGTTACCCTATAGCCTCCCACGCACAGATTTTCCCATTACTAACATATTAGTGTAGTACAGAGACTACAATTAATGAACCAATATTGACACATTAGTATTAAGCAAAGCCCATAGTCTATTCAGGTTTTCTTAGTTTTCTACCTAATGTCTTTCTCTCTGTATTAGAATGTTGCCAGGATCCTGCATTATGTTTGACTGTCATATCTCTTTACACTCCCCTGGACTGCGAATTTTTCAGAACTTCCTTGTTTTTGATGACTTAGACAGTCTTGAGAAGTACGGGCCAGGTGTATTGTAGGATGTCCCTTTGTTGGGATGTCTCAGATGTTTTTCTCATGACGAATTGGGATCCTGGATTTTAGGGAGGAAGACCACAAGGGATAAAGTGCTTCATCACTTCATATCAAGGGTACACACAATTAATGTGATTATGGCTGTTGATGTTGACCTTAATCACCTGGCTAAGGTCGTAGTTCTCAGGTTTCTCCACTGTACATTACCCTTTTATTTCCCTGTCTCATGCTGTGCCCTTTGGAAGGAAGCCACCATGTGTGATCCACACTTAAGGAACGGGAAGTTGTGCTCTACCTCCTTTTGGCTGGACTCTACATAATTTACTTGAAATTCTGCATGGAGATTTGTCTCTTCTCTCCCATTAATTAATTTGTGCACCATTTGTTTGTATCAGTATGGATTTGTAGATTTTTATTTTCAACTTTACCTTTGCAACTTTGACTTTATTTGATGCAATTGTATTTATTTTGTTACCCAAATTGTTCCAGCTCTGGCCATTGGGAGCTCTTTAAGTTGGCTTCTGTGCTCCTTTGACATGCCCCCATTAATGTGTGTTAATTTTTTTATCACTGCCTTATTTTCTGGTACTATAAGTTGTTTCAGGCTCATCTCATATATCTCCTACCCCAGTTCTAGAATGAGACATTTTCCCAAGGAACCATGGTTTATTTTTTTTTGGAGAATGGTATTTAAAGCCAAGATCTGAGCTTGTTGCTTGTGGTTACTGAGATGCCATTGATTTTAGGACCTCTCAGCTGACAGAACAAAGAAATATACGGTCACATATTACACAATGTTTTAGTCAACAGCAGACCACATATACAACAGTGGTACCATAAGATTAAAGTACCGTATTTTTACTGTAACTTATTTATATTTAGATGCATTTCAATACATCTAAATATAGACGTATTTAGATATATCCCATTGTGTTACAATTGCCTACAGCATTTGGGTGCTGTACAGGTGTGTAGCCTAGGAGCAATAGACTGTACCATGTAGCCTAGGTGTGTAGCAGGCCATACCATCTAGGTCTGTGTAAGCACACCCTACGATGTTCACACTACACAGTTGCCTAACAGTGATTTATCAGGACATGTCCTGGTTGTTAAGTGATGCCTGACTGTGTGTGTATATGTGCATATACATAAATATGCTCATATGGGATCATCTGTATTTATATTGAGTTAAACATGAGTTGTTATTGATGGCCCCCACTCTAATCCACTACAACATGGGTCATTCGAGTCTCCTCTCCCTGCTCAGTGTAAATTTGTGCTCCAAGAGTACAAAACCTGGTTTCCATCATTGCTATTCTTAACTGCTTAGTTCCAAGCACATGTATCATATCTGGTTTGTTAGCCCATCCTCTGTGAGAAACAATTTCCTCCGAGTACAGTACTTATGTGCAGTCCTTTTGCCTTTAGTCCTACACATTCCATTTATTTCCAAAGTTCCTTAGGTCAACACCTATTCCCCTACCTCCTTCAGTGAAGTTATTTCATACATTTAATAATACGGGTAGATTATCTTGTCACAGTCTTCATTGTTTCCCTGGATTCCACTAATTTGATTTTGATTTAAAATTTTGAAGCAATTTTTCTATGCCCAAGGAGTCTCCCTGTCAGAGTCTATCAAGTTGGGAACTTGAGTAGCAAAATCATTTTCACTGGTAGTCTCTAGCTACAGAAAAAAGTTGCCATCAAGTATCTGAGGACTTAGATGGTGAAAGTTGCCATGACAGTTGTAATCTCTACCTCCCAGGGTGTGTGTGTGTGTGCACGCCTGTGTGTGAGTATGTGTGGTTTAAGTGAGTTTGACACACATAATATCCTCAGAACAGATCATAGCACATAGAAAATGCTTCATAAATGCTCCTGTTGTTATTACTACTACCAAGTTTTCAGCAGAAGAGCACAGTGGCATAAACATTTAAAAAATCACTCCGGAAGCTGAAGATAGTGAAACTAATAGTGGGGTTACTGGAGAAGCCTGGATGAGGGATGGGGACAGCATAGGGGCAGACGTAGAGAAAGGCAAAAGTTGAGTTGCCAATGGAGATGATGGGGTATGAGATGGAAGAGTCAAGGATAATACCTTGTTTTTGTCTTGAACAATCAGACACCAGGAATGGCGGCAAGGAAGGCTTTGGTTTGGTTAATCCTGAAGCAGAGCCTGCAACAAGGACTTGGATGCAGGATGTTCATTTGGAAGGGGATCCCAGGAAGTTGGAGTGAGAGATAGAAAGATGGAAGGCAAAAAGCCAACAAAAGATGTGTCATCACTGTGGACAACTAGGCTCAGTCTCACCTGGGGCCCTCAGGGGAACTGTGTGGAACATGCCTCAGAGATGCCCCTCTGAAAGATGGGAGACTGGGATACTTACCCACCAGCTCCCACTCCCTTGGCGGAAGATGTCCCTGGAGCATTAACTCTCCTTCCTCCCTGCCTTTCCTGCTCTTGCTGTAGGCAGTATGGGCTTCCCTGGCTTGGGAGAAAGCCCTGTGGCAGAAAAGTGAAGAGCTGCTGTGGTGGCAGAAGTGGGACGGACACTCTTGGTGTAGAACCGTCTGCCACAGCTGTGGGAAAACCAGAGCATGGTGGAGGAGGAGTCCAAAAGATGTTTGCTACACGGAGAAAGACCAGGTTTGCAAGGATGCGGTGGACGACAAATTAGGCCTTTCCATTTTCAGCTCAGTGACTGTTTATTGAGTATAAACAGGGTATTCTGTCTGGATGCATGGGAAATAGACTTGGAGCAGACTCCAAAGAGAATAAAGATGTGGTTCCTTCTCTCAAGAATTTTACAACTAATAATGTAATATAATTAATGGAATATAATACAAAGAGCACTGGCTTTGAAGTCACACACATCAGGTTTAAGTCCGCCATTTTCTTCCTAGGAAAACTTAGGACACATTTTTAAGCTTTTTGAGAACACTTCCTCTTTTATAAAATGAGATGACACTAGTTCCTCTTGCAGAAGTTTGTGCTGAGTAGCACATGAAGTAATGCACAGAAGGGGCTGGCACAGGGCCTGGCATAGGGAAGTACCAGGAACCATCAGTCGCTATTGTCGTCACTATTGTTAAAATCAGAGATAAGCTATTTGCCACAATTATCATTCAGAAAAAAAAAAGATTTTCTTTCATAAGAAGGCAAAAATCTTTTCTCTCACCCCTGTCCTATTTACTTCTAGATGCAGAATTTTGAGGAAAAAATACAAAAGTAGGCCTAATATCTGATTATCTAATACATTCTTTATGTCTAGAGAATGACTATTTTTACACAAAAATCACTGAGGAATAATTCATACGCATTCAGTCTTGTCCCTTTCTAACTTCAGAATTTAGCTATCACAGCTTTAGAATCTCCCATTCATATCAAGAGGTGGACTATAGAACAATCTTTTCACAAGAACTCTAAGCCATACCACCGTTGTTTAATTGCCTGCTATCCTAATAGCTTATCTTTATCATTTTTAGTCTTTCTTCTGTAGACTGAAATCAGTGACTCTCAATTTGAAGAGCGTGTGTTTGTTTGTGTGTATGCTTGTGTGTGGAAGAGAGAGAGAAGGAGGGGGGTTGCATCAGTTATCTACTATCATGATAATGCTGCGTAACAAACTACCATAAAACTTAGTGCCTTAAAAAAAAAAAAAAACTTTTATTTAGCTCACGTGTCTGTGGGTCAGTGATTCAGGCTCTGGTAGGCCGGGCAGCTCTGATGTCAGCGGGGCCCACGAACACATGGGACGCAGTTGGCTGTTGGCTGATCAGGATGGACATGGACTTGGCTGGGATGCTCAGGGCAGCTGGACTCGGCTTCCCAGGACTCCTCCTACAGCAGGCCAGCTCCAGCCTCCTCTTATGGTGAAGGTAGAGGAGCAGGAGAGAGAGCAAATGGATAAGTGTTGCCGCACGCCTCTGTGCACATCACATCTCTGACATCCCTTGGCCAAAGCGAAATCAAAGGCTGAGGAAAGAGACTTGCCTCTTTAGTGAAAGAACTGAAAAGTCACATCACAGATGGCCTGAATACAGGGAGGGGTGGAGAATGGAAGCTACTCATGCCATCTCTCATGGGGTAGCTATCAGAGCTACCTTGGGAACGTTTTCTAACTCCTCACACACATCCTCCATCTGCGATAGGGACTCTGATACACTCTGGTTCCCCCACACTGCACCTTGCTGTGGGAAAACCACTTCCTCACAGGCCCTACATGAACAAGGGCTCCTGACTGGTTGGAGGGATAGCACAGCACACAGTTTCAATGCAGCACAGCAAGGGAGACAACAGAGAAAAGCAAAGCACTGCCGTGGGCTGGGAGATTCAGTGGTAAAACCTTTTATTCATTCATCTATCTGTTCTTCTACTTCAAAATGCAATTGAAAAATGAACTCCAGTTTCTTCAACAGATATAGCAGAAGAAAATAAAAAGAGATGGGGGGAAAACTATAGATTGAAAGAGACTTAAGCAATACCTGGCACAGCAACCTCATCATAGTGTGGATCTTACTGGGATTCAAACAAACTGAAAAAAATTATGTTGCTTATAAGACAACTGGAAACATAAATGACAATATTAAGAAATTACTGTTAATTTTTTCAGTCTAATAATATGATAGTGTGGCTATATTTAAAACAGTGCTGGCCAGGCGCTGTGGCTGACGCTCATAATCCCAACATTTTGGAAGGCTGAGGTGGGCAGATCACTTGAGGCCAGGAGTTCGAGACCAGCTTGGCCAATATGGAGAAACCCCATCTCTACTAAAGATGCAAAAATTAGCTGAGTATGGTGGTGGGCACCTATAATCCTAGCTACTCAGGAGACTGACACACAAGAATCGCTTGAACCCAGGAGGTGGAGGCTGCAGTGAGCTGAGGTCATGCCACTGCACTCCAGCCTGGGCAACAGAGCAAGACTCTGTCTCAAAAAATAAAATAAAATAAAATAAAATAAAATAAAATAAAATAAAATAAAATAAATAAAATAAAATAGTGCTATTTTAGAGCAATATACCCAAACATTTGTGAATGACATGATATAATGTTTAGGATTTGCATCAAAATAATATGGGAATGGGTTTGGATGGGGCAGAACTGGCCACGGGTTGATGGTTGTTGGGGCTGATAATGAGCACATGGGGACATGGGGTCCTGTACACTCTTCTGTTGGCTTTTTCAAATTTTCTACAATAGAAAGTTAAATAAGTAAGCTCACCCTCCTTAGAAAGATTGACAGGATTAGCCCATCTGATTCTGATGATTTCCAGGAACCACCCCCATCACACGCGCACACACACACACACACACAAATACACACACACTTACAGTTCAGTCCATACTTAACCAACATTGTGCACTGGTTTGGTGCTTTGCTGTTATTGTATTTTCTCTCTTATTCGCCTGATAGCCAATGATTCCATCCGTACAAAAGCAATCTGTGCCCCTGGATCGCTTCTGGCCCCATAAGAACTATGAAGCTGGTCCGTCCCCCTTCTCTCCAGGGTCCCCTTGGGTGGTCCCTACCCTTATGCACCAACTCCTGCCATTCACAATCTTGTCAGGAATCCTGATGACTTCTATATTCTCTCTTAGTGATAGAGAGTCACTGGCTCTTGCAAACATGAAAAAACATGAAGTTTAAAAAAACAGCCCACCCATAACTCCCCAAACGGCTCCCTAGGGATAAAAGCATTCCTTTGCAAATTATTATCTCAAGCTTAAATCCCTGGACCATTTCATGTTCAAAAAATGCTAATGGTTTTCTAACTTTTATCAAGAAAGTCTTGGATACTGATACAACCTAGTCTTTTAGCTGCCGAGGTGGTCATCATATTCTTAGCTGGAATTGGATGTAATAAGAATAAGCAGGCAGTTGCAGCCCAGCTCCAGAATGAACGAAGCCCCAGGCTGATGCTGCATGGTAACTAATGTTGACAATCTTAACGCTGCAATTCCTTTCAGGGACTTTGATATGAATGTTCCAGAACATCAGTTCTGTCCAATCTGCTGATCCCACAGATGCAGGAAATGACAAACCACCCTGTCCTGCAAGAAGACCCCGTTGCCTACACGAGGTTTCTGACAAATGCTTTTTCCTGACAAACACGTGAGCTCAGCTTTGCAGGGGATGAGAAATCAGAGGTTAAAAACTGAGGATGGTCTCACGTGCAGCCCAGTCTATAAGTGGAGGATCATATCGCGTGGAGGCTGAAGGGTATGGGGAGGGACCATAGGTAGCTTTTAAGCCTATAATCTTCTTACTCTTGTCCAGATGGCTTAGCTGTGTACGTCTTCGACAATGGCTTGACACGGTTAGTAAAGTACTGGATTTAAGACTCTGGGAATACAAATACAGCTGTCTTTAGGATGCAACCAGGTAATGCCTGGGTGCAAACTGGACAGAGCAATATATGTCATATTAAGTAGGCATGGCCTTTGCTTCTAAAAGAAACATGCATTTGCCTATTTTTCTTGAAGCACATGGGTTTCTGTATCATTTTCCCTCTTGGTGGGGGCATGTGGGTGTAAACTTTATTTCCCTCTTCCCTGTAAGTAAAATAACATAGCAAGTGGGTTGATAATTGGCAACTTATACTCAGCCCAATCACAGGAAGGGGTAGGGTGGGGTGGGGATCACGTATGCTGGGAGGACGTGGCCACTGCTCAGCTCATGGGGGTTAGTGCCTCATGGAACCCAGCTTTGCCAGGTCTTCCCGTTGCTGAAGGAAAATCAGAAATGTAGATACTTGCAAAAAATCTAATTTTTAAAGTTTGGTAACTTATTCAAATCTATACACATTTTTAAATATATTGCAGGACAAGCTAACAAAACCTGTCTGTGGGTGAGCTCTGGCCCTCAGACCATGCGTTTGCAGCCTCTGCATAAACTAATGGGAAAAGATTTAACCCTTGAACTTTCTTTCCTCATAAAAATGCCGCTCTTTGGCAATAACACTTTCCCAAATCTTTTTTGTGTTCTGTTTGACTTACGAGGCATAAATAAAAAGTACGTCCTGCCATGTGAATTTCTACCTCCTCCACACGGTAGAAACACTTTCCTGTTTAATCGTTGGAGGCTATGGTTTTTGAATTCTTTTTCTTTAAGAACTTGCCTTTATCTCATTCCTTTGGGCCAGAAGCCTACTTTGCTGAGAAAACTTGGCAAAAGGTTATATTTAGAAAAGTGCGGAGCCTAGCAAATTCCCCTATCAGCTGCTCTGAAACCCATGACCCCACAAGAGCGGAGCCTGTGCTCTGCTATTTCTGCCTGCCCTCGGGAGGACGTTTTATCAAAAAAACACGAGGCACTTCTGGCCTGTACGCCCAAGACAAGTTTATGAGCACTGATTTAAATGGGCATAGGGAATACCTCTTGGTAATAATTGTCTTATTTTATTGTTACCTTCATTGCCAGAACAACAACAAAAAAGGTTTTTATGATTAGTAAAAGGAAAGGGGTTAGCCACTTCTTTCCTCTCCCACTAGGCCAAGAATTCACTTCTCACCCCTTCTCCCTGCTTTCTATTTGTAATTAGGCCATAGATGCTATAATCCAACGGGCTTTATAATTTTACCTCCTGGGAACAGCTACTCAGATGGGTCATCCTCAGGTAACAGGGGATTATGCCAAGAAAAGATGAGGAACAAGGGCAATAGGAAAATTAGGAACTCACAGACAGTTGTGCTGAGGGATGCCTCACGGGGACTGAAATTCAGGACTCCTGTCTGGGACCAAGAGTGGTTCCTGATCCCAGGGGCTCAGTTCCACTGAGGAGACATTGAACCTCCAGGTTCAGTGTCAAACTCCTCCCCACAACAGGAGGAGTTCACGCATCCGCCACCTTTACGGATGCTGGACTGAATCGTGTGCCCCACAAATTCATATTTTGATGTCCTAGCCCCCAGAAACTCAGAATGTGACCTTCTTAGGAATTAAGGCCTTTAAACAGGTAATGAAGGTAAAACGAGGTCACATGGGCAGTTCCTACTCCAACGTGACTGTCGTCCTTAGGAGAAGAGGAGATGAGGACACAGGCACTTGCAGGAGAAAAGCGTGTGCAGACACAGGGAGCAGACGGCCACCTGCAAGCCAATGAGAGAGGCCTGAGAGGAAGCCACCCTGCCCAACGAGAAGCAAACCCCGCCGACAACACCTTGATCTCCAGCTCCGGCCTCCAGCACGGCGAGAGCTCCGTTTCGGGGGCTCAGCCACTTTTGTCCCTGTTGCTCCGCAGTTACCGCCGCCATCCACCATCCTAGCCCCTGAATATTTCTGTATCCCCACTTGCGCTGACTCAGAGCTTCTGCCCCGGCAGAGCATTCCGGTCAACCCTCCTTGCAAGGTGCTGGGTCAGGTGCCCCATCCTGTTGCAACCCTGTGTCCAGGAGGTCACAGGATATGCTCTGAAGCCACCTGGGGCTGTCTGCCTTGGCATGAGCTGCAGGAAGGGACTCCCTCCCAAGAAAGAAGTACATGTATACACAGGTGTGTGCATATGTGAAACATGCTTAAGTTGGCACATCACCATCCTCATTTATTCAAAAGCCAGTTTATTCTAGAAAACGCGAACTAGTCTACAGTGATGATGAGGTGGGGGTTTGCAGTGGGGTTTGAGAAAACTTTGGGGAAGAAAGACATGCTTTGTGATTCGATTGTGTCCATGATTTTGATTATGGCCGTGGATTTATGTTTATCTTCCCAAAACTCAAGAAATCATACCCATTACAACATGGATGCTGTTTATTGCATTAAATGAAACCTCAATAAAGTTGATTTTTGTGAAAGCCACTTTAGGAAGCTAGTTTCTGGATATTTGGCACCGTCGGGGTATGACAGAGAAGTCTGGAGGCTTAGGCCAAGTGCTAGAGAGGGCTCAGAAACCTCCCCTGGCTCAGCCTGTAACATGAACCTGCAGTTTCTCCACCTTCTTGGCTTGGCAGACAGTGCGGTTGGTAGGCAAGGACCGGCTGTGTTGCGAAATGCCGGCATCAACTCCCTGGCAGCTAGAGTGAGCAGCAGAGTCAAATGAAGGTGTTGAGCAACCACTAAAGAGGAAGTCTCAGCTAATTATGGCGATGATTGCTATAGTGGTGATCTGACACCTCCCTTTCAGGGAGTATAAGAAAATACCCTCTGGTCTGAGCCCCTCTTGTTCATCTCCACTGTGTTCAAAAACTACATTTTCTCAAAATTCGATTGCAATTATAGCTTGGTTTCCATTTTGGAGTGCAAGCTTTGATATCCCTGTCAGTACAAGTATTTAATGAGGCAACGTTGCTTGCAACATAATCTGGAAGTAATCCTGCTAGCGTCTAGAAGGGACATGCCCAGAGCATGCCAAGCCCTGGCTTCACTCTTGCTGCTGGTTTTGGTACATGCTGAGTTGAGCAAGGATGGATGGATCCATTACACTGCTATTAATTAAAAAAGAAATAGAGTTTAAAGACACAGCCAATTCTTTTAATGTTTTGAAAACAGAAACAAGTATTGATCAGATAGTCCTTTTTAATAAACCTTTTATTGAGCTACTGCATAATACAGAAATGTGCACCCATTATAGAGGAACAGCTTTATTGCTGTATGACACAGTATTCTACTCTATGGTAGCACCATAATTTATTTATGCATTCTATTCTTGCCGAGTATTTGGATCCTTCCCAGTTTGGGGTGCAGGATGAGTGCCCTTTCCTCACTCATCACAAGGGTTGTGGCTGACACTCTTCTACCAAAAGACAGGCCAGCAAGAGAAAAAGTATAACACATATGTTTAACCAAGTTTTATATGATATGGGAGCCTTCAGAAGTGAAGACCCAAAACCCAGGGAAAACTATTTCGTTTTGCCCTGTTTTGTATGCTAAGTCCAATTAAAGAAGTGGATAGTTGTGGAGAAGCATGATTGGACAAAAGGTCCAACGATAATAAACGAGGTGGAGTGGGAGAACCCAACAAAGACCCTTTGCTTGTTCAGGTCCTGCCCTGCCCTGCCCTGCCCTGCCCTGCCCTGCCCTGCCCTGCCCTGCCCTGCCCTGCCCTGCCCTGCCCTGCCCTGCCCTTCTTTCCTCCCTCCCTCCTTCCTTCCTTCCTTTCTTTCTTTCTTTGTTTTCTTAAGACAGTCTTGCTCTGTCACCCAGGCTGGAGTACAGTGGCACGATCTAGGCTCACTGCAACCTCCACCTCCCGGGTTCAAGTGATTCTTGTGCCTCAGCCTCCCAAGAAGCTGGAATTACAGGAAAGCACCACCAGGCCCAGCTAATTTTTGTATTTTTAGTAGAGACGGGAGTTTTGCCATGTTGGCCAGGCTTGTCTCCAACTCTTGGCCTCAAGCAGTCTTCTCACCTTGGCCTCCCAAAGTGCTGGGATTACAATGCAACTGGCCTTTAATTTTTTTCTTAGATTTATCATTTATTTTTTATCTTTTAATTTTTTACAGTTATTTAAGATTTTTAAAATGTTTGTTCACATTATTAGCCTCTGTGTACACAGCATTTCTTCCTCCTGGATCCAAGCAGGATCCCTCTTGGAAGAGGGTCTTATGGCCTACCTTCAGAGGAGACAGATCAGAGAGTGACCTTTCTAGCTTTTATGGCTTGCTTTGGGGGAAAGGAGTTCTAGTTTCTATGACCCACTTCAGGAAAAGAGGAATCCTGGTTTCTATGACATGGCTTGCGGGAGAAAAGGGAGAGAAGAACAAGGGCAGGAGGAGGTCAGAGGCTTTGCTTCTGAGGCCCGTCCAGTCTCCTTCAGTTCAGAGTACTCAGCACGCCAAGGAGCCATACTTCAGGGTATTGTGTGCTGAGCCCCAGGCAGGGGTTAATATGAACTGTGCTGCTATGAACATTTTAGTACATTTCCATAGGTGAATACATGTTCAGAATTCTGCCAAAAATGCTTGGCTCAGATGTTTAGTTTTCTAACATAATTTTCTAAAATGACCGTAGTAACATTTACTTCCACCATTTGTGTATAAGCATTTCTACTGTTTCTCCTCCTTGCTAACACTGGTTTTTATATCTTTTTTATTATAGCCATTCTGGGTCAAAAATTTATTTGAGAAAAAAATTGATAAGCTGGGAAGGAATCGTCATCATAAATATTTTCTATTAGGCAAATTTTGTTTCTTTTTATTTACTTTTTACTTTTATTATTTTTTTAAGAGATAGGCTCTTGCTCTGTTGCCCAAGCTGGAGTGTAGTGGCGTGATCATAGCTCACTGCAGCCTCAACTTTCTGGGTTCCAGCAATCCCACCTTATCCTCCTGAGTAGCTGGGACTGCAGGCACACACCACCACGTCTGGATAATTTTTTTTTTTGGCCAGGCATGGTGGTATGTGCCTGTAGTCCCACCTACTCAGGAGGTCTTGCTATGTTGCCCAGGCTGGTCTTGAACTCTGGGCCTCAAGTGATCCTCCTGCTCTGGCCTCCCAAAGCACTGGGATTGCAGGCATGAGCCACCACACCCGGCAAATTTTATTTCTTACAGAATTAAATACATAAAAAAAGTTTTCCAGCCTCAGACAATCAATTGTATACTTCATATCAGAAGACCTCCAAATGTAATTAAGCCTAAGACTCCACTGAACAATACTGAACAAGACTCAACATGATAAACATTGTAATGTGGTAGTAGGAATGGAAATTGGTGCAGCCATTTGGGCAGGTAGAGTCTATGTCTCCGGAACTAACCATATTTGACTCTCAGATGGGGAGACAAATCGATGTCTTTGGCGTTTTTAGCAATGTACAGTAAATTACTGAGTTTACCATCTCAGACTGTGGGCAGAGCAATGCATTGCAATGGAACCTATTAATTAATTGTCAGTGTGCACTGTTTGCTCCATGTTTCCTTACACAAATAAGTCAAGTCATATACATTGTATTTAAACTTAAGGTTTTGTTCTGTTCCTGGAAGCTGTATTGAGGCACCCTGAAAAGAACTGAAATAGTAACAAAAACTCAGCCAATTGAAAAGCAGAACTACTTGCGACCTACCAACGGCCGAGTGTCAGTAAGTGGTGACTGCGAAGAGGCCCACCATCCCAAGGAAGTTTTTGAACAGTTGCTCAGCTGAACAACCCACCATTGAGCCCCTGGTTTCGTTCAGTTTACTCTTGAAGTTTGACACCTAGAATTATCTCGCCCACTACCAGTACCAATTAACACAGATTTCATAGATACTGTCCATGAATAGTGTCCTTGTGATATCTTGAATTCTTTTATATGGTTACTCAAGGGTGGCATGTTACAGCTGGCCTTCTCTGTGATGGCAAAATGAGTGAACAAACTCTCAGCACATGCTTGAGCTTAGTTGGGATTTCCTGAGGTCTTAAGATATGAAGATCATGCTCTTTATTTAATTCCAAAGTCTTCATTTGAATACATCTAACTGTTAGACAAAATTCTTATTCATTTTTGGCTGCGAAGGAGATATTTTTCCACACTTAGAACCAAATGCTTTCATGATAAACACATAAATGAAACCCATTCATAACTATGAGTTCCACTGGACAAAAACAACCACTGACATCCTCTTCAGAGCTTACTGCAGGAATATAGACTTGTCTATCTATCCTGATGTGGAAAGAACCCTCAGGGGTCATAGCCTCCAGCCCCTTTCCCCCAGGATCTGCCAGACAACCCTAAAGAATACTTCCTTTCCTTTAAGTTAAGAGTAGTTTATTGTAGTTCAGGAGTTCCTAAAAGAATTCAAGGATTACAGTCCTTGGGCTCTGCAGTGCATGTCTGACTTTCCATATATAGGAAGCTAGCTTCCAGACACCAAATGATATGTCAGTTACCTGTAAAGTGTATTTTGCAAACAAATTAAAAATACATCCAGGGGGCTGGGCGCAGTAGCTCAGGCCTGTAATCCCAGCACTTTGGGAGGCCGAGGTGGGTTGATTACCTGAGGTCAGAACTTCGCGACCAGCCTGGCCAACACCGTGAAACCCTGTCTCTACTAAAAACACAACCATTAGCCGAGCGTGACGGTGGGCACCTGTAATCCCAGCTACTCAGGAGGCTGAGGCAGGAGAATTGCTTGAACCTGGGAGGTGGAGGTTGCAATGAGCTGAGATTGCACCACTGCACTCCAGCCTGGGAGACAAGAGTGAAACTCTGTCTTGAAAAAAAAAAAAAAGAACTTGGGAATTTCCTCAACTTGACAAAAGGTGTCTACAAAATATTAACAGCTAACATCATACTTAACGGTAAAACACTAAAAGCTTTCCTCCTAACTTCAGAAAAAATCAAGGATACCGGCACTTGTCAACTCTATTCAAAGTACAGTGGAGATTTTAGCCATAGTAATTAGTCAAGAAAAAGAAATAAACGGCATTCATATTGGAAAGGAAGAATAAAACTATTTCTATGTGTAGATGACATGATTTTGACAATTGAAACTCCTAAGGAATTCACAAATAAACCCCAAAACTAATAGAACTAATAAACAAGTTCAGCAAAATTGCAGGATAGAAGCTCATTATAGAAAAACCAACTGTATTTCTATATGCTAATAATGAACAGTCCAAAAGTGTAATTAAGAAAACAATTCCATTTACAACAGTACCAATAAGGATAAAATATTTCATAATAAATTTAACAAAAAAGTGTAGAACTTACACACTAAAAACTATAAAACATTGTTTAAAAAATGTTTGGATTGAAAACCTTCATATTGTTAAGATGGTAATACTCTTCAAACTGATTTACAAATTCTATGCTTTCCCTATCAAAATTTCAGCTGGCTTTTTTATAGAAATGAGTAAGCTGATCCTAAATTTCATATGAAAATGCAAAGGTCCCAAAATTGCCAAAACAACAAAAAAAGAAGAAAGCTGGAGGACACACACTTCCCAGTTTCAAAATTTACTACATAATGACAGTAATCAGGCTGGGTGTGGTGGCTCACACCTGTAATCCCAGCACTTTGGGAGGCCGAGGCAGGTGGATCACCTGAGGTCAAGAGGTTGAGACCAGCCTGGCCAACATCGTGAAACCTCATCTCTACCAAAAATACAAAAAAAAAAAAAAAAAAAAAAAAGCCAGGTGTGGGGGCGGGCACCTGTAATCCCAGCTACTTAAGAGGCTGAGGCAGGAGAATGGCTTGAACCTGGGAGGCAGAGGGTGCAGTGAGCTGAGGTCATGCCATTGCACTCCAGCCTGGACAACAAGAGCAAAACTCTGTCTCAAAAAAAAACAACAACAACAACAAAAAAAAAACAGTCATCAAGATTGTGTGGTTCTGGCATGTATGTTTATTGACCATTCCAATTGAAGTGAAATTTGTTGAAAGATAATTCAATTGTGTTTTTTAGCTTAATTGGAGTTTATTTTTGTTTTTGTTTTGTTTTGTTTTGTTGAGATAGGGTCTCACTCTGTTGCTCAGGCTGGAGTGCAGTGGTGCGATCATGGTTCACTGCAGCCTCGACCTCCCCAGGCTCAGGTGATCCTCCACCTCATCCTCTCAAGTAGCTGGGACCACAGGCACACACAACTATGCCCAGCTAATTTTTTGTATTTTTTGTAGGGACAGAGTTTCACCGTTTTGTCCAGGCTGGGAGTTATTTAAAAAAGAAAATTAAAAGCAATTATGCTGATATAGTTCTTATTAAAGATATATAAGATAGATTCCTATTTCCAGATGTTTTTAAGATAGGATGTGTTAAAATCCCTATCCGGAGTACCTCAGAATGTGCACTTACTTGGAAATAGGGTCCTCACAGAGGTTAAGATGAGATCATTAAGATGAGGGTGGGCTGTAATCCAATATAACTGATGTCCTTATAAAAAGGAGACATTTGGACACATAGATGGGCACGGAGGGAAGATGATGTGAGGAGACACAGGGAGAGCACTGTGTGAAGACAGATGGAAGGGATGCATGCATACGCCACGGAAAACCAGATTGCCAGAAACACACAAGAAACTAGAAAGAGGCAAGGGAGGATTCTCCCCTGCAGGTTTTAGCAAATCATATATCTCAGTGTCACTTCTGCCACATTCTATGATCAAAGCAAATCACAAGGCCTGCTCAGAATCAAGGAGAGAGGAAGTTGACTGTAGCTCTTGATGGGAGGAACTTCAATGGATCTGTGTCTTTATTTAATCTGCTGCATATGGTGTGGGACTTCTGTCCAGTACTGGCAGACAGAGCTAGGGCAGCCTGCACCTGGGTGCTAGGTCTGCTGTAGTTCCTGTCCTGGGGGCTGCCATGGAGGCTCTGGTGAGGACTGACACACCCAGGGAGGACATAAACACCCGGCAGTGTCAGGAGATGAGGGAAGGGCAGCTGTGGTCAGACTTACCATGTCTCCAAGGCGGCAGGTGGGGATGAATGTCTGAGGAGATTCACATGTTGGGTTTTGTCCACAGGATTCATAGGTGCAGTATGTAGATGTTCAGAGTCAGAGGGTGTGTTGAGGAAGACCGAGAGTATGATTACGAAATGTAGACAGGGATCTGGGAAGAGAGGAGGATTCCTGGTGGGGCATTCAGGACAACCTGACAGTTGCCAGATAGTATGATGAGGGCACTGGATGTGTGCCCTAGTGAGGGAGGCCCAGGACCCTCTACAACAAAGTTTTCCAGCTGTCTCACATGTTTGCCTGGTACTACCCCCCAACGGATATACATATCTGAGCTCAAACCAAAGTATCAGTTAAAACATTATGGCCAGGCACAGTGGCTCACGCCTGTAATCTCAGCACTTTGGAAGGCCCAGACGGGTGGATCGAGACCATCCTGGTTAGCACGGTGAAACCCATCTCTACTAAAAATACAAAAAATCAGCCGGGCGTGGTGGCACGTGCCTGTAGTCGCAGCTATTCGGGAGACTGAGGCAGGAGAATCACTTGAACCCAGGAAGTGGAGGTTGCAGTGAGCCGAGATGGTGCCACTGCACTCCAGCCTGGGTGACAGAGTGAGACTCCATCTCAAAAATAAACAAACAAACAAAAAACATTCTTTATAAGAAATTCATACTATCATTAGCCTTTTAGTTTTTAGATAATTTTAATGTTAAGCAGACTTCTGGGTTTTGTGAGTTTCACTCTGTGTTCTGCCAGAAAGCCCCTAAGTCAAGGATAATAGTCCAGAGGTTTATGTTTGAAGTGACATTAGGAAACACTAGCAGGGGATGGGGATGAGAGACAGGAGGAAAACAGCCACTAAAGGCCCTGTGACCAAGCAGGTAACTGCCAAAATCAACTGGGGCACGATCCTACCGCGGAATGCTGGGAGACCGTGTAGAGCACATCTCAGGGTGGTGAGCGTGGGGAAGGTTGACAGACTAATTATCAATCCATTCCCACCAGCCATGGGTGGAGTGCTGCTCCCAAGGACAGAGGGGCCCCAGAGACCCCAGGAAGATTTTAGATTGGGATGCTGAGAGATGCTGGGTGCTGAGAGGATGTGGGGTGTCAGGGAGGGGAAATACCAGAAATGTGTGCTCTAGTGACCAGAAACACACACCTATTGTTTCTTTTGGCTAAGATCAAGTGTAGTACCTATTCTCATCAGAAACATACATTTTATGAAACCAGCATATGAAAGATCACATTCTCGCTTTTGACTTGTGATGGTGACTTCCAATAATTTCTTTCCATATGTTTCCATCTTTCCCAACTTTGAGTCTCAGAAAATACAAATCACTGACGAGCAGCTTTAAAAGCATAGCCGGTATAGTGCAGTGCACATGATGGGGATCGGTAATGTTTTGCCCCAGGCTAAAATTACCTAATTCTTGTTCAATGCAGAGTTTAACGTAGCAGTTGGCTCATAACCCCTCCTTATACTGTCAAACTTCCACAAAACATTCTAGTTTGGCAATTCTAACTTCTTGGAGGCCTCAGTGACAATGCAAATTGAAGCCCCCCCAGGCAAGGATCGCCTGGGCTCATTGTCAAGTTCACCTGATAGGATAGTAAGGTGCTACATCCCAGCAGTCTTGCCCTTGGTTTATTGACTTTCTCCCTGGCTGTGCCAAGTTTCTGGAGGCTGTCCTGGTATAGATGTCAGCAAGCTGAGCCTTCTGCAGGCAAAGAGATCTCATCTTACCTTGTCTGAATCCATTAATAATGTCCCAATCCCACTTAGCCCTCCCAGTGGCCTGAGGTGCAGTTCTATGAGAATAACCACTTGGTTTTAGTGGCTATAAAGGGTTTGCAACCACCTGGGTGAGCTGGCATTTCAGAGCATGAAAGAAAATGAAACCAGCTCAATCTCCCCATAGAGATGATATTTATAAGTTTTTTAATAAAAGAAGAAATCGACCCTCCTGGTCTTAAAATCTGAAATTTACATTTGTCTCATCTGAGTTCCTTCCCCAGGAAACCCACCCTCAGGCATGGGACTGAAACTCACCAGATCACCGCATCCACAGGCTGAGATCCCAGACCCCTCACTCAGCAGCATTGCTTCCCTACTGCTTCCTAACTTCTTCCTGCAGGTAGCTACATCTCTTCCCCGGCTACTTAAACCTCAATTTTAGTCCACAGGCGAGACAGATTTGAGACTTATCTCTCGTTCTCCTTGACTGCAGCATCCAAAAAGCCTTCTTCACTGGTAATACTTGTTGTCTCAGTGACTGGCTTTCTGTGCCTCTAGCAATAGGACCTAGACATAGACCCCTGGTATTTAGGTAACAAAAAGAGACAGAGAAGGGACAAAAGATAAGAATGTGGGGGGTGGAAAAACAGGAGAAAAGGAGGAAATAGGAGAAATATCAGAAAGAAAGATACAAGCAATAAGAAAGAGGTTTTACATGGGCCAGGCGCAGTGGCTCACGCCTGTAATCCCAGAACTTTGGGAGGCCAAGGCGGGTGGACTACGAGGTCAGGAGATCGAGATCATCCTGGCTAACATGGTGAAACCCCATCTCTACTAAAAATACAAAAAAATTAGCTGCGCATGGTGGCGGGCGCCTGTAGCCACAGCTGCTCAGGAGGCTGGGGCAGGAGAATGGCGTGAACCCGGGAGGCGGAGCTTGCAGTGAGCTGAGATCGCGCCACCACACTCCAGCCTGAGAGACAGAGCGAGACTCTGTCTCAAAAAAAAAAAAGAAAAGAAAAGAAAAGAAAGAGGTTTTACATGAAAGTGTCATTTGATCAGGGCATTGGCACATGTAAGTGCCCTTTTGAAATGCACATTGTCTCAGTCTGGAGTCTCTCAGAAAGCGATCCTAGGAAACAGATTGGCGTGCAGAGTTGTTGTGAGGAGTGAGGCTAAGGACACAATGTATGGAAGACAGCAGTCCATGGCTGTGGTCCACTCAATGCCTGGATGGGCTCAGCTCCAGTGTGAACCACCAGCCAGAGTTATCCCACCCGAGGGCAAGGGAATTGCATATTCAATCATCAACTTGAGTAACCATTGTTTCAGGGCCGCTTCAGAGAGATCTGAACTCCCCTGTGCCTCTGGCCTGTAGCAGGGAAGTGCTAATTGGGAATGCAGTCAGTGGCCATCTGCAATGCGGACAGTGGGCATGAAGTAGGGAGGTGAAGTGGCAGGCAGGCAGGGAACCCAGGGCAGGCCATGGGTATCTGCACAATTTCATTTTCAACCTTCTCTTCTTGTAAATCTCTATTCATGTCATTTCAAAAGAAAACCATGATACCATCTCTGTTTGACTTGAATTTGATTCCAAAGCTTTGTTACAACATCTCAGACCAAGGTGACCTGGTAAATTTTCTCCCTGGGCAGTTAACACTTTTTTTGGGAGAGCAGAGCCCAGACGGACTTATGTGGGGACAGAGCCAGGGAGTTGCTTTCTATCCTCTGGTAAACTGGCCTGAGTCATTTCTCCTAGAGAAAGAGAAAGTTGCTATATATATTCATCTGAGGGCTTTTCAGAAAAAGATTCTCACTGTTTGAGATGACTTTTGCAGGCAGACACAGTGGTCCTAAGCAAAAGAGAGTAAAGAATGGGAGTTCTAAAAATTCTGACTCGTAGAACAGGCTGTGGGTTACAGTGATTGTATTTTGGGTCACATTGTCAACGAAGTTCCATTACTGAAATAAAAAGCATCCTATATGTTGGTCTTACTTAAAAGGTGGTTCAGGCCAGGGGTGGTGGCTCATACCTATAATCTCAGCACTTTTGGAGGCCGAGGTGGGCAAATTGCTTGAGCCCAGAGAAGTTAAAGACCAGCCCAGGCAACATGTCAAAGCCCTGTCTCTGCAAAAATTAGCTGGGCATGGTGTTGTGTGCCTGTACTCTTAGCTACTTGGGAGGTTGAGATGGGAGGATCACTCAAGCCCGGGAGGTGGAGGATGCAGTGAGCCAAGATCGCCCCACCGCACTCCAGCCTGGGTGACAGCGCGAGACAAAAAAGAGGGGGGAAGGGAGGAGAGCAGAGAGGAGGGAAGAGAGAAAAGAAAAGAAAAGGCCGTTCAATGCCATGGTTTTCACCAGCAAGTTTAACATGTCTCTAAAAGGGATATGACCCAATGGCAGTCTCACAGCAATTACTAAATCACTGGTTTAAAACATTCATTTGATGAATCTTTCTTGAGTATCCTGTAATAGGTGGACTCTATTCTCAATGCTGGGAATACAGCAGCAAGCCACATCCACAAGTACCCCTGCCTGAGCAAGCTGGTTATCTGGGTGTGTATGACAAGCCAGAAGCAAATAAGCAAAACACAGAGAATGTCAGATGATGGTAAGTGTGTCCAGAATTGGTGCGTTCTTGGTCTCACTGACTTCCAGAATGAAGCTGCGGACCTTCGCGGTGAGTGTTACAGTTCTTAAACATGGTGGGTCTAGAGTTTGTTCCTTCTGATGTTCAGACGTGTTTGAAGGTTCTTCCTTCTGGTGGGTTCCAGGTCTCGCTGGCTTCAGGAGTGAGGCTGCAGACCTTCGTGGTGAGTGTTACAGCTCTTAAGGCAGCGCGTCTGGAGTTGTTCATTCCTCCCCATGGGTTCATGGTCTTGCTGGCCTCAGGAATGAAGCTGCAGACCTTTGCGGTGAGTGTTAAAGTTCTCCTAAAAAGCAGCGCAGACCCAAAGGGTCAGCAGCAGCAAGATTTATTGCAAAGAGCAAAAGAACAATGCTTCCAAAGAGTGGAAAGAGACCCAAGTGGGTTGCCACTGCTGGTTCAGGCAGCCTGCTTTTATTCCCTTTTCTTGGCCCCACCCGCATCCTGCTGATTGGTCTGTTTTACAGAGAGCTGACTGGTCCATTTTACAGAGAGCTGATTGGTCCGTTTTACAGAGAACTGACTGGTCCACTTTGACAGGGTGCTGATTGGTGCGTTTACAATTCCTGAGCTAGACACGGAGTGCTGATTGGTGCATTTACAATCCTCTAGCTAGACATAAAAGTTCTCCAAGTTCTCACCAGATTAGCTAGATACAGAGTGCTGATTGGTGCATTTACAAATATTGAGCTAGACACAGAGTGCTGATTGGTGTATTTACAATCCTTTAGCTAGACATAAAGGTTCTCCAAGTCCCCACTAGATGAGCTAGACACAGAGCACTGATTGGTGCATTTACAAACCTTGAGCTAGACACAAGGTGCTGGTTGGTGTGTTTACAAACCTTGAGCTAGTACCCATAGTGCTGATTGGTGTATTTACAAACCTTTAGCTAAACATAAAAGTTCTCCAAGTCCTCACCAGATTAGCTAGACAGAGAGCACTGATTGGTGCATTTACAAACCTTGAGCTAGACACAGGGTGCTGATTGGTGTGTTTACAAACCTTGAGCTAGACACAGAGTGCTGATTGGTGTATTTACAAACCTTTAGCTAGACATAAAAGTTCTCCAAGTCCCCACTCGACTCAGGAGCCCAGCTGGCTTCCCCTAATGGATCCCGTGCCAGGGCCATGGGTGGAGCTGCCCGCCTGCACTCCTCAGCCCTTGGGTGGTCAATGGGACCGGTTGCTGCGGAGCAGGGAGTGGCGCCCGTGGGGGAAGCTCCTGCCACAGGGGAGCCCACCACAGTGGGGGCTCGGGCATGGCAGGCTGCAGGTCCCCACGGGGGCTGAGGCATGGCGGGCTGCAGTTCCCCCCCTGCCCCACGGGGAGGTGGCTGAGGTCCGGTGAGAATTCCAGCCTGGCACGGGCAGGCCAGCAGTGCTGTGGGACACCATGCCCGCTCTGCCGCTGCTGGCCCAGGTGCTAAGCCGCTCACTGCCCGGGGCCAGCGGTGCCGACCGGCTGCTCAGAGTGCGGCCCGCTGAGCCCACACCCACCCAGAACTCGGGCTAGCCTGTGAGCACGCGCACAGCCCCGGTTCCGCCTGCGCTTCTCCCTCCACACCTCCCCACAAGCAGAGGGAGTGGGCTCCAGCCTTGGCCAGCCCAGAGAGGGGCTCCCACAGTGCAGCAGCAGGCTGAAGGGCTCCTCAAGCATGGCCAGAGGGGACGCTGAGGCCGAGGAGGCACTGAGAGCGAGCGAGGGCCGCCAGCACATTGTCACCTCTCAGGAAGTACCATGGAGAAGGACCAAGCAGGGCCAAGAACAGGGCAGAATAAGTTTGGGGGCTGCACTTTCAACAGTGTGGACAGGGCAGGGAACCCTTGTGCAGAATGTGGAAGGAGGTTGGGGAGGACACCATTAACATCTGTGGAAGAGCGTTCCAGGCAGAAGGAACAGCCAGTGTGTAAGCCTGAGGTGGGAGTCTGCCTACTTGTTAGAGCAAGAAGCTGGGCGGGGCTTTGAAGAAGGTAGAGTGCAATCCGAATAAATTCAGGGCAGTTTCAATGTGAATGGAAATCAAAAATAAAATTCTAAGCCGCCCCCTGCCCCACCCACTGCACCATCATCTGAATGGACCCCTCCTCTTGGCCAAGGGAATTCCAAAGTTAACCTGAAAAACTAGTTGAGGCCATGATGGAAGTGGGAGTTGGGCATGCCTCATTATACTCTGCTCCCTTTTTAAATTCAGAAAAAGCCAACCATGTCGGGCACAGTGGCTCATGCCTGTAATCCCAGCACTTTGGGAGGTCGAGACAGGTGGATCACTTGAGGCCAGGAGTTTAAGACCAGCCTGGTCAACATGGCAAAACCCCGTCTCTACTAAAAATACAAAAATTAGCCAGGCATGGTGGCAGGTGCCTGTAATCCCAGCTACTCGGGAGGCTGAGGCAGGAGAATTGCTTGAACCTGGGAAGTGGAGGTTGCAGTGAGCTGAGATCACGCCATTGCACTCCAGCCTGGGCGACAGAGTGAGACTCCATCTCAAAAAAAAAAAAAAAGAAAAAAAGAAAAGCCAACCAGCA
The DNA here is from genome assembly GCF_009828535.3 of Hylobates moloch. Lineage (NCBI taxonomy): Eukaryota > Metazoa > Chordata > Mammalia > Primates > Hylobatidae > Hylobates > Hylobates moloch. The sequence goes on from NW_026652296.1 coordinate 40,511,192, forward strand.
TTAACATCAACACAGACCTTAAATCGATAAGAAACATTTATAATCTATTCTCTCTGAAGCCTGCTACCTGGAGGCTTCATCTGTGTGACAAAACCTTGGTCTCCACAACCCCTCATTATAACCCAGACATTCCTTTCTATTGATGATAATTCTTGCAACCAATTACCAATCAGAAAATGTTTAAATCTACCTGTGACCTGGAAGCCTACTCCACTCACTTCAAGTTGTCCCACCCTTACATTGGTTACAGACAGAACCAATGTAAATCTTACATGTACTGACTGATGTCTCATGTCTCCCTAAAATGCATGAAAGCAAGTTGTACCTTGACCACCTTGGGCACATGTCCTCAGGACCTCCTGAGGCTATGTCACAGGTGCATTCTTCACCTCGGCAAAATAAACTTTCTAAGTTGGTTAAGAACTGTCTCAGATACTTTTGGGTTCACATAATCAATTGGGCAGCTGAGTTGAGGATAGGCTATGGGGGTCTGGGGAAAGGGGAGGGCAGGGGAAACTCAAGAATTACTTAATCTCCATCCTTGGTATGAATATCTGAGTGTGTTCATTTTAAGAGTAGTAATAATGGAAGGAACTTCTGACAGCTGGCCAGAGGAGCAATTTGCAAAGAGTCAAGGATGCCTTTACACAGGAATGCCTTTTTGCATTTAGTGATTCTAGTCTAGGGGCATTTCCCAAGAAAGTGAGACGCTATCTTTAAAAGATAGGCTGATTTGCATATAAAATGTTCTCATTAGCCTAAGGGGGAAATTGGCATTTGATTAACTGCTCTGGGCTGGGCTGTCTATGTTGTTTCATTGTCATCAAAGCCCTTCAGGGCTAGGGATTAAGTTAAGTAAACTCTGTGACTGCTTTTCCACCCACCTACCTAGTGCTCACCAGTCCTTGGCTGGCAGGAAAGGGGGCAGATCTGGTTGGTCACAATGGGAACATTTTTTGGACTTTCTTTCCCTGAGCTTGGCTCTTCCTGGCCAACAACTACAGTGATGTTCTCTGATGGAGGCCTGGGCAGATAGAAAAAATGTCCCAAATGCCCCTAAATGGAGCACTTGTTCAATAAATTCTGGTAATCCACTTGATGGAATTTTCTGCAGCCAGTTAAAATATGGCTGTGATGATGAGACAGCAATACAAGAAATGCTTTTGTAAAAAATAAAACAAAATTTAGAAAAATTGAATACCTCCCATGGTTACAAATATACACTTTTAAAAAAAACAGCCAAGAAAAAGAACAGCAGGAAGAGCATGAAAATGGCCAAAGTGTAACAGTGATCATATTCAGCTGTCATCACTGAGTACACATATTTTTTTCTAAATTGTTTTGAACTTCTAGCTTTCTGATGTCTACTTTGCTGCAAAGAGAAGGCTAGTTTCCGAGAATTGACGGTCAGCTAACTTGACTAGCAGAGACTTGAAGGTTCTGAGTGGGTCCCGCCTTCTCCTCTAGTTTCTGGAAGCTGGGACTTGAGTCCTATTTCAAAGCTCCCCTGCCCCATGTGGGAGGCCAATGTTTGAGACATTCTATCCCTTTCAACTTTCCTGCAAACAACATAACAATTTCCTGGCAGTAATCACTAGTCATCAGCGAATTAAACTAACAAAGATACATGATATTGTCTTTCCTCCTTCCTTTTCCTTTCTCCAGAAATTTAGTCAAACGGGAATTTCTTTTTTTTTATTATTATTATACTTTAGGTTTTAGGGTACATGTGCACAATGTGCAGGTTTGTTACATATGTATCCATGTGCCATGTTGTTTTGCTGCACCCATTAACTCGTCATTTAGCATTAGGTATATCTCCTAATGCTGTCCCTCCCCCCTTCCCCACCCCACAACAGCCCCCGGAGTGGGATATTCCCCTTCCTGTGTCCATGAGTTCTCATCAAACAGGAATTTCAAAGGTCGCTTTCTTGCCATGTGATTTTAATACCCTTCTAACACCCTGACACTTTCCTGCAAATTTGATAGATGAACAATCCCTGTTAGACAAATGTCTAGGGAGAAAATTAAAGTTTTGTGTTTCAGCTAGAAAAGGCGGTAAAAAATATGATTTGTAAAGAGGTCTGAGTTAATATTCAGAGTAAAGGATTTAAGATACTTAAGTCCACATGTTTATGCCTATGAAAAAGCTGCTGTTTACTTCCAAACAATTCAATATATATTCTTTGGTGAAGCAATTTATATAATCACTCAGGATCTTAATTTTTCCTTCTAATATAATTTTTTAAAACTTGCTGTCCAAAAGACTGCAATGATAGCTGGTGAGCATTTTATAAATCCAACTTATTTTTTATCTATTAGACAGTTGCCACTGTGTCTCAAAACAAAGATTGGATATATGAAATTTTGATTTTCTAGATACACATCTGGTATAACAATTGTAGATCTTTGTGGTTATTTCTCTTTCATCTTTCTTCCTTTTTTCCTGACTACAAATTAAAATGGTCATTAGTCACCTGTGTTCGTACTACTATATTTCCCGTAACACTTATTGAGAGTGTTTTACATGAAAACTTCTTTCTCAATTTTCAGTAGGTAAAAATGCAGCTGGTTACGCTCGCCAACGCATTTCCTCTTGTCCTCCCTCTCCTGCCTTGTCTTTCTTACTTTGCCTTTGTTCTCTTGCAATTGGAAATGTGGGAAAGCTACACTAAGATTTTGGGGAACTATAATGAGGCTCCATCACTAATTAATGCTCTAATTAAAGTAGTTGTTGGAAGTGTTCTCCTAACGCACTGCTGCATCCTAGTCTCACAGCTTCCACCACACTCTTTGATGTCGCTGTTATATGACTCTGCTCCCAACCTTACTTACAAAAAGTAGACCCCAACATAAGTTGGCATATGTGTGTGGTCACAATAGCCTCCTGGCCTTACTATGGAGGCTGTGTAGTTTCTGCCCTGTACTGCGCCAAGCCGGCTTTTCTTTTCTTCCTTTCCTGGTTCTGAGGTTGGACATGGCTGGCATATAGATGACTGTGATCCAGAATAAATGTTTCTAAGAGTTTTCTTTGACAAGATTAGCAGTCTCAGTGGCTACACCCGCCCCTTGACTTCCCAGCCATTGGGAGGCCCTAACCATTGCACTGTTGTACCTTCTGTCTGACTGCCCACCCCTCACTCTAAGACCCAACACAACCTCTGTCAGACTTTCTTCTGCCCAAGCAATGACCCAACTGTGTGGCAGAAATATTTTAGATATTTCTAAATATAAGACAGTAGATATTTTAGACATAAGACAAAAATCTCTTAACACTTCTTCTAAAAATAGACATCTAGGCCCACATGTTTATCACTTTGTGTATGATAAACACAGTGGAAATTATACAGGCATATCCAATGTGAAAATGATTTCGTTTATTCTGGGAATAGACATCTAGAATTTATAAGTGGGGCAAACATGCTATAAATAGATTGGTTTCCAATAATGCACTGGTCCTAGTCTAGCCATTTGCTTGCAACACTTGCTACAAGATTTGAAAATATCTAGATGTTGGTGAGGGAAACAATTTGGTGTCTCTGTTCTTGAGTAATTTGCCAATTAGAACTAATGTGTTATATTGATTCAGGTGGTTGCTGGAGTATAAATTTGAACGTGGAAAGAAGGTTTTATTAGTGTATAATAAACATACAGAAGAGTACACATATCAAGACTGTGTAGTTTTGGGAGACTGAGGCAGAGGATCACTTGAGGTCAGGAGTTCAAAAGCAGCCTGGTCAACATGGCGAGACCCCATCTCCACAAATAATAAAAGTACAAAATTGGCCATGTATGATGGTGTACGTCTGTAGTCCCAGCTACGCGGGTGGCTGAGGCAGAGCTCAGCTCTCCCAAGGAGCCCAGGAATTTGAGGCTGCAGTGAGCTGTGATCACACCACTGCATTCCAGCCTGGGTGACAGAGTGAGGCCCTGCCTCAAAAAACAAAACAAAACGAAAACTATACACTTCAATCAATTTCTAAACAAACTGAACACACCCTTGTAACCAGCACTCAGACCCACAAAACCCCTGAAACTCCCACCTAGACACTTCCCTTCAGCCAAGAGAACTATATCTGACTTCTAAGAGTATAGAGTAACTTTTTCTATATTTATACTTTTCGAGTATGGCTTCCTTCACTCAACATTATATTTGTGATATTTATTTACGTGATTGCACATAGTTGTAAATCATTCATTTGTATTGCTGCAAATACTTGCATTTCTATAATGTGAACAAACCACGATTCATTCTACTATTGCTGGGGATTTGGCTGTTTTCTGTTTTGGCAGGCACATGTCTTTCAGTATACATATGTGGGCACTTCTAATAGGTATGCCTGGAATGGAATTTCTGGACCATTGAGTCGTGTTTGATACTGTCAAGCTGTTTTCCAAAGTGATGTTGTGTCAATTTACACTTTCGCCTGCAGTGCTTGAGAGTTTCAGTTGTTCTGCCTCCTCTCCAGGACTCGGTATTATTTGTCTTTTTCATTTTAGCCATTCTGATAATAGCCATAATTTGCATGTTCTTGATGACTAATTAAATTGAGCACATTTCATATGTTCATTGGCCATTGGATGTACCTTGGGATATAGAGTTTTAATACTTTCAAGGAGTTTTTTGTGTGATATAAAATGAAGTAGAAGAAACATTTTTCATTAAAAAATAAAAGTACAAAACTAACTTTTCACTCTCAGTTCACTTTTCATCCAGCATACAAGCAAGCATACATCAGTTTCCAGGTGGGAAACAATTGAACTTAGATGTTTCCAGAGAGTTTAATGGAGGGACTTGACAGTGGGGCAGGTAGGGTTAACAGGAGATGGAGAAGCACCCAGGGGCCAATGGAAGTGGGCCGTTGTCACCCCAGACCTAAAGAGGCAGAGGGTAGGAGTAGTGTCCCAGGAGTCCAGTGAGAACAGCTCCTGATAGAGAGACCTCCTATAAGTTGAAGTGATGGATGGATGCAGCCACTGCTGGAAAACATTGCCCAGGGAACAGGGGAGACGAGGAAGAAGTACCCCAGCGTCTTTCTTCCCTGGTCCTCACTCTTCTGCTAGTGCCTGCCATTGGCCAAATCCATCCAGAGTCCAGGGAATAAGGCAGTCCCAGTAAGGCAACCGAAGGCACAGAGCAAGAGAAGGGAGAGCCGAATTGACCCACGGTGGGATGGAGGGAGGGAATAGAGATTCACCATCACAAGCAGGTACTGCAGTATGATGGGAAGGGCGCAGCTCCTGAGGTCCGGGGCTCTGTCAGTCACTAGCTCTGTCTTAGAACATGAAAAATAACCTTTTCAAGACTCACTATCCTTATCTATAAAGGGGAGGCTTTGCCTGAACAGTCTGGTAGGTTTCTGTTAGTCCTTAGGTAGTGTTTTGGTCACACATTGTTTTGTGAGAATTATACAGTGACTTACTGAGTAGCTGTTGCCATCTTCATGAGGATGGGCTAGGCAGGTCCCCAGAGGTCCCCACCACTTCCTATTGTGCTATACAGCCCCCCATAGGCATTTGGGTTTACAAACCATGGCACAAGGTTTCTAGGTGGGATAAGATCTCAATGTAAAACTTCCTGAGTAAATATTAAATTGCTACCTGTAAATATTTCCTGCTTCATTGAAGATGCATCTCCATCTGAAATAGATGATGCAGTTACTCTGGATTTCAGAAGTTTCATCCTTTTGCAGCAGAAGGCAGATCAAATACAGGGCAGGCTCCTTGGGCAAGATCAACTTGCATAAAGCAAGTGGCACTGAAGACACAGAGGACAGGGCAAAGCAGCAGCCCTATGTGCTACCCAAATATGGAGGCAGGGGAGCCAGAGTATCAAAAACACCACAGGAAAATGTGACTGTAGCTGTTAAAGCCTAATGCACACACACCCTGTAATCCAGCAATTTCACTTCCAGATGCTTCCCTAAGGAAGCCCTCATGTGAGTATGTATGTTTTACTTAAGAAAACTTAAACTGGGATTCTACCACTTGTTACCCATTCTGTCTGATCGGAGAGTAGTCATTGATTGATGATTTACTTTGACACTGTATTAGCAGAAATTGTTCTCTGAGCTTCAGTGACAGGCTTGATTTTTGCAGCTTATTGGAGTGTTTTTGTTAAGCATCATGCCATCCAGAGAAATTCAATGCCAGGAAGTGTTGCCTAATAGATAGAGGGCCAAAAGGAAACCCAGAGGGCCAGCCACACCAGCCAACTCCTCTGCAGATTGCTGACTGCCCGGGGGTAACCTCGCTCACAGCCCTGTTTCTCTTATCTGTGCATGTAGCTCTTTGCCTCAGATCTTGAGGTCACTTTCATTTACAAAGAACCTCAGGAGGACCTTAAATCCTTCTCTACGTCACAATGGATGAATACCTTTGCAATCATCTAAGGTGAATGTTTCATCCCTTTACTAACTGCATTTTAGTTGTTAGTGTAAGAGAAATAGCTGTTCAGACATCAGCCCATGGAGGTTTTTAAATGAGGCTGAAGTTAAATTGCACTTACAGCCTCAGGCAAGTCAATGAACTTATGTGATGAAAATTTTATTTAGCCATGTAGCTTTTCATCTGTCTTCTAGTTTGGAAGTGGAAATGCAACCTGATTTAATAATCAATAAATACAGAACGCTACTGAAATTGCAAGTAGAATTGTTCAAAATTATTATGGTATTACAAAACATTACGTTTCCTTTGACAATTTGACACGGTGGGATTAGAGCAAGTCAATCAAGGCAAAGAATTTTAGCTTAGTTTCAATCCTCCAAATCTGTCCAATACAAAAGATAAGCCTTAACTATCAAAGTTTGTTAAGTTCTTTAGGGAAAATTACGTAGTTAAAGAAGTAAGAAACGCAGCAACAAGGATGAATTTCAGACATAATGTTCGGCAAAATAAGTGAAAACACAAAAGGCTATATGTACTGTAGGATTTCACATGTGTGAAATTCAAAAGCAAACAAAACATCTATGCTGATGTGGCTACTTCTGGGGGGGTCCTGGAGAGGGACAAGACAGCCTTTCAGGAGCTTGAAACACTCTATGTCTTGTTGGTTTCATGGCTGTAGAGATGTCTAAAATTTATCAAGCTGTGTATTTGCAATTTTTGCCCTTTGCTGTATACACGTTATAACTTAAAAAAAAAAAAAAAGAATTCAGCAAAAAAACACCAGGTACACAGTGGTAGCTTAAGACTACTATTTTGTAAATAATTTATCTATAATTTGGAATTATTCTTTAATATTTTAGGGTTCTCTGAAAACACAAAAAAAGATAATCTATGAATAGTTTGATCTATACTTGGAGAACAAATGATTTGGGTGACTAATGAATCAATTTGTTTTATTATTTATTTATTTATTATTTTTGAGGCAGAGTCTCACTCTGTTGCCAAGGCTGGAGTGTACTGGCGTCATCTCAGTTCACTGCAACCTCCACTTCCCAGGTTCAAGCGATTCTCATGCCTCAGCTACCTGAGTAGCTGGGATTACAGGCATGCACCACCACACCTGGCTAATTTTTGTATTTTTAGTAGAGATGAGGTTTTGCCATGTTACCTGGGCTGGTCTCAAACTCCTGGCCTCAAGAGATCTGCCCACCTCGGCCTCCGAAAGTGCTGGGATTACAGGCATGAATCACCATGCTCGACCGAATCAATTTGTTTTGAATGAATCTCTCAAAATGAACAATAATGAAGAGGCATGATCTTTGCTTAACCTGATTTATTTCTCAGTTATGTGAATAGTAATCTCACTGTTAAAGTTATTTGATATCAATGATTTGGGTCATAGAGAATGTTCCATGGCACTCTATGTTTAATTACCTTTATTATTCATATGCCCATATCTAGTTATAAATAATCATCCTGTAATATCTTCTTGTACATATTTTTTCAGATATTATCTTGTGAGGAACAGGTTGATTAACATTTTTCTTTCAATATGTTTTCATAGTTTTCTTCATGGTTTTCTGCAAAATATCAGCTGTGTTTCTAAAAATACATCTATTTGTTGTTGTGTTCTGGTTGTTGGATGGAAAAAAATGTTGACAAATTATTAAATTATTCTCAAAGCTGTAAATTTTATAATTTTTTTTTGCAGCAATCCATTTGAAAGAAAAGAAGTGTCACAGCCCCTGATTTACCAGCTAACCAAAAACACTTGTTAATAAATCCTCTGCACAAAGAGCACTGGAAAGTTTTGTTTATTTTCAATTGCATGCACAATGACCGTTTCCAGTTTATTTTTTTTTAACTTCTGCCCTAGAGTCCTGGCACTGAATAAAGCTCAGATACATAAGAAAACAAGGAAGTGACTGATAAAATCATGTCACAAAGTCCAGAGCTAGGTAGTTTATTCTGTCCGTAAAGACTATAAAAATTTGGCCGGGTGCAGTGGCTTATGCCTGTAATTCCAGCACTTTGAAAGGCTGAGGCAGGGGGATCACTTGAGGCCAGGAGTTCAAGAGCAGCCCAGGCAGCATGGAGAAGTCCCGTCTCTACTAAAAATACAAAAATTAGCCAGGCGTGGTGGTGCATGCCTGTAATCCCAGCTACTCAGGTGGCTGAGGCATGAGAATTGCTTGAACCTGGGAGGAAGAGATTCCAGTGAGCTGAGATTGGGCCACTGCAGTCCAGCCTGAGCAACAGAGTGAGACTCTGTCTCAAAAAACAAACAAACAAGCAAACAAAAACAAAACAAAACAAATGAACGTACAAAAATCATAAAAACTCTTGTTTGTGGTCATGTTTGGTGGGATTCCACCACCTGGACTGGACAAATCCCCATCTTCCTAAATCACAGGTTAGGCTCCCAGAGGTTGGGTGACCTATAGCAGGCACTCTCAGCACTCTGTCTAGAATTTTTTTGTTTCTTTTTTTCTGAGACAGTCATGCTCTGTAGCCCAGGCTGGAGTGCAATAGCGTGATCTCAGCTCACTGCAACCTCTGCCTCCCAGGTTCGAGCAATTCTCCTGCCTCAGCCTCCTGAGTAGCTGGGATTACAGGCATGTGCCACCACACCTGGCTAATTTTTGTATTTTTAGTAGAGATGGGGTTTCACCATGTTGGCCAGGCTGGTCTCAAACTCCTGACCTCGTGATCTACCCACCTTGGCCTCCCAAAGTGCTGGGATTACAGGCGTGAGCCACCACACCCAGCCCACTCTGTCTAGATTTTCTTGAATGCCTTTTCACTGTGTTTATGTGCCACTCCCCTTACTCCCCACCAACCCTTCAAACTTGGGTGTGCTTTCCTTCCAATAGCCTGATCTACAGCTCTTTAGAGGTATGTTCTTCCCCTACTGGAACAATTTTGTGCAAATGTAAACATTTTGTGCAAATATGCAAATAACCTGGAGTGCTGGGAAGTTACTCCTCCAGTGATTAGTGGGTGCTGGGAGCTCAGCTCCCTGTCTCAGGGCACAATTCTGAGGTGTAACTTACATCCCAGAGTCCTTTGCAGGATCAGGCTGAAGTTGCACTTTGCAGGACTTTACTAGACCCTGCATCCTTGCTTAGCTTCCTCCCCATCCCTTTCTGCTTTCCCATTTCTTTAGTGTGTCCCTAGGGGGCACTCCCTTAATCAATTTCACACAAATATTAATCTTAGGGGCTGGGCATGGTGGCTTATGCCTGTAATCCCAGCACTTTGTGAGGCCAAGACAGGAGAATCACTTGAGGCCAAGAGTTTGAGACCAGCTTGGGCAAAAAAACAAAAAACAAAACAACAACAACAATACAAACAAAAATACAAAAATTAGCTGGGCATGGTGGTGCACACCTGTAGTTCTAGCTACTCGGGGGCTGGGGCAGGAGGATCACTTGAGCCCAGGAGGTCGAGGCTGCAGTAAGCCAAGCTTGCATCACTGCACTTTGGCCTAGGCGATAGAGAGAGACCTTGTCTCAAAAAAAAAAAAGAGAGAGAAAATTAATGTTAGAATTTGCTTCTGGGGAACCTGAATTAAGATATGACGCTGAATCCTAATCTGTAATGTCCTTCATGGGTTTCATGCATGCTATGTCATTATCAATATTTGAGGGGGATCAGGAGCTGGTCTGCTCACCGTTACCTCTTTTCTCCATCCTTTTTTGACTTGCAAAAATTCACTACTGCTCTAACTTCTTACACTCCCTTTTACACATTCGGCACCTTCAGGCTGTCAACAATTGCATAGTAGATCGTGCATACCTTCAAAATAGCCTTTAGTGCAAAAAAGTTGGAACCACGAGTTGCCTACTTAATTTAGCTCTGCTGAGTGGGGGACGTAAACATAAATCCTTCCAATCAAGTTGGTGCAAATCTAGTGTATTAATTATTCCAGTTATTGCTACTACAAAGCAGCATAGCCAATTGAAATATAAGGCAATTTCTTACTACTCACACATTTAAAATATATGCAATAAAGAAATAAACCAGATTTCTTGCCCATTTTTCACTCCATGTGCACAACTGCAAATGTAATAGTGAAAACTATTTCAGCCCTTTTGGAAAAACACAGTCAACATTCTCTCATAAGGAGTGTTCCTGAATTTACAATATTCTTTAATATAGGTGATCCATTACCAATTCAAGTTTGATGAAGCCCAATAGGCCCCATTTTACAATCTTGTTTGCCATGTCTTAGACAAAGAGAATTCTTACTTTTGTAGTTACTCCTAAAATCTCCCTGGAATAATAAAGAGGAATAATTAGACGTTAGTGTAAATCATTCAGCTTCTATTGTTGTAAATACATTTAAAAATAATTGACCAATCAAGTAACTAAGTTCCTGAGATTATAGCAGATGTTGCTTGCCTAAAAGTAGGACACAAAAACAGGACCATTCTTCCAAACATAGTACTTTTTTCTCACAACTCAAGGATTAAAACAGAACTAGGCAGTTGCGTTATTAATCACTGTGACAAACTGTTTTTTTGGAGGTAGCATTCTTGATAATTCAGGAGGCAGTTCTTATCCTCGACCCCTCACCCGTGACCATGAGGATAGGATAAAAGTGATGTCAAAGCATGGAGACAATCAGCTATTAATAGCGCCTGGTCCTTTGTCTTTAAGGAACCAGCTCTTTACCCAAGGACATGGAACATAAGAATTCAGGAATGGATGGCAGTGTTCCACCATGGACCTCCTCAAGTTATTTTCTTATGTCATACTTACCTTTTTTGGGAAAGATGTCTGTGGCTTCTACCAAATTCTCAGATGGGTTCATGCTTAGAATTTTGTTTTTAAAAATCCCTGCAATAGGCCGGGCACGGTGGCTCACACTTGTAATCCCAGCACTTTGGGAGGCCGAGGCAGGCAGATCACGAGGTCAGGAGTTCGAGACCAGCCTGGCCAACATGGTGAAACCCCATCTCTACTAAAAATGCAAAAAAATTAGCCAGGCATGGTGGCATGCACCTGTAGTCCCAGCTACTTGGGAAGCTGAGGCAGGAGAATTGCTTGCACTGTGGAGGCGGAGGTTGCATTGAGCCAAGATCGTACCATGGCATTCCAGCTTGGGCGACAGAGTGAGACTTTGTCTCAAAAACAAAACAAAACAAACAAAAACCCCGCAATAGAATGTCCCATTCTGCTCACCCAGAATATGACCTTTGCACCCTACCCTGATTTGACCTAATGCCATATCAGCCTCCAGACACCAGGTGAGGGATACTGTTGTTCACCCTGCTACAAGCCATCAGAGGCAGCTTAGGGCTAGAAAGAAGACACCCATCAAGGTGGTTGGGACACTTCTTAAATGAGTACACTTTGCAGCTCTGTTTTCCAAGTTGATCCCAACTTGACTGTGAAACTATGGCAGAATGCACAGCAGCAACAAAAGAGAGAGTTCTAGCTTTGAGTCAAAGGAAGTGAGTAATTGCTGGAGATAATGTAGGTGGCTTGAATCAAGAAGGTAGAAGTTAAGATATAAAAAGTGGTTAGATCTTGGATGTGTTTTGAAGACAAAGCCAACACAGTTTGCTGATCCATGAGTAGAGGGTGTGACAGAAGGAGGAAGGCAAAGATGGGGTTTGCACCTGACCAACTGGCAGGATAGAGTTGCCATCGCTACAGGGGGAAGGTATGGATGGGGCACACTGGATGGGAAGATCTGGAGTTCTATCTCTGAAATTACATTTGAGATCCTCATTAGACATCCAAGAAGAGATACTGAGGAGATATTCATGGGAGAGGTCTGATCTAAACATGTGAATGTGAGAAGCATTAGAATATAGGCTGAAAGCCATGAGACTCTTTGAGATTACCAAGAAAAAGAAGGAAGTGAAAAAGAGAAGTACAAAGACAGAGCCATGGGGACTCCAAATTTAAGGGGTAGAAAACATTGAGAGGAATTCCTAAAGCCAGATGAGAAGGAACTCCTACCCCAGAAGCCACAGGTGATGGTCGATTTTCTTCCTTTTTGTTTTTTTTTTTTGAGACAGATTTTGGCTCTTGTTGCCCAGGCTGGAGTGCAATGGCATGATCTTGGCTCACTGCAACCTCCGCCTCCCAGGTTCGAGTGATTCTTGTGCCTCAGCCTCCCTAGTAGATGGGATTACAGGTGCCCGCCACCACGCCCAGCTAATTTTTGTGTATTTTTAGTAGACATGGGGTTTCACTATCTTGGCCAGACTGGTCTCAAACTCCTGACCTCAGACGATCCACCTCCCTTGGTCTCCCAAAGTGCTGGGATTACAGGCGTGTTGGGTCGATTTTCTAAAGATAGCCTCACCACTATCTCCCTTGCCATGTGAGGTTAACACTGCTCCTTCAAGGCATAGGGGACGATGTTTCCTCCCTGGGAATCTGACAGGCCTGTGACTATGGTAAAAGTGAAACTGGATGATTTCCAAAGCTAGATGACAAAGACACCACAAAATAGCTTTTGTCTGGCCTCTTTCTCTTGGAACACATGCCTTGGGAGGCCCAAGCCTACATGTGAGAAGTCTGGCCACAATGCTATGGTTGCTGCCATACTGGGGAGACCACAGAGAGAGACAGATAGACAGAGACAGAGAGGCACAAGGATCCTAAGTGTTCCGGCCTCTAGGTGTTTGAGTCTTCCTAGCCCAGGCACCAGGCATATGAGTGAAAGAACTTCAGATCATTCTAGACCCCAAGCTTCGAGCCATCCCAGCTGACATGGAGTGGGGCAGAAATGAGTAGTGCCCATGAAGCCCTGTCCCAGTGGCAGATCATGAGCAAAATGAATGAGTTGGTTATTTTAAGCCATTAAGTTTTGAGGTAATTTATTATGCAGTGCTAGTAACTGGTACACCAAATAAAGATGACGTTTCTCAGAGAAGCACGTTCTCAACTCCGTCAAAGGCCATTGTAGGTAAATGGAGACGATGATGGAGAACCAATCGACTGCTGAATCAACGATGTAGAAGGCACTGGAAATGGTGAGGCAGAGCTGAAATAAGATGGGTTTAAGAAAGAATGAGAATTGAATTAGAAACAGCCAGTAACGACTACTCTTTCTAGGAGTTTTGCTCTAAAACAGATTTGAGAAATGAAGCAGTAGCCGGAGAGGAGAGTGGGGCCAGGAGAGAGGCTTTGGTTGAGGTTGAAGACAGACAGTGTATATGTCGATGGGAATGATGCAGTAAAGGGTGGGGAATGGATGATGCAAAAGACAGAGGAATGAATTGCTGGAGCCAATTCTGTGAGAGATAAGAGGATACAGGGTCCATGACTTTATAACACAGGTGGAGGGAATGGCCTTAGCTGAAGCTCAACAAGTTTATTCATGGTTACAGAAGTAAACGCAGAGTCTATGAGCACAGAAGCAGGTGAGTGGTAAACATCGTGGTGGAAGGAAGTTTAAGTCCTTACTTGCTTGCTTCTGTTATTTCAGTGGGAAAGTAAGTGGTCTAGGGCAATACATGGGCTTTACCAACCAGCATTAGGGTCCCACTTGAAGTCCATAATCATGAACTTAAAGGGAGAGCAGTTAGTGTGGCAATGCTGTTGTCCAGCCACATTCAGTGGCCCAGGTGCAAGCACAAAGTAGGCGGTGCTTTGGACTTCACCAGGGTCAGGGAATTGTCAAGAGAAAACTGGTAAGAGAAAGGGGTAAGGGAGTTGAGAGCTTAGGCAAAGGAGTGGCTGTGGAATTTAAGCTGGGCTAAGAGGAAAGGGAAGATGTCGGGGGTTGAGGGACAGCAAAGATACAGTGGGATGTATGGATTGTAGCTCCCAGCAGAGGTGAAGGATTGCTCGAGCTCGTGTACTTTAATTAGCTCCATTCTGAGGATGAAGAACTCCAGCTCAGAGAGGGTAAAGTAGCTTTCAAGTAAAGTCACCAGGGATTCAAAGCTAGGCTGCCCAGCTCCTGTGATAGTGAGAACATCTCTTCACAGCTCAACATTTGATCAGAAAGAAAGAGAAAAAAGAGCAATTGGTACTGATAGTCACCAAGAGCTCTGAAAACCAGACCTGGAGGTCTCTGTGAGAGGTCCCTCATGTTGTGAGAGCTTGGTTTTACCTTCTGAGTGACATTATTGCATGCGCTTTTTAGAAGACTCTTGTTTATTTTTCTTATAATCCAATTTTTAATTCTTTGAGTTCTCCCTAGAAAAGGAACATAGCAAAAGAGTTGGCCTATGGGTAGGAAAACGAAAACTAAAGTTTCCATGGATCTTGTGCACCTGGTGCATGCATACTTCCTTACTGACCCATTTCCTGCAGCCCATGGAAGATGTCATGAAAGGAAGTACATGTCACAATTACATCATGAACCCAATTGTTTAAAGTTTCTATTACAGCCAATTAATTATAATGAGAACCAGGAGGCTGTCTATTTCTGCCCTGATACTTTGGCCAACGGCATCACACACCAATTATGAGAAGATGTCTGTAAGAGGAAGTTTTGTAAGAGAAATTTTATAAGGCTGTTTGTGTATTGTGCCCTCAATTGTATTTGCAATATCATTTCCTACTGTTGATTGTCCCGTAATTCTGGTCATGCAACAACTCCAGCATTGGTAATGTGTTTACTTCCAGAGGAGGTGGTTTGGGTGGGGAAGGAGGGGAGAGCTGAGAGGTTGTTATTTGTGTGTTTAAAAAGGCAGGTTAGCCTGAATATAATTACCTTCTTTTTTCTTCTTGCTAAAGAGAGGAGGGAAAAAAAAAAAACAACACATGTAAGCTTGATTATTTAGGAGATGAGCATATTAAAATAATTTGATGAAATTGGGTCACTTGAAACGAAAATAAGGTTGTAAAGAAGGAGAAATTTTCTCTACTCATTGTTCTCTACTCATTTCCGTATTATTCCCACCCCACCTCACCATTCCACCCTCGCTGGGCTTTCTGGGATCTCTCATTACTTTATAAATCCTGACCTCTGACGTAGAAGAAAGAACAGAAGCTTGGACTTCAGAAAGATCTGAGTTTTTATATAAGTTCCATTTACTAATGTATATCCTTAAGCCAGATAAGGCTCTCTGAGCCTGTTTCCTCCTCCCCATTCTGTAAAGTGGGGATTATAATACCTACCTCATGGGGTGGTTTGTAAGACTTCAATAAGTAGGAACAGCACCTGGTTGCTTACAGTTGGCCCAGTGTCCTGTTGCCTTCTGTTCCTGAGCCTGTCCCTTGAGTCTGCCAAACATCTCCTCCTAATCTTCGTATGTATTGCCTGCAATGTCTCCTGAACTCTGGCTAATTTGATGTGACTTCCCTCTCTCCCTTTCATCCATTCATCCTCCTTTCTTTCTTTCCTTCCAGTCTCCAAAATCCCAATTGCCCAATAAAGCTTACGCATGTATTCTGAAGACATAATTTACATATCAAGTTTACCTTGAAATCGTTTGTTAATTTCCATGACTCACTTTAATATATATGCACCATGACATCAATCATATATTCATTTATTCATTCAATTATTTGATTTGCACAGTGGTCCAACATCTCTCTTCTTCTTTATGTTTCTCCAGGTTGATACTGTAGCTGAAATCTTATATTTTTGTAGTGCTTCATACTTTGTTTCTGACATGTTTTATCATGGATTATCTCAGTGGAGCCTTGTAACATCATGTGAGGTAAGCAGGTCAGATATTGTCATCATTTTCTAGCTTTATAAATGTAAAAACAGGCTCAGTACAGTAGGTAGTTTACCTACCCAAGATCACAACACTGGTTTGTAGAAACCAAGCCATCTTGACCCAAAGCACACTCCTCACCTCCATGAGCTGCCTCTCACCCTTATTTGTTCCCTCTGATGCTATATGTAATCCAGATTCTAACAATGAAATTCCCTGGCTGCAGAGCCTCAGAAATATGAGTCTCTTTGTACTCTAGTCACTTTTTCCAGACTACACCACAGAGCCTATTTTAAACAGCTTTAATACTACATAGACCCCATTTTCCTTTAATCTGAGATTTCCTTAAATGACGAGGAACCAGAGATACTGATTTTGACTTTCCAATAGTTTACAGCCATCAGGAGCAATACCTTGATCCTCAAGGCAGGGAGATCTCTTCAGCAAAGCATTAGGTTTTGGCTTAAAGAATGGCATGTTCTTTGACCAAACAGGTTCAGTCATCCCGAATTCTGATTCGTAAGTTCAAGAGTATGCTGATTTTTATTATAACAGAAACTGCTGGTCTCTTACCTCATGAATGGTTGCAGTGCGTTTAGATTCAATTGATCGTCGCTCCTTATGTCTCAATCCTTATCCTGCCCAGCCTCCATATTAAGTCTCCATAAGCCAAAAATTCCAACACTCCCATATTGGCAACATAATAACCTTCTAACTATATTTTGATTCCAGAAAGACAACATTTGAAGGCATTTAAATGCCCTCAGGCAAATCTGTGGCATCTCGATGACCTCGTTTGTGTTGCATGTGGCTTCATTTCAAAGTTGAACCCCCTCTCGGGCACATGAGCACAGGAAACAAATACAACACTGAAAAACACATTTGATGTTTGAAGCTTTTATTAATATGTATGTTGGCGTTAGAAATAAATCAAGGTTCCTTTCCTTCCTGGACCAGATTTTGACTCATAGTTACTTGCTCTTATTCATTTTCACTCCTCCGAATCTCTCTAAATAAAAATAACCTAGCCTGGACAGGTCGGGTAGCTCATGCCTGTAATCTCAGTGCTTTGGGAGACGGAGGTGACAGGATCACTTGAGGCCATGAGTTTGAGGACAGCCTGAGCAACACAGTGCCCATCTCTACAAAATTTAATTTTTTTTTTTTTTTTTTTTTTGAGACAGAGTCTCACTCTGTCACCTGGGCTGGAGTGCAGTGGTGTGATCTCGGCTCACCGCAACCTCCACCTCCCAGGTTCAAGTGATTCTCGTGCCTTAGCCTCCTGAGCAGCTAGGACTACAGGAGGGTGCCACCATGCCCGGCTTTTTTTGTATTCTTGGTAGAGACAGGGCTTCACCATGTTGGCCAGACTGGTCTCAAACTCCTGGCCTCAAGTGATCCGCCCACCTCAGCCTCCCAAAGTGCTGGGATTACAGGTGTGAGCCACCACACCTGGCCAAAATGAAATTTTTTTAAGTAAAAAAAAAAAAATTCTTAAAAAGATCTTGTTTTCTTTCAAATTTATCTTAGCACATTTTTAACACTTTGAGTGTGTGTTTGTGGTTTTTTGTTTATTTTCCAAGGAAGTTTTAAATAGTTAACATATTCCACATAAGGCTGAATGACAATGGATGTTATCGTTTGGTCACATGAGCTATATTTAAGACAGTCCCACATGCATGCAGGGATATTTGGAAATGAATGTTGAATTCAGCAATACGTGTTGCACTTCTACTTTGCATTAAGTGATAAGAGAGAAAAATATACAAATGTGGGCTTATTATGAGATTTGCCCACAAAATAGGAAACTTTGGTAATTTAAAATAAAGTGCTAAATGGAATATAACCAAAACCAATAGATAGGTGAGCTCATCTGTGTTGCACCTAGCAGAAAAGAGAGTTATCAGTATCAACCCAAATCCTCAAGGAATGAGTGCCCCACGAGAGCATATCAGATATCTTGCCTTCTGGATTCCTAACATACTAGGTCATAAATGATGACAAAAGAAAGTCTTCACTAGAAGCCAAGACATTTATTGAAGGTCTGTTTCAATCATATATTGCACAAAAACAAATCACCTCAAAACTTAGCAGCTTAGAAACAGCAATCATTTTATTTTCTTTCTAACTCTATAGGCTGACTTGGCTCACCTGGGTGGCTCTTTTGCATGTGATGTCAGGTGGGACTCTAGTCAACTGGGTGGGGCCTTGGCTGAGCTGAATGTCCACAGTGGAGAACTTACATAGCTGGTGGTTGATGTTGGCTGTTAGCTGGGAGCTAAGCTGGGACCATAGACTGTCTCCACTCTCTTCCACCTGGCCTCTCCATGTGGGTTGGGCTCCTTACAATATGGGACTGTATTCCAAGAAGGAAATGTTACTGAAATACCAGGGGTTTGGCCTACGTCCTGCTGCTCACCACACAGAAAGCCAATCACTGAGACAATGAGTATTGCCAAGGCTTTAATCAGGTGCTGCAGCCAAGGAGATGGGAGATCAGTCCCACATCCATCTCCCCAACTGACTGCAATTAGAGGTTTATAGAGCAAGGAAGAAATGTAACGTATGGGAAAACAAGAACTAAGGAGGGTAGGGAAGAGGAGCTGGTCAACAGGAAGCAGGTGGTCAGTTAGGCAATCATGGCAGGTGAGGGATCTGACATCTCATGGTCCAGTGGCAGTGATCTGGTGAGTTTCAGTTTCTTGATACTATCTGGGAGTCCTGGTGGTTGGTTTTCTGGAAAAGGAACTCTAAAGATAAGACAAATATAACTTTCTCAGATTTTAAGACTGAGAGGGCTAATTTCTGTTTATTCAAGAGAAACCATAAACATCAATTCTACGGGACAAGTGGGTCAGTTTCAGATGCAGAAGCGTCCAGGCCTTTTAAGGCTTGGGCTCAGAAGTTCCAGATCATCATTTTCTATCATATTCCATTGGACAAAAGAGTCACATCACTAGCCCAGATGCTAGGAGAGGATAAATAAATGCCACCTTTCTGTGGCAGAGTGACAGACATAAAGGTGAAAGCAGGAACTTAGAATGGCTGTCTTTGGAGACTATCTACCCATAGAGCTCGAGTAAACGCACAAAACATGCATGGCAAAGGCAAGACCTTTGCATTGGTCAGCCTGCCCAGGTCACTGGTCAGCCTGCCAGGTCATTCTCCTGGTTCAGCTACAGTCTCCTGCCTTCGTCTTCTTTCTATCTGGCCTTCCTTTGTATAAACTGAACTTCTAACTTCTGAACATCTTTCAAACCCAAGATGCCTGTATCTCTCCTAGAACTGAAAGCCTTTTGCCACGGTCTTGCTTCCCAGGCTTGACTCTTATCTCCTGCACTCTGAGCCCCACGGGACATCCTTGGTATAGTGGATTCTTTCTCAGGCCTGTGTTTAGGACCCTGATGTCCAATTTCCTCTATGGAGCTTCATGGACTCCTAGTCCCAGCCTGCCCACATCAAATCTGACCTGTTTCTCCCAATGCCCTAGTTTTAACCTTGATAGAGCATGGATGGGAGTGGACAGATAGTCATAAAAGATCCCATAGGTCTGAAGAAGTTAAACGTCTTTGATTGAGCAGAGGACTAAGCAATGCCATATAACTAGGACTAAGAACAGGATGCTTGCAGAACAGAGAGGGTTGAGGGAAACTCAGCTTGGATGAGAGAAAAGGTGAGGATGGCTGGGAAAATTAGATTTCAGGGCCAGGTGATAACAATCAAGCAGTTTAGATTTGATGTGATATGAAGCTGTAAGCCACTGTGCACTCTTGAGCTGAGGTGCGGCTTGGTGAAAGCAAGATTCGTGCAGGAGTGGAATGTAGGGTAGAGTGGAGAAACTGAAACCAAGGAGGCCAATGGTAACTGGGTGCACAGGTGATGAGTGCTGGGATTAAAGGGGACTACAGTGGAAAAGATGAATATGAGACCATTTGAAGGGAAAAAAATCTATGGAGCAGTGATTTCTCCAATATGGGAAATTCAACTAAAGATGGCCAGTGGGAAGTTGCTGTAGGCTCTGGGGAAGGGAGGGGCTGGGATGATGGACAGCAGAGTGCAGAAAGCAATGGACAGGGTAAGACTGGAGGGGAGGAAAGGTCTCTTAAACAGTATGAGCTTCCTCATCTAAGCTGCTGGATGCTGACATGAAGAAAGAATGACTCAGAGAAAAATTCAAAGGCAGAAGAGACAGGCTTTAATGAAAGTTTCAATTGAGAAGAAAAAGAGAAAGGCTAGAGGAGAAGTGACTCATCTGAATTTTGACAAATTGTGGAGCAAACAACAGAAAGATTGATATGGTGAGGAAAGCCTGGCTTGGGAAAGAAGCTGAATATCACATAGACTGAGTCTAAGGTGACACAGAGCACTCTGGTAGGAACATCTGAAAGGGCCTAGAGGTGGGGTGAGAAGTTCGGCAAGGCAACATCAAAGTGTAAGTTCCTCGTTCAGAGTTGAAGTCCTGTGCCAGTGCAGATGTGGTGCCTGTCTCTGTCCCCAGACCACCTGTGTTTGCTCTTTGCCACCTTAATAGTAAAATGGCAGGATAGGAAGGCATGTCACATAGGAATGGTACAGGGAGCCCTGAGATCCACCTGTTGCCCTTATTCTTCTGAGTTCTCTAGTGAGCTCCCTAATGTATGCTTGATCTCCACCACTCAGCATGAACAGTGCCGGTCACTAGGTCTGAGGAAGCATGGTTACATTTCCCAGGTATCTCCCCAGTATGATTCACATCACTCAGCTTCAAATGAATTTGAAGCTGTGGATCCCAGACATCTGACCCGGGTGGAGAGAGAGTGGAAAGCCTCAACAATCCCTTATGCACATCTCTTCTGGTAACCTGCTAGACCCTGAGCCCTGAAGTGGCCGTTCAGACTGGCTCATGCTCCTGCTGCTTTCCCGTTCCCACAAGGTGGTCTCAGGAGGAATGAGGTCCTCCTCTCCTCCTCTTTCCTCTTTTTCTGACTTGGACATAAATACTGCTCCCAGTTTATCTTTTTTCCTGTGTAGTGGAATTTGGAGTCACCTCTCTCAGTTCCACTTCTCTCAATTAGCAGCTAGCATCTAAAAAACCTCCATCAACCTCAAGCTTTTAATCAAGTAGAAGGCCCCCTGCTTTTCTCCTTAGCTGGTATCAGCATTTTTCTATCTGTTTTCTCTCCTTTCTCTCTCGACAGTTCTTGCTATGTTGCTCAGGCTGACAGTGGCACGATTAAGGCTCACTGCATCCTCAAACTCCTTGTCTTTTTTTTTTTTTTTTTTTTTTTTTGAAACAGAGTCTTGCTGCCGCCCAGGCTGGAGTGCAGTGGCGCTATCTCGGCTCACTGCAGGCTCTGCCCCCCGGGGTTCACGCCATTCTCCTGCCTCAGCCTCCAGAGCAGCTGGGACTACAGGCGCCCGCCACCTCGCCTGGCTAATTTTTTTTTTTTTGTATTTTTAGTAGAGATGGGGTTTCACCGTGTTAACCAGGATGGTCTCGATCTCCTGACCTCATGATCCGCCCGCTCGGCCTCCCAAAGTGCTGGGATTACACGCGTGAGCCAGCGTGCCCGGCCAAACTCCTTGTCTTAAGCAGTCCTCTGACTTCAGCCTCCCGAGCAGCTGTACTGCAGGCGCGCACCACCGAAATGGTATGAGACTACTCACCTACCCCAGTGCCTACAACCTTTCATATTACCAAACTTATAAATGTTCACCCATCTGTTTCTACTACACTTTCTAAAACGTTTCATATGACAAAGTTTTATTTTAACATGGACAGTGTCTGTCCCCTGCCTGGGGGTGGGATGGTACATATACCCCAAGGGTACTTCTATGGATTTGCATTCAAAGAGTCTTGAGTATTTTTTTTCCTACTAACTCTGTATGTGGAAGAATTCACTTAGCAGGGAAAAAGCCAAAAGCTTAAGGCTGGACCTTGGGGGATACC
The DNA here is from genome assembly GCF_009828535.3 of Hylobates moloch. Taxonomy (NCBI): domain Eukaryota; kingdom Metazoa; phylum Chordata; class Mammalia; order Primates; family Hylobatidae; genus Hylobates; species Hylobates moloch. The sequence goes on from NW_026652296.1 coordinate 40,533,146, forward strand.
TTCAGTTCAGAGAGTAAAAATAAAAATGGGTGAAAGGCAGAAAGAAGTGGTCAAAGCCATAAGAGAAAATCTAAGAAAAATTAAGAACCAAAGAAGTCATGGAAAGAACTCGCAAGAAGGAGTTTGGGGGGGCAGGAGGTTTTATGGGGGACAAGGAACAGCATATGATTCCTGAGCCCTTATGTGCTAGGTTGTGTGCTAATTGCTTTGCATGCAAATACCATTTAACCTTCATAGTTAACTTTATGAGTTATTAACACGCCCACAATTCTGAGGCATGTTCTATATGGTTTCCCAGAGTCCTCCCGGGAGGAATGGGGATGGAATTAAGTTCCAGGTGCTCACAGTAGCAATTTGCTTGATAATGTAAGCTCTAATGGCATCTCCTTTCCCTGTTCACTTCTTCATTCCCTACCACATTTTCCAGCATCACCTCCCAAATAAACTACTTGCACTCACATACTTGTGCCAGGGTCTCAGCTGCATCACTGTGGCTAGGGAGGGGAAGCCCTGAGGTATAGTTTTCCCAGGCTCCTCATGGGTCCCCTGCCTCTCCGGCTGTGAGTCAAGAACTGCCTCGGGGCCTGCTAAGTGGGAAGGGTTGATACCTTAGCAGAGGCAGGAGTGGGTGCTCAGGCCAACGAGCTGCTGGAAGACTTGTCAGGGCTGGAGGGTCTGCAGTCAGGCAGAGCTAATGAGAGGCTGGTCAGTCACGGGAGGTCGGCTACCGATCCCCGTGGGCATGAGACAGACCGTGAGTTCTCTAGCCACAGACTGTTGGCCAAAAGGCCAGCAAGGTAGCTAGGCATCAGAGGCATAAGGGCCATTGCCCCAGGAGGGAGCTGAAGGACACCATCCCCAAGGATCCTGTATTAGTCCATTTGTGTTGCTATAAAGGAATACCTGAGCCTGGGTAATTTATAAAGAAAAAACAGGTTTATTTGGCTCACAGTTCTACAGGCTGGAAGAGAAGCATGGTGCTGGCATCAGTGTCTGGTAAGGGCTTCAGGAGGCTTCCAATCATGGAGGAAGGGGAGGAGGAGCCAGTGTGTGTGGAGATCACATGAGGAGAGAGGGGTGGTGCCAGGCTCTTTTTAAGAACTAGCTCTTATGGGAAATAAAAGAGCAAAAATTTACGCATTACCTCAAAGATGACACCAAGCTGCTCATGAGAGATCCACCCCCATGACCCAAACATCTCCCATTAGGCTCCACATCCAACACTGCGGATCAAATTTCAACATGAGATTTGGAGCGGTTAAATGTCCAAGCCATGGCAGACCCCATATCTTCTTCTCTGCCATATAAGCCATTGATCTCCTCCCATCCAGCCAGAAGCCATCTTGCAAAACATTCGGGGAACGATACAGAAGACACAAAAATCTTAAAGACTGAGCGTTGCCTCATAGGATGATTAAATGACTAGATGGCAGATTTAGAAGGTAATTGTTTCCTCTTGGTCACAGGTGGGAGGAGGCTCAGTATCAAGGTCAAACAATAAAAGAGGCGCTCGTTTCTCTGCACAGCTGAGCTATGTTTTGTGTGATTCCACTTGAACAGCCTGTGAGGCTGAGCTTTGGGAATCTATGCTGAGAACCAGTCATCCTAGGATTCAAAAATCCTGGAGAAATATTTTATGGCACCGCTGATGGGTAGAGACAGGAAACACACTTAATGTCTTCTGAACACGCTGGGATCTGACTTGGCCTCTGTTCAATCCTAGCACACTTTCAGGAGTGGCTCTTTGTTTGTTTTAAAGTACCTCTCCACCCATGAATTCTGGCCCTCCAGTAGCAGGATGTTATACAAATAGGCCAAGTTTTGCACAGGACTGTGGCTCTCCTTCCCTCCTTCCATGAGGGTATCAATATGCAGAAAAGGCCCTTGCTGTCTCCTCTGTTTTGTGTTCTGCTGGAGTGGCTCTTCCTGCAATCTGCTACGACAGGAACTGGCCGCACTTAGCTCGAGTGGGCCCCCATCCAGCCCCTCTCAGCCGGGTCTGTGGTGGCCAGGGCCTCCCTGGCAAAGCTAACACACAACTACTATTGAGAAACAGCTGACAAGAGAAAGGGTGGTGTTTGAGCCTTGAAACTCAGGCTTCTGGCTAAATAACAACACATCGGATGACGGGGGTGAGCCAGGAGCGTGATAGAGAAAACAGGAGGCCGCTTTAAGGAATTTACACAGTACCTTTGCATTGGCAGGAGTTTAATTATTCATTCACAGCCAGCCAGATCTCAAAGGCTCTGCTGACAAAGCTTCAGCCCTTCTCTGCAACCATTAGAGGAAGCAGTCTGAGCCCTTTCGCTTGAGTAAACAGGCAGTGAGTACAGGCTACTATGTCCTGAACAATATCGGAGAACAGGGTTTCAGGCCATTTCCTTTACTGGCAGCGTTCTGACTTTTCATAAGGATAAGCTCAAAATGTAAGGGCCAGAGGGTCTGCAGTTAACATGGGGGGAGGAGACTGTAACCATAGCAGCAACAAGAACACTGATAGTCAGGATTATGCACTGAGCCCTTTCTATATGCCGAGCCACATTAGGCATTCTTCCTGCACCCAGAGCAAGCCTTTATCATTGTCCCCATGGTGCATTTCAGGAAACTTGGGCGAAGAGAAAGAATTTGCCCCAAATCCTAATCCTATAACTGCTAAGAGACTGAGCCAGGAGCCAAAATTAAAATGCACATCTCAGGAAACTGTTTTCTATCTATATTTTCTCTCTTTCTCTCTCGGAAACTTTCTTCAAAACCTTTGGTGTTACAATTTTTAAAACTCAGACATATGGTCAACTGTTTTTCTCCCCCCAAAGGCCTAAAATCAAGTCCCTTCATTCATGACTATTCATGATTTTTAATTTAAAAATAAAAGAATACTACAGAATACTGACTCAGAAAACTGGGTGTTTGTCATCTGCCATGAACCTGGTTTCCTGCTTGACACAAGGTAAGCAGAGTGAGTGGGTGGTGATTTTTCACCTTTATTTAAATAATTTTCTTTTTCAGTAGAACATTTGTGCAGTCCTACTTTCCCCCTACCTTGGCAAACAAGCAGGTGACCTTCCTTTGAAATCTCTGAGATGCTGAATCTATCTTTACGGAACTTCTCCCCTTACCTGTCAACACTGATTCTTGCTCCAATTCCGGAAATACAGCTGAGAAACAAGGACAAGGCAGAAAAGAGAGCTTCGGTCATCACGCCCCTACTCCCAACCAAGTCAACCAGGTCTTCAGAGAGGGTCCCTTGAGAGCATTCCCCCCCCGCCCCCACAACATCCAAGACAAGGTTAATGAATGCTAAATTATCTCCTTTTTTTTTTTTTTTTTTTTGGAGACAGAGTCTCGCCCTGTCACCCAGGCTGGAGTGCAGTGGCGCAATCTCAGCTCACTGCAACCTCCGCCTCCCAGGTTCAGGCGATTCTCCTGCCTCAGTCTCCCAAGTAGCTGGGATTACAGGTGCCCACCATCATGCCCGGCTAATTTTGTATTTTTAGTAGAGATGGGGTTTCGCCATTTGCCCAGGCTGGTCACAAACTCCTGGTGTCAAGTGATCCACCCACCTTGGCCTCCCAAGGTGCTAGGATTACAGACGTGAGCTACTGCACCCAGACTCCTTTTAAAACTAGTGAATCTGAATGATACTTCAGACCCTACAACTTGTACCAGTGATTTGGTTTCAATCCTATCATATCTTACATGGCAATCACACTGCAAATATATGCACATTCCATACCAAGTGTTGAAAAAATATGGCAGCAGGTGACTGATGTGGATTTGTTTTCTGTTGCCCAGTATACACTAAGGCTTTCTGAGGGCTGGCCATTTCACACACCTTATTTCCATGTGCCCATTATTACCACAGCCATAAGATCATCTCCCAAAAAGTGGTTCTGGAAAACTAAGTTGATCTAGCAAAGGATTACTAAAAGTGTTTGTGTATTTTAGAGAGCAAAAGCCTCTACTTGGTGGTTTCTGCTGGATTTTCCACTGTCCCAGGGTAAGAATAAAGACAACATGATACTAAGGTATGCATTAGAAGGTGAATTTTTAATTCTTAATTTCTTGGTTGGGCTTTTCTTCATAAATCAAGTTATGCATTGTGCCCTGTCACCTTTAAGTCTCCCAGGTCCATGCCAAACTGTATTTGCACTAATTGTTTTGACAGAGTGCCCAGAGTGCCGGGATTGAGCTCCTACAATGTTGCCTCTAATCCCACAGGCTTTTGAGATCCTGTGCTTTGGTCCCATTTGTATGAGGACGCTCCAAGATCATCACCCTCCCTCGCTTCCTTCTAAATCCACCCTGCATTTGTCACCCACCAGTGAGGCTTCCAAGGACAATGCGAGATGCTTTGATAACAGTACCCACAACTCACATTTCCAAAGCACCTCTGAAGTTCTGGGTCACATGCCAAGTGCTTCAGAGGAACATTGATTTAATTCTTCCAGCAGCTCTGTGCTGCGTATGTCAGCCTCCACAGCAGGTAACAAGTGGCACTCAAAGAGGCCGGTGAAGGACATTCACAGACATGAGGGTAGGGCTAAGGGACGGTGAAGCTCCCAGGAAATAGCAACAGCCTGAAGGAGCAAGGGAAGAGATAGTCTAGTGAGAGCTGGAGGCAGAGAAGAGGAGCCATTTGCCAAGAACACGGCTGTAAAGGAACACAGCTACATGCAGACCCTAGGACAGAAGGCGGTGTGCACAGATAGAGCTGGGAGGGAGAAACGCATCCATATCCCTGACCTCGCTTTTGTGTCACCTTCCAATCTCACTGGAGCAGCTCTTATTGGCCACACCCAACTGGCAGGCAGGGGAGCCTGGGGGATTCTGACCGGACAGGTCAGTCTCCTGGGCACAGAACAGGACAGAGAAAGGCAGAAAGTGGATTCAGGGAAAGCAAGTGGAGAAATACCAGCATAATATAGCTTCTCTTTTACTCACCATGTAAAATGCCCGCGTAAAAGATGAGGCAGCTGAACTCGGAGGGTTTCAGTATCTGCCCAAGTTCGTAAGTGGCAAAGCTCGAGATTCAGATCCAGGCTTTGTGATTCCGGAGTCCGTTGTCGAAGGCACTCTGAATGTGATCTTCCTGGTCCTGCCCTGTCCCCTGTATCAGACCCAGGTGATTTGAACTTTGCATGTTGTCCAAATTTATTATTTTCCTATGACAAGCAGTTTGGAGCCCAGAGTCTCTTTCTCAGGCCAGCTTTCTGTCCTGAGAAAGTAATTTCAGCATATTGCCACACATTGTAGGTTACTCTGAAACTGTCAAACCTCAGAATGGACTTGGGTTTCATCCGACACAGTGTAACATGCTACACTTAACTGTTGTCTTCCCAGGAGGACACTGCACATAAAATTCCCTCTCCCAATCCGGGTCATGCTAGGTTCCATGCCACAATCGCTTCTCAATACCCCAAAGCCCTGTGCATTAAGTAGCAGCTTGGGAACTGTTTATTACTTCTGCTAAGCCAATGCTCTGACTGGGCCGGAACTTCACTGTCAAAGGCAGGAGAAGCACAGAGGGAATTATGCAAACAAAAAAGAGTTCATATATAACTTTTAACTTATTCCTGCCAAATCTTGCTCTTGGATTTGAAAGCATATAGTTGTTCTGTCTGATAACTTATACTGCCAGGACAATCCTAGTGCCATTTTATGTGAATGTTTCAAGAGACTTGCTTCTTTGTGTAAACCACAGGAAGCTTGGAAATATGTCACACAGCTTTTTTTGTGGCAAATATAATTTTAAAAAAATTCAATAAGTTTTTGGGGAGCAGGTGGTGTTTGGTTACATGAATAAGTTCTTCAGAGGTGATTTCTGAGATTTTGGTGCACCCGTCACCGGAGCAGTGTACACTGTACCCAATGTGTAGTATTTTATCCCTCACCCCCCTCCCACCCTTTACCGTGCGTCTCCAAAGTCCATTGTATCACTCTTACGCCTTTCCGTCCTTATAGCTTAGCTCCCACTTATGAGTGAGAACATACGATGTTTGGTTTCTCCATTCCTGAGTTACTTCACTTACAATAATAGTCTCCAATTCCATCCAGGTTGCATTATTTCCTTTGTGTTTATGGCCAAGTAGTATTTTCTTTATCCATTTGTTGATTGATGGGCATTTGGGCTGGTTCCATATTTTTGCAATTGCAAATTGTGCTGCTATAAACATGAGTGTGCAAGTATCTTTTTCACATAATGACTTCCTTTCCTCTGGGTAGATACCCAGGAGTGGAATTACTGGATCAAATGGTAGTTCTAATTTTAGTTCTTTAAGGAATCTCCACAATGTTTTTCATAGTGGTTGTACTAGTTTATTACATTCCCACCAACAGTGTAAAAATGTGCCCTTTTCACCACATCTACACCAACATCTATTTTTTTTTTTTTTAATTTTTTGATTATGGCCATTCTTGCAGGAGTAAGGTGGTGTCACATTGTGGTTTGGATTTGCATTTTCCTGATCATTAGTGATGTTGAGCATTTTTCCATATGCTTGTTGGCCATTTGTATCTTCTTTTGAGAATTGTCTATTCATATCCTTAGCTCATATTTTGATGGGATTGTTTGTTTTTTTCTTGCTGATTTGTTTGAGTTCTTTGTAGATTCTGGGTATTAGTCCTTTGTGGGATGTATAGATTGTGAAGATTTCCTCCCACTCTGTGGGCTGTCTGTTAACTCTGCTGATTATTTCTTTTGCTGTGCAGAAGCTTTTTAGTTTAATTAAGTCCCACCTATTTATCTTTGTTTTTGTTGCATTTGCTTTCGGGTTCTTGGTCATGAAGTCTTTGCCTAAGCCAATGTCTAGAAGGGTTTTTCTGATGTTATCTTCTAGAATTTTTATGGTTTCAGGTCTTAGATTTAAGTCTTTGCTCCATCTTGAGTTGATCTTTGTATAAGTTGAGAGATGAGGTAAATCTGATATTTGACTTTAATTTAGACCAAATGTCTACATTTTGAAGACATTATAATTTTACCAATAATCTTTAAAAATGTCTTTATTTCCAGATTACTAAAGTCATGTGAATAAGAGGCATTAAAATTTCTATTTTTCTGACAAAATATGATATAAGCGCTTTTTTTTTTTTTTTTTTGAGACGGAGTCTCGCTCTGTCGCCCAGGCTGGAGTGCAGTGGCACAATCTCGGCTCACTGCAAGCTCCGCCTCCCGGGTTCACGCCACTCTCCTGCCTCAGCCTCCCGAGTAGCTGGGACTACAGGCGCCCGCCAACACGCCCGGCTAATTTTTTGTATTTTTAGTAGAGACGGGATTTCACCGTGTTAGCCAGGATGGTCTCGATCTCCTGACCTCGTGATCCGCCCGCCTCGGCCTCCCAAAGTGCTAGGATTACAGGCTTGAGCCACCGCGCCCGGCCTATAAGCGCTTATTTTTTCTAAGCCAATTAGAGCTCTTTTATATATAAATATCACACACACAACACATAAATGACAGACAGACAGAAGATCCGGTAGTTGTAAGGTTTTTCATTTGCCAGTTTCTTAATTGGATTACTGGCGTCAGGGTGGAGCCTTTGTAGGAAAAGCGCCAGGAAAGCATACAGCTTCTAGGGCCTAATAAGAGGGCTTTGTGGCAAATACACTTTTAAAACCTAACTCTGCCAAGTGCACTGGTGCGTACCTATAGTCCCAGCTACTCAAGAGGCTGAGACAGGAGGATCGCTTGAGCCCAGGAATTCTGGGCTATAGTGCAATATGCCGATCGGGCGTCCGCACTAAGTGCGGCATCAATATGGTGACCTCCTGGGAGTGTGGGACCATCAGGTTGCCTAAGGAGGGGTGAACTGGCCCAGGTCAGATATGGAACAGGTAAAAACTCACGTGCTGATTAGGAGTGGGATTGCATCTGTGAATAGCCACTGCACTCCAGCCTGGGCAACATAGAGAGATTCTGCCTCTTAAAAAAAAAAAAAAAAAAGACAAAACCTGGCTCTTTGGTGTGGAACATTTTGAGTGACAACATAAATAATGATGACAATGGATCAAAACCCATAAACTACAATAAATTCCTATGAGTCCATACCGATACAAATAAATAATTGAATAAATAAATAAACAAGGGAGAGGGAAGGCAACAGAATCCCAATTAATAAATGTAGAAGGAATGATGCAATTGGAAAACTATCATTTGGCAAGACACATAGTAATAATTGTTCTAGACCAGAAACATCCATGGGAAAGCTGGGTGCAGTGGCTCACACCTGGAATCCCAGCACTTTGGGAGGCTGAGGTAGGGGGGAGTGCTTCAGCCCGGGAATTCAAGACCAGCCTGGGCGGCATAGCAAGACCCCATCTCTACAAAAAACAAAAATAAAAAATTAACCAGGTGTAGTGGCACATGCCTGTGGTCCTAGCTACTTGGGAGGCTGAGATAGGAGGATCACTTGAGCCTGGGAGGTTGAGGCTACAGTGAGCCACGATTATGCCACTACACTCCTGCCTGGGTGACAGAGTGAGACCCTGTCTCAAAAACAATAAAAATAGAAACAAATAAGCTGACTCTTTCACTAAATACCATCTCCCTATACATTTAAGACATGATTTGATATAAGTGGATTTGCATAACTTAAATTCTGTTGCATTTCTGATACATTTCTGTTTGTCTATTCTCTATGTGATCAGTCTCTTCATTTCAATTTGCTATATGAAAGCAGATTTTCAAACTATTCACATGGTAACACCTTGAAGTCTCACTCGCTTTCTGATTCTCTTAACACTTTCAGATAGGACCCTGCATTGTTGTTTCCTTCTCATACCTCTCTCATCCTTCTCAATCAAAATAGTTGAATGGGTTAGTCAATGGGTGGATTAATAAAGCTACAGAGTCACTCTCCAAGAGTGCATAGTACATGATGTGCCCGAGGGAGAAAACCAGGGGGCAGGTCGCAGGGGAAGCACTCTCAAGTAGCATGAAGTAACAGATGCTACATGTCTCCCCCAGCATCCACTGCAGACAGTCCCCTACAGTGCCACCCACAGCTTCCTGAAATAGCTTCCTGCATCTTTGTGCCCAAGGGCATTTTCTGGCATGGAAGGTGATTACCCAGCATAGGGCAGTTTGTAAGTGCCAGGAAGTTGGATTTAATGCACAAGGCACAAACTTCAGCCACTGAGGGAAGGAATTGGTGAATAAATATCCCAGCTTCCCTGCCCCTCAGGAGGGCAATAATGAGTTGTGTTCCACACAGCTCCTTGAGGGTCTCCAGTGGGATAGAGCTGCTGTTGCCCACGGGACAACCTGCTTACTGACACATCTTATGTAGGGCTTCCCTGGTCACTTTCCCATTCCTCACTGTGCTTCCTGCAGTCATCTTCCAAATCAATTACTTGCATCTGGATCTGTCTCAGGATCTGTCTTTGGGGAGAATCCCAAGTAAGACACACTGGGAAAAGGGGGGTCATCCAATTGCACATAAACAAACACTTTAGGCTCTCTCTGTCTCTGATGGAATGGATCACTTCTAATCCCACGTTTTCTCTCATACTTCATAGCCCTTTGAGGACAGGCCATGGCATTTGATCTTGCCTACCTCTCCACTCCCTAAATTTTAGAAACAAGAGTTTGATTCTCTCTATGACCCTGGTCCAGCCTAGCTAAGCTGTCATAGGGACACACAGCTTAGATCCTTGATAGGCGCTCATGCTAGTAAACCCATTTGAGGGAGAACTAAAGAGCCACCCTGGACAGCCTTAGTGCCGGTGAACTCCTTAACTCCCCTAGAAAAAGAGTGAATGCGGCATAACCATATGGTGCTCCTGTCGTTTAGGATGATCTGGTTATGCTTGATCAGCATATACTACAGGGGCACTTATCAAGGAGGTGGAGACACTAATTACCCTGTTGGAAGTTAGTCATGACACCTCCTGTCAGCAGGTGTTAATATGAATCTTAGTGTCCACCTAACTTCTCTATTAAGCTGATTGAAAGTTTCATTTTCTTTATGGACCTGTACAGGCTTGAAAAGGGAGATATTCTAACAAAGAACTCAAAGATCTAGGACGGTAGTAAGTTACCAAGCTTTACCCTTATACTTATTTTGTTTTTTAAAAGAGAATTCTATCTAAGTTCTCATATGTTTTATCTTAAATGATTTTTTCCTAGTTATCAAAAGTAATACATGCTCATGTAGTGATTCCACAGCCTTGAAAATAAATAAAAATCATTGCCTGCATAAAATCCAGGTATACATTTTGGGGTTGTGTTTTCTTTCCTCTGCATTATGTAGAATTATAGATGCATTCATGTGCTGATAAAGTTATAAAATCTGTATCATATTGTACATACAATTTTCTCTTCTTTCTTTTTAAATCTAACATTATAATATCAACATTTCCCTTGTCTTGATAGAGTTATAAATAATTTTAGTGGCTGCATGCATGATATTCCAAAGAATGAATATTCTATAATCTTATTTTCTTATTACACACTTAAGTTAGTTATAATTTTTGATATCATTAAGCAGTGCTGTGATATCTGCATATAAATAATGTTGTGATGAAATATGCATATATTTCAACTTTTTCAAATTTAAAAAAATTTAAAAATATTTCCTTAGGATAGTTCCTACATAGAAAATTATAGGGACAAAAGATACAGATTTATTTGAATTTCTTATTAGAAAGGCTGTTCCAATTTATATTTGGATTAGTATTATATCAGCATCTCATTCAACTATTAATTTTAAAGCCCTTTGCTAATTTGATGGGAAAAAATAGTATCCCAATTTTGTTTAATTTGTAATTCATTGCTGGTGAGATTTATTCTGTATTTCTTCCATCAATTTTTTTGTTTATATCCTTTGCCTATTTTAAAATTATTTATTTATCTATTTTTAATTGACAAACAATTGTGTATATTTTGGGGTATGTGTGATGTTTTGATCTACGTGTACATTGTTGGAAAGATTCACTCAAGCTAATTAATATATCCATTACCTCAACAACTTAGCATTTTTTTGTGCATGGAGAGGTCATTAAAAATCTATTCTTTTAGCAATTTTAAACTATACATTTTTATTAACTGTGGTCACCATGTAGTACAAATAGATCACTAAAACCTTTGCCCATTTTTCTATTAGAAATTTGGTGATTTTCTTATCAAGATGTTTAAGGTTGATATACACTAGAAATAGACACATGTGGTCTATCACACCTATTGCAAATATTTTTCTAGTTTGTCATCAGACTATAACTTGCCATGCTTTTAAACAAAGTTGCCCACACGTATTTCTAGTTTTAAAAAAAGATTTGTTTTTACATTTTATTCCTTACCATCTCCAGAATTTATTTTGCTACAAATGGTTTACTTCTATTTTTCTAATAAATTACTGTAGGTTTAACAACCATTTAGTTACATATTTCAGGCAAAAAGCACTAGAACTTTTCTTTTTGAAACTAGTAGCTGAAGTTACACTTTGTCCAAAGCCAAAAAGAACTTGCAGATGCCCTTTGCTTCCTTAGAAGTGTTGATTCAGATTTTGGAAAGTGAATGATCAAAAAGTGTTTCAGGAAGCTTCAGTGTTTCCAAAGCATTAGCATTAAGGAGAGTAGAGAGGCCTGTTTGTGTCTCTGGGTAAGTAGAGATGACTTAGGGCTTTGGTCTGGGGATTTTCCGTGAGTGCATGAACACCCTTAAGCAGGGTGGCATTCAAACGCCACTTCCTCTGCATCCTTTCCATAGGTCTGCGGTCACAATTCTGCCAAGAGGTTAGTGAATGGAGGAAGCCCTTTTATCAGGCAATTTTCTAACACAGAAGTGTTTGTCCTTCCTGAAATGAAGTGATGATATATTTGTGTAAAAGAGGAAGCAGCAGGCAGGGTAACTGAGTGTTTGTCACTCCTCTCTGGCAGGTTTTAGGTGCTTCAGCAAGAAGATACAATTAAAAACATTTCTCACACAAAAATCTCCCCAGCCCACCAACTTGGAGGTAGCCGGTATCAGAAAATGTGTTTTCTTGGCATTCAGTACAGCCAATGGTCGCATTTAAATAGTTTGTGAAGAGCCGGATTTGACCTGTCATTTGTTCTCCTATTGCAGAGGCCTTTTGTGGCTTTTTGCTCCCCACCACAGTCATTCACTGTATTTTGCGACAGTCCCCAATTCTCCTTTAGGGACGTCTTGTCCCCTACCCACTCACACGTGTCTTGGTCTTTCTCCATCACCTGCCACAGCGATTGGCAGGGGCCCAGTGAAGGTCAACCCAGTTTTCTTGTTTGAGCCCCTGAACTGCCTGGCCATCCTGCCATAGGAAGAGCCCAGTGGTGAGTCAGCTACAGAAAGGCTCAGTAGGAGCTCAGCCTTGCACCCTAAAGCCAACTCCATTCCTGGACATCTCAGTTGCATGAATTAATACATTCCCTTTTCTCTCTTACAGCAGCTTGAGTTGGCCTTCTTCAGGGTTACATTTTTTTAAGTCTTTTTTTTTTTTTTCTGAGATGTAGTCTCTCTCTGTCACCCAGGCTGGAGTACAGTGGCATGATCTCCGCTCACTGAAACCTCTGTCTCTTGGGTTCAATTGATATCCTGCCTCCGCCTCCTGAGTAGCTGGGATTACAGGTGCACGCCACCATGCACAGATAATTTTTTTGTATTTTTTTAGTAGAGACGGGGTTTTGCCATGCTGGCCAGACTGGTCTTGAACTCCTGACCACAGGTGATCCACCTACCTTGGCCTCCCAAAGCACTGGGATTACAGGCATGAGCTACTGTGCCAGACCCTTGGATTATTGAGAATAGGCTTTTTTTTTTGTTTTGAGACAGGGTCTTGCTCTGTTGCCCAGGCTGGAGTGCAGTGGTGCAACACAGCTCACTACAGCCTTGACCTCCCGGGTTCAAGCAATCCTATGACCTCAGCCTTCTGAGGAGCTGGGACTACAGGCATGCATCACCATGTCTGGCTACTTTTTTTACTTTTTGTAGAGACGAGGTCTCTCTATGTTGCCTAGGCTAGTCTCAAACTTCTGGGCTTGAGCAATCCTCCTGCCTTGGCTTCCCAAAGTACTAGAATTACAGGTATCAGCCGCTGCACCTGGCTGAGAATGGACTTTGTAATAACTTTCCCTATGCAGGCCCATTTGAGATGAACGGGAGACGCCAGAAGTGCCTTTGTACTGATGCCCCCACCACCAAGCACTCTCCAGACCCGGGCTCAGCTTCGTCTCCACCCCTGTTCAGTCTACCCCTGGGATCTCCAGGTTTAATACTTTAGGGAAACTTCCCTTTGCCGGCACTCAGAGTCGGACTTGGAACAATTCTGCAGGTCAGCCCTTGCACAGCCATGAGAGTGAGTTACCTACTTCCCTTCAAATCTTGCGCCCTAGGTGCCTGGCTTGCCTTGCTCAAAGTCAGATCCTGGCCCTCCCGGAGGGGAACCAATTTTCTTTTTGTAGCCCCACACTGGGGTTTTGCCCTGGGATTTCACCTCTCACTGGGGTTTCATAGCAGAAGGTTTGATCCTCTGCTAAGAATCACAGTCAGTCATGTCAGAACCTAGTGCTTTTGCTAGAGAAAAAGTATCATTCAAATTTAGATTCTGAAAGCGTCTACGCTGGTGGCTCCTCACCTATCTTTTCTTATTGTTTTGCTCTGAAGCAGAAGAATCAGGATCGTTTCTAATTCCAAGCCACTCAAAAACAGCTGATAATTTTTGTCTTTTCTCTTTTCTGGAAGAATATGGATGTATTTTGCCTCCTTCTTCTCACTTATTTGATCTTCTGATGGCCTTTATCTCTGCATGAGGAGCAGAGCGTTTCTGTATATAAATCCATGAAAACAGTAATAGTAATTCACACATATGATGGGCTTTATGAATTTTAGCTATTAGTATTTTTTACATATTATTTCTACTGAGTAGTTAAGACAGACTGCTGATTACTATTGATAGAAGTACCTGAGGTTCTCATATATATTTTAAAACACTCTGAGATTTCTAAAGTAGAGGGAACATCAAAAAGAGAAAATTTTTTATGATTCAGCGTATCACCTCTAAATAGCAGCAGTTGTATGGCCTTGATTAGGTAATCAGTGCCTGCACAACCGCTGAATCATAGCCCTCATTCCTCTTAATGGAAACTCACATGGTCATTGTGTTCACTTTCTATTTTTGAAATATACCTTCATGGGTGGAATTTTTGGTGAGGAAGTGAGGGAAAACTAGGGCTATCTAATTCAGAAATCTTGTGTGCAATCACATCAATCTGGTGAAAATAATTTTTTTTGCTCTAAGTCAACTGATTGGAGGTGAGAAAGGAATAATGGTCATTTTATCTCATTTCCAGCAACAATAATAAAGAGATAAAAAGGAATCAAATAAGCCAAATTAATCTGCCATTATTTTAATCAAGAAGACAGAGCAAGCCAGATCCTGAGTCACCTTCCTCCCAACTATTTTTATTAACTTGAAATAACAAAGGATGGAAGCCTGAAATGACCCAGATCACTTTTCTTGGTTTTAGTGCCCAGTGGATAAAGCATATCCTGGAATTCTCCGAGGTGGGGACTGTTTATATAAGTCAATATTCTGAAAATGGATTTTTTTTAAAGTTGGGGAGAAAGAAAAAAAACCTAAAGTCAGAGAAAAACTTTCTGTTGGCCACAGATTAAACAACACTTTTTAAAAATTGATGGTTTTGCTAACTTTGCAGAAAACGAATTCTGTATTTCTTTAGTATGTGCTTCTTGGAGGCATCAGTCACTCCAGCATGCTTGAGAAAAACTCTTAACAAGTAAAAACAATAAAGCAGAGCCAGAAAAGGGTTGTATCTGGGCTGATTCAAAGCCAGAGTGTATTCAGGCATTTTTAAATTATGAACAACGCATTTTGGACGTACAAAGAAGGACAGAAATGATGAAATCAACACCCATCAAACAATTACATTCCTTCCAAGGACCCACTAATGGCCTTCCTCACCATCGGAGGTGACCACTATGGTGGATTTGGTGTTTTCCACTCAGCAAGCCCACTCCCACGTCCCTCTGCATATGTGTCCTGGGGCTAGGCACAGACAGCATGAACTGCAATCGTGAGATATTAGAACAGCCTGGCCGGGTGTGGTGGTTCACTCCTGTAATCCCAGCACTTTGGGAGGCCAAGGCGGGTGGATCACTTGAGGTCAGGAGTTTGAGATCAGCCTGGCCAACATGGTGAAGCCCTGTCTCTACTAAAATACAAAAATTAACCGGGTATGGTGGAACACACCTGTAATTCCAGCTACTTGGGAGGCTGAGGCAAGAGGATTGCTTGAACCCGGGAGGCAGAGGTTGCAGTGAGCTGAGATCGTGCCACTGCACTCCAGCCTGGGCAACAAAGCAAACCTCTGTTTAAAGAAAAAAAAAAAAGCTCACTCAACAAGTCCATTTTCAAAGTTGGTTTTTACAAGATATTTTCTATGGTAGATTGATTAATTGATTAATTAGTGGTCTTCTTTTTTTATGGAGACAAGGTCTTGTTTCATCACCCAGGCTGGATGATGCAGTGGCATGATCATAGCTCGCTGCAGCCTCAAACTCCTGAGCCCAAGTGATCCTCTCACCTCAGCCTCTTTCATAGCTGAGACCACAGGTGTGCATCACTACACTCAGCTAAGGCCACCCTAGATCAGCCAGTAGCTGCTGAACTCCTAGACAGATAAGTGATCTCAGTCAAGACCAGCCAAGCCCAACCCAGATCAGATGAACCCCACAGACTCATGAGCTGAATAAACACGTGTTGGTGTATGCCAACAAAGTTCTGTGGCTGCGTTTTAGTGGCACAGAGAGTGGACATGCCCTCTTCCCAACTGTTCTGGAGACTCTATCCATGGTCCTGCCTCCCTTCCAGCTGCAAGTAATTAGTAATAACTTGAGTTATCTCAAATAACTCAGTTTTTTGAGACAGAGTCTTTCTGTGTCATCGAGGCTGGAGTGGAGTGGTACAATCATGCCTCATAGGATCTCACTGTGCAGCCCAGGCTGTTCTCAAATTCCTGGCCTCTAGTGATCTTCCTGCCTTGGACTCCCAAAGTGCTGGGATTACAGGTGTGAGCCCTAGTGTCCAGCCCCAAATGAACTTTTTTTTTTTTTAAGACAGGGTCTCACTCTTTTTGCCCAGGCTGGAGTGCAGTGGCGTGATCTCCACTCACTGCAACCTCTGCCCCCAGGTCCAAGCAATTCTCATGCCTCAGCCTCCTGAGTAGTTGGGATTACAGGTGTGTGCCACCACACCTGGCTATTGTTTTTTGTATTTTTAGTAGAGACACAGTTGAGCTTTTATACA
Organism: Hylobates moloch; assembly: GCF_009828535.3. Classification (NCBI taxonomy): domain Eukaryota; kingdom Metazoa; phylum Chordata; class Mammalia; order Primates; family Hylobatidae; genus Hylobates; species Hylobates moloch. The sequence goes on from NW_026652296.1 coordinate 40,549,417, forward strand.
GATTGACTGCACTGAAAAATCAGAGGTTTGTTTAATCCAATATAGTAAAATCATATGCCCCCACTTTTTTTTAAAGCTTCATCTAGGAACTGAAGACCAACTGATACCTAGGACTCTGCATTTAGAGCTAGAAGCTACATGAAAATTCATCCAGGCCAGAAAACTTACGGTTTAGATGGCTTCAAGTCTCTAAAGCTAATTAATAACCAGGCTAGGTCAGAAGCGCAGGTGCCTCCTAGGACAATGTTCAACTAACCATATTATTTGCTGGCCTGAAAATTTCAATGGAAGCTCAATATTTGGTGAAAGCGAGAAGGATAGTGAGCTAATTTTTTATAATGATGGTTCTCAATGAACCACACTTACCAATATTCATGTCCTTGGATTGTTCCCCGCTCCTTGAATCTGGGCTGGTTCTGTGACCTTCTTTAACCAATAGATCATGGAGGAAGTGACAGGATGCCAGTTCAATTCTAAGCCTTAAAAAGGCCTGGCAGCTTTCATTTTTTGTATTTTAGAAGAAGCCAGCCACCATGTAAGAAGTTTGAATATCCAGAGACCACCTGCCTGTGAGAAGTCTAATCTAGCCATGTGGAGAGGCCAAGCAGAAAGGAAGTGAGGCCACTGGCTAACAGCCCCAGCTGAGCTTCAAGCCAACAGTCAACACCAGCTTGCCAGCCATGTTAGTGAGGCCATCTTGCAAGTTCGTTCTTCAGCCCCAGTCAAACATCAGCCATGTAAAGCTGAGATGAACTGTCCCGGCCAAGCCTTGCAAATTGCAGGATTGTGAGCAAATAAACAAAACGTTTTCTTCAGCCACTGAGATTGGAGATAGTTTGTTACATAGCAGTAAGTAGTTGAAACACAGAGGGTATCAGCTTGTGGCCTCAGGCATCTGAAATGAAACAAACAAAACAAAACACTGATCTCCTTAGACTCATCTCCTGTATCCGGTAACTTATCTCTAACATCCTTCCACTTCTAAAATTCTTTAAGCTTGTGACTCCATGGCTCATTCCTTTTAATATCATACTAGCCTTGTGTCTACATGATCAAATGATTTTAGTTTACAGAAGCTGACTGGCCTGACAAGGATTACTTTTCCCACCAACGAGCAGGAATGCAGCTGGCAAGGGGGAGGAAGAATGGTCTTCCAGAGGTAGAGGCAGACAGTAGAAGAAGCCCCAATAGTTCAGGTGCTGGCAGCAAGGAAAGAAAACCCAAAGTTTGTCTCCATGGAGGATAGTGAGGATATGTATAGAGTAATAAACAGAATATCCACAGGAAAAGCACCAGGCATGCTTGAAACAGGCAGGTCAGAAATTGACTTGAGAAATAGACTTCTGATTCATCTAGTCGAACAAAAAACACTTAAAAATATACTGGGCCAACCTCGTTAACATAGTGAGACCCCCATCTCTACGAAAAAGAAAAATAAAAAAGTAGCCAGGTATAGTGGCACACCTGTAGTCCCAGCTAGGAGGGAGGCTAAAGTGGGAGGATCGCTTGAACCCAGAAATTCGAAGTTGTGGTGAGCTATGATCACACCACTGTACTCCATCCTGGGTGATAGAGTGAGACCCCATGTCTAAAAACAAACAAAAAACCCCTTTTTAAAAGAAATTCAACTGATTGAAGCATAAAAAAAGGGTAATGGGACATCAGATCATGTCAAGTCTTGTTGGTCATTGTAAGGACTTTGGCTTTTTTTTTAATTGACACATAATAATTGTGCATATTTATGGGGCACATAGTGATGTTTCAATACATATATTTATAGTTATCAGATCAGAGTAATTAGCATAACCGTCATCTTAAACATTTATTATTTCTTTGTGTTGGGAACATTCAATATCCTCCTTCTAGCTATTTGGAACTATCTAACGTATTATTGTTAACTATAGTCATCGTACAGCACTAGAGAACATGAGAATTTATGCCTGCTATCTAGCTGTAATTTTGTATCCTTCAGCAAATCTCTCCCTATCCCCCTCTTCCCTCTGTCCTTGCAGCCTCCAATATCCTCTGTTCTACTTTTTACCTCTTTGAGATCTTTTTTTTAGCTTCCACATATGAGTGAGAACATACGGTGTTTAACTTTCTGTGCCCGACTTATTTCACTTCACTTCATGTCCCCCAGTTCCATCCCTGTGGCCACGAATGCCTGGAGTTCATTTTTTTATGGCTAAATCGTATTCTATTGTGCATAAATACCACGTTTTCTTTATCCAGTCGTCTTCTTCAAGAGCCTTTCCTACTCTCACTGAACTGGTCTATCTTGACTTCCAGCTTCCAGAGGACAAACTGAGGGATGTATTTACTTCCTTCCTGCTTTTCCAAGTGCCATTCTGGTTTGTCTTTTTACCTGCCTCGTGTGAGCTGGATGACCTTGTGCCAGCCATACAACTTTTCTGAGTGTTGGTGAAATAAGTGCACGGAACTGCTTTACAAAACGGTATTCAGATGTGATGGCATTTTCCAGCCGTCCTAATGAGGCCAGAAGTATCATGGCAAAGCCAGGCAAGTGATTTCCTCCCTAGGAACAACCAGTCACTAACCAGCTTTGGTTACTTTTTCTCTTTACAATGGAGGACTACGTCTGTCAGTTGCATTCCACGCTCGAAACCTTCTATGATTCCAGAATGTTCTTGCTAATACTCTTGACAATTATGTAAAATCATTTAACCTAGGCTATATCATGACCAGTGTTGGCATGGGGTAGGGTAGAATTACATGGGCAAAGCGAATGAGGGGCTTTCCTTTTTTCTTTTTTTAGGAGACAGGTTCTCACTTTGTTGTCCAGGCTGGAGTAGAGTGGCATGATTATAGCTCACTACAGCTTTCAATTCCTGGGCTCAAGTGATCCTGCTGCCTCAGCCTCCCAAAGTGTTGGGATTACAGGTGAGAGCCACCAGGCCCGGCCTTGGCCAGCTTTCTTCCCATTTATGGTCCAGAAAGAAGGGGATATTTCACCTCATATAATGGGGCATCAGTGAAAGTGCCCCTCCTTGCCAAAGAGCGTACATAACAAAAGTGGAGAATCAAGGGTTCTGGGACGTTGCGTTGACTTGTTCTGATGGTGTCCAGTGTGAGCTATGCAGAACCACGGGAAACCACAGGTGTGTAAATCCTTCCCATTCAACACATTTAAAAATCAAGTGAGCACACAAATGAGCAATCTTAGCCAACAGAAATGGCCTTGTTCCAATTTTCTGGAGAGTAGAGAAAAAAACCCCTATGTATTGAACATTTTTGTGCCACTTATTGTGTTCAATTCTTTTTATGCTCATTTACTCCTTAGATAGAATAAATAGCCCAGTGCAGGTTTATCTCCATTTTATAGGTGAGGAAAACTGAGTCTTGGAGAGTCTTGGAGAATTCAGTCACCCATTGAACACTGCACACCTAGTAATGGGAAAAGACTGGGAATTGGAGGCTTCAGGTCTGCTGTCATCCTATCCTGCCTTCCACACATTCCAGGGAAGTTCACTTGTCTCTTCCCATTTTGGCTTCATCGCCTTTTATGATCATTTGGCCCTGCTGTTCTTTCTGTTTTCACAGGGTTGCAAGAACACATACACATTTCTGTAACCCCTATAGTACGCGGAATACAGCCACAAGCACAAACCTGGGTGGTAACCACACAAAACCAATCTGCTTCTGGTGAGCCTCACACAGCCCATTGCATCTCACCTCCTTGCCTTGACCTTGGGTGCATTCAGCTCCTTTCCCCAATTCAGATGTCACCTCCACCAGGAAGCCTTCTCTGAGCTCCCCCCTTATTCCCACCGCCCAGTTCTCCCTGATCTCTCCTATACTGCCGAGTACATGTCGCTATTGTTAATTACTATTATTTAGTTAGGTGTCTGTCTCCTACACTGTCCTGTGAGTTCTCTGAGGTCAGGGCTGTGAATGTCTCCTCTATTAGACTGTGGTGTCTCTGGGGCTTGAGGCCGTATTCTTATGATCTTTATAACTTCATTGCAATGCATGAAACTAGCACAGGGTAGGGACTCAAGACTACTGACTGGATCAAAAAGATTGCCAAGAAGGACAATAAAAAGTGATAAATATTAGGGTGGCTTATAAAGGGTAAGCTCAATTCAGAGAAAAGAAGAAAAATAAGAACAGACAAAGAAAAATAATATAAAGAGAAAGGTTCCTGAAGGGCAGTGTTTTGAAGATGTCAAGGGAATGTCTTAGTGATGCTCTGTGACATATGAATTCTTAAATTCTTAAAAATATGATCCACGTCTTTCCAATTATTTACTATGATGAGTCTAATATTTGCATAATTCATATATACCCTAAGTATAAGTAACATCAGGGATTTCCCAGTTAAAATTCAGAAAAAAACTATCAAATATAATTCTTGCTCAAGGATTTACTGAAAGGAGTAAACTATGTATTTCAATCATCTTACTAAAGTACAAGATCTTAATTATAAATCAGCCCAATTAAGTGGGCAATTCCCACATTCCAGGACAGACATTAATTTATGCCAAGTGAATGGTAAATAATGAGGATTCTATTCTCTTTATTGCTTTGTGGAAGATGTATTGATTTGCAATTGTTGTTGTTATTTTAGCTAGTCAGCATCCAAAAGCCCTTCCTCCAACAAAACTCCCCATTTTTGGGGGTGGGGGATTTCCTATCCTGTATAGTTTTGCTTGGAGATAGTACCCACCTCCTACTACAAAGGGGTCTAGCACCTCAGATTTTCTGTCCCATGGCAGCCAGCAGGGTGAATGTATAAACTGGGCATCTGACCAACGTTTAGCCAACTGGTCATTCTTTGTTGAGACTTTGAATTTGAGGATGTGAGGGATGGCTACGGGTCCCTTGTTGTTATGAAAGCTATAATATGCCGATACTACACAGCATATTCTGTGACCTGTCCAGGCCACCTGGAGCTTGCTTAGTTTCTACTTTTCTTTTCTTTTCTTTTTTTTTTTTTTGAGACGGAGTCTTGCTCTGTTGCCCAGGCTGGAGTGCAGTGGCGCGATCTCGGCTCACTGCAAGCTCCGCCTCCCAGGTTCACGCCATTCTCCTGCCTCAGCCTCCCGAGTAGCTGGGACTACAGGCGCCCGCCACCACGCCCGGCTAATTTTTTTGTATTTTTAGTAGAGGCGGGGTTTCACCGTGGTCTCGATCTCCTGACCTCGTGATCCGCCCGCCTCGGCCTCCCAAAGTGCTGGGATTACAAGCGTGAGCCACTGCGCCCGGCCTAGTTTCTACTTTTCTAATTATTGGTTCTCCAATCTCTCATTGATTTTGTGAGCCTGACATTCTTCCAATGAATTGTCTTTCACTTAAAAAGCCAGTTTCTGTTGCTTGCAACTAAGGATTCTGTCTGAAACGCCAGGTAAAAAGAGTCTCAATTTAAGACATATATGTAGATTCATAAGTGGATTGGTAAAAAATTTGTATTATTGTATTATGTTTCCCAACAATTACTATGTTTCGCAAGAATTGCTTTGAGATTTTTTTTCTGGAAAATTATAGGAATTACCAAATAAAACAAACCGTGTGATGAATGACTCCACTTCGAATGAATAGTTTTTGTTGACATTCCATTATCTGTTTTTGTTTTTAGAAAAACTAACACCTAGTTCTAAATCAAGGAGAACATCTTATCTAATATTAAATCTAATGGTGGCACCTTGTCTACCAGGGACAGTGTGAGTTAATGAACAAACTTTTGCAGGCTCCTCACCTGTGTAACTTCATTTTTCTCTAGACTTTGAATCGTCTTCTATTCAGTCTTATTTATTGCTTAGACAGTTTCCATGATTCCTGATTTTCCCAACATTATCATTCAAAGATATGTCTTTTTACTTATAAACGTTCTCATGGTATGTACCCTTGGGGTTATATTTTTCTAATGTTGATGTATATCCATGATTCAATGTTGATATACTGACACTGCTCTGATGATTAAAAAATGAAAATATATCCAAAGCAGATGACATTGTGGTTGAAATGTACAGCTGCGAATACATCTGCTTGAATAAATTTAGAAAAATGATTAGTTTTCTTTTTCTTCAGGCATTACTCCGTTATCAGGCATCCATCAGACATATCAAAATGGCTAGTACATTTTCAAAAACTTTCAAAAGTCTGCCTTAAGTGATATTCTCATATAAAATTATTTATAGTTAAGTTTAAAGTATTAAATTTTCTTGCTTGACAGATACTTGGAAAGAAAAGAAACTAGTAGGTTCCCGTTATAAAATAAACTAATAGGAGATATTTTTGGAGATAATATATATTTTCAGTGTATACAGTTATAGTGCCATCTGGAAAACAGAGACATTAGGGTCTCATTCTTTTTTTTCTTTTCTTTTTTTTTTTTTTTTCTGAGATGGAGTTTCCCTCTTGTTGCCCAGGCTAGAGTGCAATGGTGCGATCTAGGCTCACTGCAACCTCCGCCTCCCGGGTTCAATGATTCTCCTGCCTCAGCCTCTCAAATAGCTGGGATTACAGGCATACGCCACCACACCCGGCTAATTTTGTATTTTTATTCGTGATGGAGTTTCTCCATGTTGATCAGGCTGGTCTCTAACTCCTGACCACAGGTGACCCGCCCACCTCGGCCTCCGAAAGTGCTGGGATTATAGGCATGAGGGACCGCACCTGGCCAAGGGTATCATTCTTATGAAATGTCATCGTCCTTTCTTTCTTAGGAATTTTAGGTAGGTATATATTCTCGGACACAACGTAGATACAGAGGAGATGTTAGGTCAAAATTTCAGAGTGAAAGCTGATACAAGAAAAAAATCTTGAATTTATTGGACTATAGTTTCTGTTTTATAGAAAATAAGGACCAAATGCAGTGGATGACATCTCTAGTTCCAGTGCTTTGGGAGGCTGAGATGGGAAGCTCGCTGGAGCCCGAGATTTTGAGGCTTCAGTGAGCTACAATCATGCCACTACCCTCCAGTGTGGGTGACAGAGTGAGGCCTTGTTTAAAAAAGAAAAGAAAAAACAAAAAGAATATCAGATTGCAAAGTGGCATCCAAATGAGGACACACAGCATGCATGACGTCCTAAAAGATCTTGCTCCTAAGGACAGACACAATGAGCTTATCCAATAGGAAAATTGGTGGCTAAAAATGGAATTTTCCCTCACACTCAAATTAACATAATATTCATGATAATTGGGATTAACATGCAAGCACAAGATATTTTTGTCAGTCTGAAAAAGTAAATCTTCCCAAGCTAAAAAAACTCTCTGATGAAAGAAAAATTGAAAAATAAAACACAGTAACTTTTAATGTATTTTTAAGATTTGTTTTTATACACAAAATATCTTTTATTCTGTATTATACAGAATCAAAACCCCACACAAGCATTGTTTATAAGATCCGCTAATGTTATATTATTATTATTATTATTATTTTTGAGACAGAGTCTCGCCCTGTCACCCAGACTGGAATGCAGTGGCGCGATCTCAGCTCACTGCAACCTCCGCCTCCTGCGTTCAAGTGATTCTCCTGCCTCAGCCCCCTGAGTAGCTGGGATTATAGGCACGTGCCACCATGCCCGGCTAATTTTTGTATTTTTAGTAGAGACAGGGTTTCATCATGTTGGGCAGGTTGGTCTTGAACTCCTGAGCTCAAGTGATCTGTCTGCCTCGGCCTCCCAAAATGTTATATTTTTATAACTTTTATGCTTTTTTTAAATAACTGGTATGCTTACATAACAGCTTTCTTTAAATCTGAGTTAAGAAAATTTGTCAGTATATCATTGTTTTATGTTTCCTGACTATAATTACTTAGTTGTAAGGACAATTACAACCACATTAATACTTGACAGAATTTTGATGCTTGATACCCGAATACTGAGAAGCATCCAATTAAAATATCAATGTGGTTTTCATGTGCCAAAGAAAATATTTGATTCAAGTTCCCAAAACAAACTTGAGGAGTTACATTGGGTTTGAATTCAATAAAAAAGGCTAAGTTAAAATATGAAAAGAAATAGTTTTCATTTGGTGGGAGCTGAAATCAAAGCATGCATTTGTATACATTCTACTCAATCATCTGTCTCATGGCATTTTCCAAATTTTTGTTTATTTGTTTTAGAATAGGATCTTGCTCTGTCACCCAGGCTGGAGTGCAGTGACACGATCTCAACTCACTGCAACCTCTGCCTTCTGGGTTCAAGCCATTCTCCTGCCTCAGCCTCCCAAGTAGCTGGGACTACAGGCATGCATCACCAAGACTGGCTAATTTATTTTGTAACTTTTTGTAGAGATGGGGTTTCACCATGTTGCCCAGGTTGGTCTCTAACTCCTGAGCTCAAAGCAATCTGCCTGCCTAGGCCTCCCAAAGTGTTGTGATTACAGGCATGAGCTATGGTGCCTGGCCCCAGCCCCAAGTTTTTAAGGGTCTACCAGGCCAAACCCTTCTCTGACTTCACTGCATTTGGTTTGCTTTTCCCCCTGCTTTTATCTCGCTTTGCCTTTGTCCTTTTTTTTTTTTTTTGCCTTTGGTTAATCCATATTGGGTACTGTCCATTCTAGTCTAGAACTCTTTTTGTTTCTCTTAATCTCAGTTTCCATTTTCATGTCATCTTTTTCATCTTTTAGCTGACATCGCATTTTCTTTCTTTCTTTTCTTTTCTCCTCTCTCTCTCTTTCTTTCTGTTTTGAGACACGATCACTCAGGCTGGAGTGCAGTGGCGCCATGATCATTCACTACAGCCTTGAACTCCTGGGCTCAGGTGATCCTCCTTCTTCAGACTTCTGGTAACTGGCACTACAGGAGCGCACCACCACACCCAGCTAATTCTCTTAACTTTTTGTAGGGACAGGGTCTTACCATATTGCCCAGGCTGGTCTCCAACTCCTGGCCTCAAGTAATCCTCCCACCTTGGCCTCCTAAAGTGCTGGGATTACGGGCCTGAGCCACTGCACCCAGCCCAGGTCAATGTTTGGGCACCACCACAGTTGCTATCCTTGAACGTCTTTCATTAAGACATCATTGTCTACTTGGAGAATATTTTTAAGCCTGCTGAACTCCTCTGGGACATTCTTTTTTCTCTTTTCAGCCTTCGTCTCTCTCTTTTCCACTTACTCTGTATGCTTTTAGCTATGTTTTACCTGAGAAACTCACAAACACACATGCCACAAGATCTTTTAAATTATTTTTATATATTTTTTTTAGAGACAAGATTTTTGCTCTGTCACCTAGGCTGGAGTGCAGTGGCACGATCATACCTCAATGCACCCTCAAAGTCCTGGACTCAAGTGATCCTCCCACCTCAGCCTCTCAAGTAACTAGGACTACAGGTGCATGCTACCTTGCCCAACTAATTTTTCATTTTTTTGTACAGATGGAGTCTTGCTAAGTTGTCCAGGCTGGTCTTGAATTCCTGGTTTCAAGTGATCTTCTGCCTCAGCCTCCCAAAGTGCTGGGATTACAGACATGAGCCACTGTGCCCCATCCAGTAACTTTTAGGTTATGTGGAAACTACAGTGCTTGAAGTTCTATGCATCTAGAATGAGTCCAATTATTGAAGTTAAAAAGGCAAACAAATTGTCTGTGATAGCAGTGATTGAGTGTTTGGGAAAGAGATGGTTGACATTAGATGGGGAGGGCCTACCAAGCATTTCTCTCTTGTTGCAAGGAGTAACAACAATTTAGAAAAAGATAGAGGGGGGTGGAGTGGGGAGGGGAAGGATAAATTATGGTTTCACAAATGACTAATTTGCTTAAGCAGACAGGAAGCCCAAGGCATATTTTAGAAAAAGTTCTAGGAAAAGAAGAGTAGAATTTTAAAATTTAGGTGCATAAAACTTTAATTAATTTGAAAACATTGTACTGAACTGTAATTCCCTAATTACAATACTGAGATATTAATGAGCGAGTAAGTGAATGAATTTTTTCATTCAACAATTATTGATTGAGTGTTGACTCTGGCGCTGTGATGGGCACAATCCTGGCAACAGTGAATTGTAGAGCTGTTTGATAAATATTTAATCTCAAAGATTACCCAAGTTGCAGTTGTCACATAGGGCCCTGAAAGACCATTTTTCAGCACAATAGAAAAGAATGGGAAAATGCAAAACTACGGTCATCACAATTTAGCCATAGCATTTGTTCAATAACTCTTCGTTGGTTTGAATTTATACACAAAAACAAAAAATCTGAAATTTTACTCCAGACAACATCAGATATTGATGAGTTTATTGATGAATAAATTGAAGAATTGATGAATGAATTGAGGCCTTCTTGATATCTCATCCCATTTTGCTTACTTTGTCATGTTTACTGTTTTCCTGAACAATCAAATCCAATTTGGTGTTATCAGGAAAGCATGATGCTTCTCTGGTATGTGATGAAGAGAGAGGATGACAGATCTGTAAAATTGTCCTGTGGTTAGGAACTGTTTTCTTTTTCTTCGTTGCTTGCTTTATTTATTTTTTTGAGACAGAGTCTTGCTCTGTCACCCAGTCTGGTGTGCAGTGGTGGGATCATGGCTCACTGCACCTCAGGCTCAAGCAATCCACCTGCCTCAGCCTCCCGAGTGGCTAATTTTTTAAATTTTTATTTTTATTTTTTGTAGAGATGGGGTCTCATTATATTACCCAGTCTGGTCTTGAACTCCTGAGCTCAAATGATCCTCCTACCTCAGTCTCTCAAAGTGTTGGTGTGAGTCACTGTGCCTGGCTGATTAGGATCTTAAAGTACACACCCAGTTCAGACCAAGTTTCCAACTTGTTACTGAGAAAAGATTTTAGCCAGATGAAAGTCTGCTGAAATCAACAAAGGTGTAAGAAATGTCCTCTGCTTGAAATATTTACCTAGTACATTAAAAAAAAATTTGAGGCCGGGCACGGTGGCTCACGCCTGTAATCCCAGCACTTTGGGAGGCCGAGGCAGGTGGATCATGAGGTCAGGAGATCGAGACCATCCTGGCTAACATGGTGAAACCCCGTCTCTACTAAAAATACAAAAAAAAAAAAAAATTAGCTAGGCATGGTGGTGGGTGCCTGTAGTCCCAGCTACTCAGGAGGCTGAAGAGGGAGAATGGTGTGAACCCGGAAGGCTGAGCTTGCAGTGAGCCGAGATCGCACCACTGCGCTCCAGCCTGGGAAACAGAGCAAGACTCAGTCTAAAAAAAAAAAAAAAAAAAGTCTTTTTTATAAATATTGTTGGATAACTGCATATTTGGTTTTTTTTCTTTTTCTTTCTTTCTTTTTTTTTTTTTTTTTTGAGATGAAGTCTCGCTCTGTGGCCCAGGCTGGAGTGCCCTGGCGTGTTCTTGGCTCCCTGCAACCTCTGACTCTCAGTTCAAGCAATCCAGCCTTAGCCTTCCAAGTAGCTGGGATTACAGGTGCATGCCACCACACCCGGCTAACTTTTGTATTTTTAGTACAGGCAGGGTTTCACCATGTTGGCCAGTTTGATCTCGAACTCCTGACCTCAAGTGATCTGTCTGACTCGGCCTCCCAAAGTGCTGGGGTTACAGGTGTGGGCCACTGCATCCAGCCAATAGAAAAGAATGTATGGCCTTCTTTTTATTCATTCATTTCATTCATGTATGACATTTGTTTGTTTGTTTTTGTTTAGTTTTTTTTTTTTTTTGAGACGGAGTCTCGCTTCATCGCCAGACTGAGTGCAGCGGTGCCATCTCAGCCACTGCAACCTCCAGCTCCCTGGTTCAAACGATTCTCCTGCCTCAGTCTCCCCAGTAGCTGGGATTACAGGCATGCACCACCACGCCCAGCTAATTTTTGCATTTGTAGTAGAGACAGGGTTTCACCATGTTGCCCAGGATAGTCTCAATCTCCTGGCCTCGTGATCCGCCTGCCTTGGTCTTCCAAAGTGCTGGGATTACAGGCGTGAGCCACCACGCCCGGCCAACACATGCTGTATTTTTAAATTATGAGTTCAAATAGATATTTGAAGTAAAATCTAGTATTACAGAGTTTTCACATTTTCTTTGATGTGATATTTTTGTATTTCTCTTACACTAAAAATCTTGGTTCTTAATAATAATTATCAATTTTTTTGCAGATCTTTTTGCCCTTAGAATATATCCTTCTAAGAAGGTACAATCGGAATACTGTTTTCAAAAATCACTTGAAATAATTATTTTCTCTATATAGTTATGCTACCAATTACATATATGGTTGGGTTTATTTTTTCATTTATTTTTGATTTTCAGGTTTGTATTTTTCTATTTTAATTTTTGAATATGTAAAACATTTATATGGTTCAAAAGTGAAAAAAAATAAAAAGATATACTCAGAGAGGACCCTATTTCATTCCTTTCCAGCTCATCCTCCATCCCACTTAGGTAGAAATTGATGTTAGCTTTTTATTTATCCTTCTAGTGTTTCTTTTTGAAAAAAATATTTTTAATATTCTGTTCCTTTTATATTTAACAACATATCTGGAAAATTATGTCAAATCAGTACACGGGAAATTTTCTCATTATTTTTAAACAGCTGCATAATACTCCATAGTGCTACACTGGGTGGATGAACTGGATTAAGTTAGCCACTTATAGAAGTATGTGTATATAAGTACCTTGTTAGACCATCACAGGGTTCTCTCTGGTATCTGGTCATACTCGTTTTCTAGGGTGGCTGCAACAGATTACCACAAATTGGGTGGCTTAAAATAACAGAAATTTATTTTCTCACAGTTCTGGAATCCTGAAGTCTGAAATCAAGGTGTTGGGCTTCCTCCGGAAGACTCCAAGGGAGAATCCTTTCTTGCCTCTTCCAGTTTCTCTTGGCTATAAGGGTCTTTTCGTTTGTGGCTCCATAACCTCAATCTCTACCTTGGTCTTCATATGCCCTTCTCCTTTGTTTCTATGTTTTCACTTCTTTTGTTTCTTACAAGGACATTTGTCATTGGATTTAGGGTCTACCCAGATAACCGAGGATCTTATTATATTTGCAAAGATCCTTTTGCCAGATAAAGTCTCAGTCACAGTTTTCAGGGATTAGGACATAGACATATCTTTTTTGGGGGAAGGGTGGGCACTGTTCAACTCACTACATTGGCTATTATAAATAGTGGTGAAAGGAATAAACTTCCATGCATGGTTTTATATTTATTTCTCCATAGAATTATCCTACCAATTACATATATTGCTAGGTTTTTTTTTTTCCATTTATTTTTTATTTTCAGGCTTGTCTTTTTCTGTTTCAATTTTTGAATATGTAAAACATTTATATGGTTCAAAAGTGAAAAAAATATAAAAAGGTATACTCAGAGAGCACACTGAGTCCTTTCCACCTCATCCTCTATCCCACTTAGGTAGGCATTAATGTTAGGGTTTTTTAAAAAATCCTTCCAGTGTTTTATATTAGAATATCTTCAGGGTAGGTTCTTAGAAGTCAAAATTCTGGCTGGGTGTGGTGGTTCACACCTGTAATCCCAGCATTCTGGGAGGCTGAGACCCGTGGATCACTTGAGGTCAGGCGTTCAAGAACAGCCTGGCCAACATGGTGAAACTCTGTCTCTACTAAAAATACAAAAATTAGCCAGGCATGGTGGCACGTGCCTGTAATTCCAGCTACTCAGGCGGCTGAGGCAGGAGAATCGCTTGAACCTGGGAGGCAGAAGTTGCAGCGAGTTGAAACCACACCACTGCACTCCAGCCTGGGGGATGGAGCAAGACTGAAAAAAAAAAAAAAAAAAAACAACTTGGGAGGCCAAAGCCCATGGATCACCTGAGGTCAGATGTTCAAGACCAGCCTGGCCAACATGACAAAACCCCCTCTCCACTAAAAATACAAAAAAATTAGCCAGTCGTGGTTGCACACGCCTGTAAACCCAGCTACTTGGGAAGCTGAGGCAGCAGAATTGCTTGAACCTGGCGAGATAGCGCCACTGCACTCCAGCCTGGGTGACAGAGCCAGACTTCATCTCAAAAAAAAAAAAAAAAGAAATTGAAATTCTGGGTCAAAAGGCAAATATTTATTTTTGCCAAATTTCCTTCCATAGGAGTTGTAGCATCTAACATTTCTACCAGCTATGTTTTCTATAGCTTTGCCACCAGACCAGAGTGTGTTATCACACCTTGTCTCTGAGAAGGTTTTTTGTTTGTTTGTTTGTTTGTTTGTTTTCTAATTCAAATGGTATTTCAGAGTAGTTTTAATTTGCATTGCAAGTTTTAAACTTTTGATCTCATTGTTCTTATTTGCTGATTACTGTAGGACATTTATTCAACAGCACTTAATGTCTGCATAACACTTGGCACTCTATAACTCCAGGGATAAAGAATTCAGTACAAAGCAAGTGAAGCCCTCAAAGAGTTCACAGCCCAGCAGGAACGAGTTTAGAAAGAACAACAGGAAATAAGAAGAGCCATATGGAATATGCATGTGGGTGAAAAAGTACCAACATAATAATACTATATGTTTCTTCCTTTTTAAGAGAAGATTTGGAGTTCTACATTTTCATTACTGGGTAAAGGCTAGATATGATGGGTGAGATGAATCTATATGCACAGATGCCTGTTTCTGGCATTACCAAGCTTGACAGTATCATATGTTCACTGTACACTGTCATTTATTCCCACGTGTATCTAATCGCTCAGCCTCCTTAACTGGATTGGAAGCACTGGAGGCCAGGAGGATGAACCTTATACATCTTTTATCTCCAGGGTTTAGAATCATGCCTTACACATTGCAGGTGCTCAATAAATGTTTGATGATGATGGCAGCTTGCTTTGCAATAAAAAAAATGAAGTTTCCTAAGACAAGTATATTCTATTTTTTCAGTCAGTGTAAGGAAAGGTACCTTCTCCTAAAGGAATTGGGCAGTGAACATTGTGATTTACTATCTGTAATCAGGTACAAGCTCAACTGCTGTAACGAAGACTCAAAATGCCTTGACTTAAGATAAGACATTATTTTGGTCTCTTGTAACGCTTTTGGAAGTTTCTGGTCCTGATCTGTGTTGTCATCTGGGGACTCAGGCTGGTAGGGCCGCTCTGCCATCATCTTGAGCATGGGGCTTTCATCTCCGGGTCTGAGAGTGATCCATGTTGTTGGGTTTATCAGTAGTCTGTTCTTTTTTTATTGCTGAGTAATATTCATTTGTATGAATGTGTCTATACAAAGGAATATTACACAAATCTAAAAATAGAGAGATGCTCTAAAACTTTGAGTGTATTTATTTATTTTTTCCTTTTTGCCTGCCTGGTTGAAATATGTAGGACTACTTTAGCTTTTTATTGTATTTCATTTAATAAACTTTTATTGAGTGACCCTATGGGATGGGAATACAAAGGCGTGTAAATCCTTGTCTCTTCCCTCAAGTTATAGTTCAGCTAGAGGAGAAAAAGACAGTTGTGTTGTCCCAATTTGGATGGAAACCACGTGATTCTACCTTAAGTACTTGCTGAAAAAGCTGAAAAGATGTCAAAACTTGCAGGATCCGGATGCCACTATACAATCCTACGGTGTAAGAAATCTCCTGACCATCTTCCAGCTCAAAGTCTTGCCTCAGGGAATAAGCGCCTGGCTTTAAAAAGTATACAGGCCTGAGTCAGATCCCTCAGGTTCTATTTCTGGTTCTGCTACTGGATCGCTATGTGGCTTGCACAACAGAGAACGCACCCTTCCTACAAAGAGGCAGGATCCCAAGGAGTCCTCTGAGCGAGCGACCTCCATACCCGAAGTGAGGTTGGGTTCCAGGAACCTAAGGGCCGGCTGAACTCCTCACCAGGGCACGCTCTTCCCTAGTGCCAAAGCAACTCATTTTAGTGTGAAATTAGAGCTGCGATTTCGGCACGGTCAGAGGGGCTTCGACTCGCTCCCTGGTGTGAATCCAGAAGCTAAACCTAAAAACAGTTGGCATTTGAAAAGCCTTGACACTTTTCTTACTGAGATTTTTGTGTGTGTGTGGTTCACGTTGCACTAGAGGAAAATGGGGTGGGCGCGGAGGAGGGAGAGTGAAACCACGGGCGATCTAGGCTGCCGGGGCAGGGGACGGACAGAAGCCGCCCTGCGCTTCTGCGACCCTGGAAAGGAGGTCGCAGCGCGTCGCCCGCTGGAGAACTTCATTTCCCAGGAGCACTTGCGGCCCGCGGCAGGGCGGGGCGACGTGCCCAATGCCGGCCCACTGACTCCCATCGTGCCTAAGGCCGCCAGCCTGATTGGAGGACTGTCTCGCGGTGCATCTCGGGACTTGTAGTACAACTTGTGCGTGAGAGAAGCTCCTTTGTGATTCGAAGCGCCTTCTCCGCCCTCTGAGCGCGTCCCCGCTAGGTTTTGGCGCGGACGGGCTAGTGTCCCGCGAGGAGAGTTCGGGCTGTGTGCGCGTGCGTAGCGCCCAAGGGGCCGGCCGGCACCTCCCGCGGGGCGGGGCCTTCGGTTCCCCGTCGACACCGCCTTCCTGCCCCGCCCCTCGCCGTGACCGGCCCTCCCCTCCTTCCTGGAGCCACAGCTGAGGCGGCGGCGGCGGCAGCGGCGGCGGCAGCCGGGCTGGGGGCGGCGAGTGGCCCGCGCGACACGCGCCGGCCTCGACCCTATGCTTTGATTCGCGTGGCGCAGGCGCCTACTGCCCCGCCGGCGGGGCCCGGGCTTCCTGCCGCGGGATGTTCTCCCGAAGGAGCCACGGGGATGTGAAGAAGTCCACCCAGAAGGTGCTGGACCCGAAGAAGGACGTGCTGACCCGCCTGAAGCACCTGCGGGCGCTGCTGGGTGAGGCGTGCGCCTGGCGCGGGGGTCGGGGCGCAGGGTTAGAGGCACCTGCCGGGAGGGCGCTCCTCTGTGCAGGGGTCGGTGGCTGGGAGGCTGGGGAGGGGGATGGGTGGGCCTCCGACCCCCTTCCCTGGATCTGGGCTTGAACCCCCGGGGCTTTGTTTCCAGAAAGCCGCAGCCTGGCCCTCGGGCATTGCTCCCGTCGCCCTCGAGTTAAACTTAGCCCAGATTCTCGCTGGGCGCCTGCGCTCCCGGAGAACCTGGAGGCCGGGCACAGAGGTACCTGTCCCCTCTCCTCCCAGCAAGTGAACTGGATCCCAAGTGGTCATCACGTGCACACATTGAACTGTCACCTCCCTCTTTCATTTTTAAAATTTTATTTTTGAGTCTGAGACCCTAAGTAGACCGAGACCCCAAGTGAACCCAGCACAGACCTAATTGGGCTCTCATCTCTGTCATCCCCCTTTTAAATTTTATTTTTACTTTTGAGTGTGAGACCCCCAAATAGACCGAGATTCCAAGCGATCCCAGCACAGATTTGTCATCGGTCTTCCCATGCTGCTTTTTAAATTTAATTTTTATTTTGGGTCTGGCTGCTTCAGTTTCTTTGTGTCCTTGGTGTGAAGGGGCCTTCTTTTCCTGCTTGGAGAGAGGGGTGGTTTTCTTGGGTTCAGGGAGGCTGCTTCTCCTTTATTACCGGCATGACAGTGATGGTGTCTGCCACCTTCTGGTTTATGGCCTGCCAGGTGGAGGTTCGGAGGAGCTCAGGTGGGCTTGGAGTTGACCTGTGATGAAGCTCACCCCTGTGGGTGTGAGGTGTCCACAAGGCTTCCTGTCACCTGCTGCATGTGATCTGTAGCTGGTTCGCCTAGGCTATGTTTTGTTTTCTGTAGTTTTTTACCTCCTAAGTCTTAACTTTTCTTTAGGATGAAAACACCTTTGCTGTCTATAGACACACTTGCCTGTGTATTTGGTGGCAAAGGAAAGAACACCTTATGTTTCTTCTAGGTGTCTTTTAGTCCTAAAATTCACAAAAATCGCCTAGTGCTAATGTGTCTGTCACTTGAAAGAATATTGCATAAAATGATTTAACATGTGAAGATTTTAAATAAAGATCTTGTTCATGAGATCAGAAGTTGCTGATTATTTCTATTTATATTCTACCTCTGAGGGAGAGAAGAACCCAAGCCAAACCAAACCACACCTGATTTTGCCAAGTGAAGTTATTCACAATCTCACATTCCTTGAGGTTACACTGACTTGTTCAGTTTGAAATGAAATGTAAATTAGTTACTGTTACAGGGATTCGTTTTCAAGACGTTTGAGAATGAAGTGTGGAGAGTGAAGTGTGGCGTTCTTGGTAAACTGAATTTTCTACTTCCTGTAGATACCATGCACTCACAGGTTGCACAACACACAGGTTGCATTGTGTGGAGTTCCTAGTAGTGACTGATTAACACCTACGGCAGGGACATTTTTGATAAAGGAGAGTTGAGCTGTGTTTTAAAGCGTTTGATACTTTGAGCCTTTTTCTGTGCTTTAGCATTTAAACTTTTGTTCTGTCTAGGTCTGCAAAATTAAGTTGGCTACATTTTATAAAGGCAGAATCAAGTAAACCTAGATCAGGTTATTTCTTAGCACACAGTACGTTGTTCCCATTCTGAGAAAGTTGATTCTTTTGAAGTTTGTGAAATTGTAGTTTCACTCTAAGGTGTGGGTCTTATTTTAGGGAACTTTCTTTTATCATTTCACTGAACTCATCATGACCTCAGTTTTGTAACATGGAGAGGTTCTTTTATATTTCCTTAGGTGTATGTTTTTTGTTGATATACTTACTAGTGGAGTGGCCCAGTTTGCTTTGTTTATTACTGTGATCTTTGTAGGGACTAGATTTTTGTAAAATGTGTCTGAGGAATTCTAGTCATAATATTTAATGTAAACTTTCACTTGCTCCTGTGATTTATTGAAGACTTAAAAAATAGTACATAATGCACTAGTTCCTACCTAATCACATATTCTATTTCATTGCTACTCGAAAAAAAGTCTACTTAGAAAACAAAGGCCTCTTGAACTGAAAGTCAGGAATTAAGCCAAGATCAAGGAAACTATTTGAAGGAAATGAATAGTAATTACTATTGTATTTTTATGTGTGTATTTAACACTTTTGCTTTTCATATATTTTATCTTCAAGTGATAATAAAGATTTTTTTTTAATTATACAAAGATTATGCCACTTACTTGGGTATTTGCAGCCTGTCCCTGCCGCCTGCAGCTTCATGACTTGAGCTAGTGATGTAGCCTGTCTTTGAACCTCGGTTTCTTTGCTCTGTAAAATGGGTATGGTAATGTTTGCTTTTTAAAGGATTGTTGTGAGTATGATGAATAAATGACTTCAGCTTGAAGTAGGCCTTTAACAGTTTCTTTCCCATTACATGTCTCCCACCATTAATAGGATAGGACAAGTATTTTGATAGGTAATTTTTCTCCGTCTTTCTTATTTTTGATAATAGTGATGGATTTGTTCTCTTTTCCTAAAAAGTAGTCTGTATTTAAAACAACTGGGTGAGAAACATAAAATTAGCTGTGGAAGTAGAGTATTTCTTAGTATCATGGTAATAACTCCAATTTGGACGTAGGTACTTTGGCCTGGCTATATATTGTAGACTGGTCTGGTATGATAACTTTATTTTACAGAGGGGTAAACTGAGGCACAGGCAGGCTTGACACGTGTCAAGCCATGTAGCAGACAGTTTACTTATATTATGTTAGAGGAAGAATGAAGAGCTGTTAGGTCCTGTGACTTCCAGTTCTCCCTACACTGTTGACAAAACAAAAGCCAAAAAACCCTGTGTATTACCATATTGCTCCAGCAAAGATTCCATGTCTTTTTTTTTTTAACAGAGTCTTGCTCTGTTGTCCAGGCTGGAGTGTAGTACTTTGACCTTGCCTCAACTACTGCAGCCTCGGCCTCCCTGGCTGGAGTAATCTCCCACCTCAGGCCCTGGAGTAGCTGGGACTACAGGCATGTACCACCACACTAGGCTCATTTTTGTATATTTTTTTTTTTTTTTGAGATGGAGTCTCACTCTGTCACCCAGGCTGAAGCGCAGTGGTGCCATCTTGGCTCACTGCAACCTCTGCCTCCTGGGCTCAAGCGATTCTCATGCCTCAGCCTCCTGAGTAGCTGGGATTACAGGTGTGTACCACCATGCCTGGCTAATTTTTGTATTTTTAGTAGAGACAGGGTTTCACCGTGTTGGCCAGGCTGGTCTTGAACTTCTGGCTTCAGGTGATCTGCCCGACTCAGCCTCCCAAAGTGCTGGGATTACAGGTGTGAGCCACCATGCCCGGCCAGATTTTTGTATTTTTTGTAGAGACGGGGTTTTGCCATGTTGCCCGGGCTGGTCTTGAGCTCACAGACTCAAACATTCCTCCCACTTCAGCCTCCCAAAGTGCTGGGCTTACAGGCATGAGCCACCATGCCTGGCCAGATTCTGTGTCTAATTAAAAGTTGAGTGCTTACTATGAGTCCTAAATTAGGATATAGAACTGGCATTGATGTAGTGAGAAGAATAGATAAAAAATAATCGTAAATTTATGGTGTGTTATGTAATTAGATGGTCAGGTATATGGTAGAATCCATTATAGGATTTCAGAGAACAAAAGAGATAATTAAGAATGTCACAGAAATAAGGGCATCTTTAAGGAGGTTTGTAGTAGTCTGTTCTCACGCTGCTAATAAAGACATACCCGAGACTGGGTAATTTATAAAGGAAGGAGGTTTAACTGACTCACAGTTCCATATGCCTCGGGAGGCCTCACAATCATGGCAGAAGGTGAATGAGAAGCAAAGTCATGTCTTACATGGCGGCAGGCAAGAGAGCTTGTGCAGGGGAAATCCCATTTATAAAACCATCAGATCTTGTGAGATTCATTCACTACCATGAGAACAGTATGGGGGAAGCCACCCTCATGATTCAATTATCTCCACCTGGCCCTTGACATATGGGGATTATTACAATTCCAGGTGAGATTTGGATGGGGACACAGCCAAATCATATCAACATTTTGCTTATGCTGGGTTCCAAAGAATGGTTAGACTAGTTCTGTCCAATAGAAACATAATGTAAGCCACATGTGCAATTTTAATCTTTTTTAGTGACCACATATTAAAAAGTAAAAAATCAGGTGAAGTTAATTTTAATAGTGCATTTTATTTAACTCTATGTATTTAATATATTTTATATCTGCAGGTAATCAATATAAAATGCTATCAGTATTTTTTACATCTTTTTTTCATACAAAGTTTTTGAAATTCAGTGTATATTGTATACTTACAGCACATATCAGTTCACACTAGCTGTTTTTCAAGTGCTCATTAGCCATATGTCACTAGTGGCTGCACACTGGACAGAGCAAGGTTAGAATTTGGGAAAGTAGAGAGGAAGGGCAATTCCAACCAGGGGAAGATGGAAGAGCTGGTGGCGGAAATAACATGGCAGTGATGGTAAGTAACATGGCGAGGTGTGGTGGTGGGCACTGAGGACCCTTGCCCAGAGGATGTCCACAATGTCCTGCATAGGCCAGGGGTAGGGTAGGGTCCTGGGGAAGGAGTGGAACAGTAGCCTGACAAGCAGAAGCTGAGGCTGGCTGGGGGATCAGAAGCCAGACTCAGGTCACATCAAGTGACCTGGGTTTGGACCAGAGAGTAGAGAACCATCTCTCACAAATGCTGTATATACAAACAGAGCAAAACACAGCATTGTCGTATAGTTCCTTTTGTGCATATGTTGCTCTAGGTAGGAACAAATTGACTTACGGTTTTAACTGTTGTCTTTATTTTATCATTAGCATTTTTCATGTTTTGTTCCTCTCATTTTTAAGTACAAACATTTGTTGAGACCATGTCCCATAATTTAGCCTACCATTTCCTGGATTGTGAAATTGTGTTATTTTCTCTCCTTCCTTCTTTCCTTTTTTTCTTCCTTCCCTTTTCCTGATAGAAGTAATACTGGAGTAAACATCTTGAGAAGCAGCTTTTTCTATATTTCCTTAGATTTTATTGAAGTAGGATTGCTGGGTTTGAACATTTGATGACTTGATTCACAGTGCTTTTCTAAGTGTTGCTCCATTGGCCCTGCTAGCAGCAAGGATTGAGGCTACCATTTTCACTGTAGTCTGACTACCAATAAACACCTTTTTATAATTCGATAATTGGTGGTAGGTATTTGGGATAATAGGAGTGTCATCTACAGAGTGAGAACAACTGGGAAGGGGGAAGGGATCCTGGGCAAGGACAGGGAAGATAAGTTTGGTGTTCTACATGTTGAGTTTAAGAAAAGGCAAGATCCAAGTGGCATGTCTGGGGGGTTGTGGGACATGGGATCTGGACCTTAATGAAATGATAGAATGCTATCATATATTTAGTTTTATTGGTTATTATCATCATGACATCATTGAATCTTTTTGCAACTGTGACAAAGGAAGTGTTCCTATCCCCGGCTGAGGAAACTGAAGCTCAGTGAGAATAGCTACTTGTCTGCCAGCAAGTGGGAAAGCTGGGACTCATCTGATTATGAAGGCCATGTTATGCTTCTGCTAGTTATCCGATTCAAAAGGAAATTTACGTATCAGAAAATGTATTTATCCAGTAGAATGAATGATAACATAGAAACAAAACCACAACAGTTTTTGCATTCCTCGCAAAAATGTTGCTGTGATGTTGGCCTCCCTCTTTCTGGTCCATTTTTCTGCCTTTTTCTAGGGAGACTTGGGATTATCATATTTGATTTGAGCATGGGCAGACGATAAACAATCTCCTCTGGTGTTTTAGTGTTCATTGCCTTCCCTGTAACCTTGGCAGGCCTAGCAGGTGATAAATATTTGCGTGGACATTAATGCCACGTGGTCATTCCACAACTGGAACAAAGCTGGGAGGTGTAATTTCAGACTCTTCAGGCAGTCTTAGTGTGGTCTCTCTCAGTTGACCTTATTTGGTACAAAGTGATTTTGTCATAATGCTTCCTTTGCTATTTTTTTTATCAATTACATTTATAACCTCTGGAATGTAAATGGAACTTTGGACACATATATGTAGCACAAATACACCATCCCTCCCTCTATGGCTTGAGGTTATCTAGGCTTCTGACGTGAGAAAAGTGGACATAGGGTAAATGTCCAAACTCAGATGTTTTGTTTAAGGTACTGAAAAAGGTTGGCTTCCATCTTTTTACTCTGAGAAGGGAGATAATTGGTAGGTCTAGAATATTTTGCTGTAAACTTTTATAATTTGGATTTTTATTTTGTAAGTAGTTATTTGTGGACAGGCGTAATACTTTTACTAGGTATGTAGAGTACTGATCTTTGGTTACCAGAGTATCAAGATAAAACTATAGAGAATTTTTTATTTAGAAAAAAACTTGGCGGGGTACGGTGGCTCATGCCTATAATCCCAACACTCTGGGAGGCTGAGGTGGGCAGATCACGAGGTTAGGAGTTTAAGACCAGCCTGGCCAACATGGTGAAACACCGTCTCTACTAAAAATACAAAAATTAGCCAGGCATGGTTGTGCGTGCCTGTAATCCCAGCTGCTCGGGAAGCTGAGGCAGGAGAATTGCTTGAACCTGGGAGGTGGAGGTTGCAGTGAGCAGAGATCGCACCACTGCACTCTAGCCTGGGCAACAGAGTAAGACTCTCAAAAACAAAACAAAACAACAACAGCAACAACAACAACAAAACTTGACTTTCAAAATAGCAAGTTGTTTCAATTTGAATTTTAAAAATTTTTTAAAAGAAGGCATATAAATTATTGTTCTGTGAAATTAAGAATAACTAATATAATGTGTTAAACAACTGTCTTGTACTTGAATTAAAAAAAAATCAAGCTGGGTGCAATTGCTCATGCCTGTAATCCCAACACTTTGCAAGGGTTAAGTGAGAGGATCAGCCCAGAAGTTCAGTACCAGCCTGGGCAATATAGTGAGACCCCTTCTCTGCAAAAAAAGGAAGAAATTAGCTGGGTATGGTTGCCTGTGCTGTGGTCCCAGCTCCTCAGGAGGCTGAGGCTGGAGGATCACTTGGGCCCAGGAGGTCAAGGCTACGGTGAAACTTGATCGTGCCACTGCACTCCAGCTTAGGTGACAGAGCAAGATGCTGTATCAACAACAAAAGTCACAAACATTGTTTTAAAGACTGTGTGAGTACGTATGTGTTTGTGTGCATGCCTGATATAAGTAAGTCTGTGTTTGGATGTTAATAAGGCACAAGCCCAGGATTTATGGTTTGGTAGGAGAAATAGCCATGTAAACAATGAAATTTACCGTGAGGGTTTCGAGTGTCACAGAGTAGTGTGGTGGAACCATAGAGGTGGGCACAGGTGCAGAGGAGGAACAGCAGCAAGGCCTCCTGGAGACACCAGCCAGTGCTGCTTTAGGGAGCTTAGGTCTGAGGTAGGTTTTGAATAATGGATAAAGGATTTTACCAGGTGGACAAGTTGGGGATGAGGGTTCTGTAGAGAGAGGAGCTTGTGCAAAGGTAATGGTTTGTAGCACCATGGAGTTAAGTGCACAATGGCTTTTATCCTGTGGCGTAAGTAGATATTGGGACTCCAGTGAAGGGTTTTAAGCAGAAGAGGAGCCACATCCTATCTCTTCCCGTTTAGTGTCTGAGAATCCCATTCTCCTCTGAGATTTGAAACACAGATGCTGGGAGAGAGAGAGCTCCCTTCCTTTGGATTGCAAGCCCTGAAGATATAGTCTGGGCTGCTGGCATTTGTTTTTCCCACCATGTGGGGAGCATGTGCCTTAAATTGAATCCTACTCTCAGAGGGAATGATAATGGAGAGGTGGAGAGTGAGAGGAAGCCCATGAGTCCTGAGTTTGGCCATGTCTTTGCCAGGACCATCCTGAGCTGCTCAGTTGCAGGAACTGGTAACATGTTAACTAGCTTGAGTCATATTTCTGGGTCTTGCAGTTGAAAGAGTACCTAACGTGGAGGTGTTTGTGTATATGGAGATTTGACTTTTATATTTTTTTAGAACTGGAGGAATTTGAGTTTATATAGGAGAAGTAGCTAATGAAGAGCAAAATTGAAGAAACGGGGGATAATAATGCAGAACAGTGTGATCTGCAGTGAGATTGAGAGCCTGGGGTGGGAGATCAGGCTTAACAAGAGGGACCCCTCTTCTCTAAGGCCACTTGAAAGAAGCAGGAATGGGGTGCTAGATGATGGGGACATGGAGGGAGTTCTCACACCATGGCTTCTGTCCCCTCTGTGAAGGTAACAGGTGAAGTCATTTGCTGAGCCAGTTTTCTCACTCATGTGGTGATAGGAACTTGAATATGTCTTGCTCCCTCTTCTGTGCCACATAACCTCTTAAAAAAGGACATCTGTTATCTGGAAGGCTTTGTTTTTTTTCCTTAGGGAATGACTGAAAAATACATTTAACGTTTATGTTAAATATTCACCAAGAAGGCAGAAAATCTATATAGAATGAGGCCAGTTTGTGTTGTGTGCCCTTCCACTCAATGACCATGTGCCCCAGAGTGGACCTAAGGTGGGACATAGGAACCCGCCATGTTGTCCATAGTCTTCTTTCCTTTATGCGTTTCATTGTGAGAGCATCCCCCCGCTGGGTATGACTCCAGAGTTAAAGGATCATTTTAATTTTTTCTACTTTTGCCTTTCTTGTGACTTAACCGCATGTAAAATGTAACTCTGTTGATATCTCATATTCATGTACCAGTTTACACTTTTGCAAAATGTCTTCTCATAGTCTCATTTAATCAAATTACTACCTTAAGCAATCAGTTCATATTAATTATAAAAGAAATTTATTAAATATCTATTTGTGAATGTATTTTAGGTGGTCTCTAATACAGGTTATTTTTACATAGTTAAAGCCTCCTGGATGTGTCAATACAAATAGCATTTTCAGGTGAGAGGATCCAGAATCCACTAGCAAAATCTAGCAATTGAGAATTTGATAAAGTTAAAATAGGCATTTTAGAGAGATTATGTCATTTAAAGGATTTACCATATAGATTCTTAGTAGATTTGTTTCTGAGTTCATTCTGAATCCTCAATTCAGGGTGTTAGCCTTAATTTTCAGAAAAGTGATGTTTCATAACCATTTTATGTCTTTTATATTATTTTAGAAACTGAAGCCACAGCTATTTTAAAAGTAGTTGTAATCTTTTTTTTCGCTGTTTTTTTTTTTTTTTTTTGAGATGGGAGTCTTGGTTTGTCACGCAGGCCGGAGTTCAGTGGAGCAATTTCGGCTCACTGCAACCTCTGCCTCCTGGGTTGAAGTGATTCTCATGCCTCAGCCACCTGAGTAGCTGGGATCACAGGCTTGCGCCACTATGCCCGGCTAATTTTTGTGTTTTTAGTAGAGACAAGGTTTTGCCATGTTGACTAGGCTGGTCTTGAAATCCTCGCCTCCAGTGATTAGTCTGCCTTAGCCTCCCAAACTGCTGGGATTACAGGCCTGAGCCACCATGCCTGGACAAAGTAGTAATCAAATTTTGATATTACAATTATGGTTAAGTTAAAAAAATCCCTTTTGATAAAGTTCAGGAGCCCATGGATATTGTGTTTGATTTCAAGTGATGACATATTCATTGAACCTTAACCATGCCTGAAAGTACAAGCATGGTACTTGTGACATTGCTTGTGCCTGACTATGAGAGCCATAAGAATGTGCTGCTTCTCCTGTTGTGGGGAGCATGATTGACTGATGGCCCCAGCTGCTGCTCCCTGAATCTACCATTTTTGAGCCAAAGCTTACTTTCCTTTGGGAAGCTCTTAGTCCATTACTGAGCACTGCAGGAGTATTAATGCTGCCTGTTCCTGCACACTTCAGATGCCTCTGAAGGGCCACTTTGGCTTGAGGACTTCCTGTTGGCCTAAGACCTTCTCAGAGCTATGTTGAAGTCTGACACTCTTCCTACTCAACCTTCCTTCATTCCCCTTCGCCTTCCCAGGGGTCAGACCTGCATCGTGGTGTAAATCCTCTCCCTGCCTTCACCAGCTCCTCCTCATTTATCCTTCATGGGCATTTTCCCCAATAAATCTCTTGCATGTCTAATCCTGTCTTGGCCTCTACTTCTCAGAGAACCCAAACTAATCTACCGTCCATTTCCTGGATGGTGTTGTCCATCCTGCCATCTACAGTTTTTCCAGGAGACATCGCCAACACTTTATATCTTCCATGTGGGCTTTCTTCATCCTCTTGCCCTGAACGTATCACTTCTCAGAATTCCCACAGCACTTTGTACCTTTTGTTTGGTATTAATGGCCTTTGGCTTTGCACCATGCTTCTTTTCTTTTCTTTCTTTCTTTCCTTTTTTTGAGACGAAATCTTGCTCTGTCACCCAGGCTAGAGTGCAGTGGTGCGATCTTGGCTCATTGCAACCTCCGCCTCCCAGGTTCAAGCAATTCTCCTGCCTCAGCCTCCCAAGTAGCTGGGATTACAGGCACCTGCCACGGCGCCTGGCTAATTTTTGTATTTTTAGTAGAGACGGGGTTTCACCATCTTGGCCAGGCTAGTCTCGAACTCCTGACCTTGTGATCCACCCACCTCAGCCTCCCAGAGTGCTGGGATTACAGGTGTCAGCCACTGCACCTGGCCGCACCATGCTTATTTATTTATTTATTTTTTGATATGAAGTCTTGCTCTGTCGCCCAGGCTGGAGTGCAGTGGCACAATCTCCACTCACTGCAACCTTCACCTCCCCGGTTCTATCAATTCTCCTGCCTCAGCCTCTCCAGTAGCTGGGATTACAGGCACATGCCAGCTAATTTTTTTGTATTACTAGTAGAGACGGGGTTTCACCATGTTGGCCAGGCTCTTCTTGAACTCCTGACCCCGCGATCTGCCCGCCTTGGCCTCCCAAAGTGCTGGGATTACAGGCGTGAGCCACCACGCCCGGCCCACACCATGTTTATTTGTGTTCATGCCTTATATGCGTTCTTTCCCACTAAATGATAAGTACATAGAGAACCTCAACAGCTTCTTTTTTCATCTTGATTTCTCTTGGTAACTTACTCCCTTATTTGGAATAATAATAATATTTATTTAGTACTTTTTATGTGCTGAATAGTGCCCTAAATATTTCTACATTTATTAATGCATTTAATCTGCCCAAAAGAGATAGGGAATATCATTATCCCTATTTTACACATGAGATACAGACAGGTTAAGAAAGCTGTTCAAGGTTATACATCCAGTGAGTGGCAGAATCAGCATTTGAACCCAGGGAGCTGGCTCGAATTCCTTTATTCATTTAGCAGTTATATGTCCAACACAAACTACGTGCCAGACATTGTGCATAGCACTAGGCATACCAGAGCTTGCAATCTTAGTTTAGATTAAGTAACTTTTTTTAAAAAACCCACAACAACCAAAAATGTGATTTCAGAATAGCTAGATCTAAGTCTACTGGGGCATAGAGCTGGTCCGTCATGGCTTAAACAATTCCTGAAAGCCTTCCTGCCCCAAAGGCTTGTTTTCATCAGTCAGAAGTTCCCAACATTAAATTAATGATACAAGATCATGAATTAAGAGTGGTGGTTTCTCCCAAATGAATTCTCTAATCTCCTTTGTTTACACACATTCATTATCAGACCAATCCCTTGGATTCTAAGGGGAATGGATATAAGAAAGGACTATTTCTGTGGACCAAAGGGAGAAGAGATTGGTGTTTGTAAACCTTGATGGGGGTTGGGGGGAAGAGGGGCAGCAATGCTGGAGAGCTGTTGGCAAGGGCAGGCTTAGGCAAATTCCCCAAATATTCTTTCATGGGAACAAAATTGGAGAGACATTATTGTAAAGTTTTAAATTTATAAAAACCAAAACTGAGTCATATTCCCCACCCCATCCCCCAGTCAAAGACCTGTTACAGCTAGTGAGAAAATTGGTTTTTTACATTTCAACTTTTATTTTAGGTACAGGGGGTACATGTGCAGGTTTGTTACATAGGTATGTTGTGTGATGCTGAGATTTGGGGTATGGATCCCGTCATCCACATAGTGAGCATAGTGCCCAATAGGTTGTTTTTCAACTCATACCCCACTCCCTCCATCCCCCCTCTAGGTAGTGTACGGTGTCTCTTATGTTTATGTCCCCTTGTGCTCAGTGTTTAGCTCTCACTTACAAGTGAGAACATATGGTATTTGGTTTTCAGTTCCTGCATTAATTCGCTTAGGTTTATGGCCTCCAGCTGCATTCATGTTGCTGTAGAAGACATGATTTCATTCTTTTTTGTGGCTGTGTAGTATTCCATGGTGTATATGTACCACATTTTCTTTATCCAATCCACCACTAATGGGCAGTTAGGTTGATTCCATGTTTTTCTGTTGTGAATAGCATGGCGATGAACATATGAGTGCCTGTGTTTTTTTTGGTAGAATGATTTATTTTTCCTTTGGGTATATATCCAGTAATGGAATTGCTGGGTCAAATGGTAACTCTGTTTTAAGTTCTTTGAGAAACTCAAAACTGCTTTCCACAGTGGCTGAGCTGATTTACATTCCCACCAACAGTGTATAAGTGTTCCCTTTTCTCCACAGCCTCACCAGCATCTGTCATTTTTTAAAACTATTTAATAACCATTCTGACTGGTATGAGATGGTATCTCATTGTGGTTTTGATTTGCATTTCTTTGATGATTAGTGATGATGAGCATTTTTTTTATATGTTTGTTGGCCACTTGTATATCTTCTTTTGTGACATATCTGTTCATGTCTTTGCCCATTTTTTAAATGGGGTTATTTGGAAAAATTTTTAAATGAAATCTTTGATAGTGTTTTCAGAACTGCATGGAAGAGAGGGGAACTGAAGGCATACATTGCTTCTTTACAACTTCTATTGGGATTACCATGTGTTATTTCTGTCTGGTCATATTCCTGGTGTAAACAGTGCAGACTCTCTCTCTATTCCATGGACTCTATAGTATCTAATAAGATGAGGATGCATTTGGCCAGTTGGGCTTGATGTGGTATAGCTTATGCTGAACTCCTGGAGTGGAAGTAAAATATCCTCTAGTCTTCCTCAACATGTGTCTGTGTCTTTGTGTGTGTCGTATTGCAAATATTTATTTTGGTAAGAATTGTTCCATTTCTCTTTTCCTGCTCCTAAAATAAATAAATATAGAAACAGGCACATCACCTTTAACTGAAGTAAAAAGTAAATAATGAACTGGAAAAATATTTGAAATTTATAAGAGGAGAAATAGTTACATACATAATACATAAAAAACTACGTGTAATTAACAAGAAAAATTGTAATAAATAAGTGTTCAAAATATATGTAAATTGCAAATGGACAAATGCCAAGATCCGTAAGAATGTTTTCAGTGTTTATTCCTCACTAGTAATCTAAATATATAAACTTAGAGATTAAAATGTATTTATTATATTAGCAAATTTGCTGTTGTCTTTTTTTCTCCGATGATAGTGTACTGTGTGAGCTCTCTCCACTTTTGATAGGACTGTAACTTGGAACAATCTTTCTGAAAAGTCATTTGTTAATACAGATCAATGGTCTTTAAAATGTATATCCCATTTGACCCAATTTCCTCTTTCGCAAAAGCCTATTCTACCATCAAGAAGTGCTTTGCAGCATTGTTTGAATGTTAATTTTTTTTATTGACATGAAATTCACATAACATAAAATTAATCATTTTAGGCCAGGAACGGTGGCTCACGCCTGTAATCCCAGCACTTTAGGAGGCTGAGGTAGGCAGATCACTTGAGGTCAGGAGTTTGAGGCCAGCCTTACCAACATGGTGAAACTAAAAATACAAAATACTCTACTAAAAATACAAAAATAAGTCGGGTGTGGTGGTGCGTGCCTGTAATCCCAGCTACTTGGGAGGCAGGGGCAGGAGAATCACTTGAACCCAGGATATGGAGGTTGCAGTGACCCAAGATCGTGCCACTACACTCCAGTCTGGTGACAGAGCAAGACTCCATCTCAAACAAAACAAAACCAAAAACCAAATACCTTGAACCCAGGAGGTGGAGGATGCAGTGAGCCGAGATTGAGCCACTGCACTCCAGCCTGGACGACAGAGTGAGACTCTGTCTCAAAAAAAAAAAAAAAAAAAAAAAAAAAATCACTTAAAAGTAAACAATTCAGTGGTGCTTAGTACATTAACAGCATTTTGCAACTGCTACCTCTATCTTCTTCCAAAACATTTTCATCACCCCCGGAAAACTAACCATTAAGCATTCACTCCTTATTCCCTCCTCTCCCCAGCTGTTGACAGCCACCCGTATGTATATGTTTAACCAGACTAGGCTTTTTTTTTTTCTTTTCGTAATTATTCTGCTCCACCAGGAGGGTAGTATATGTTTTAGAGTATATTTGTATTTGTAATACTTAGGACTTTAGGTTGCAAGTGGCAGAAACCCATGCCAAAGAGGATTTAATGACATATGTAACTAAACAGTCTAAGGGAGCCTTTGGCTTTAGGGATGACTGTCCACAGGGATGTGGTCAGGGTACTTACCCAGTCTCATATCCACTCTCTTTTCCCACCTCCCCACTTGGTGGAAAATTGTCTCTACCTTTGGTTCTGTGTTTTTGTTTTGTGTGCTTCTGCTTCATTCTCAGGCCAACTCTGCCAGGTACAGGTGTGGTGGTCCCCAGCATTGCCAGCCTGACATGTCCTGGCAGCTAGTAACTCTTGAGAGGAATGTGGCCACTCCCCTAGGACCTGTAGCCATTCCTGTACCAATTAGTAGGTGAGGGAGATGGGGTACTGTGATTGGCCAGCCTGGATCACTTGTCCCGTTCCTAGAGATGGAACCTCATTCTGGCTCCTGTATTTCTGAGAAAGTAGAGGAAAGGCATTCTGGCACATTACCTCCCAAAACAGAACTGCTTATAGCTGTGCCCACGCCCATTTGTACCGCATGACGTTCGTTGACTTTTGTGCTAATAATCATAAAACATTGAGCAAACCTTAGATGACATTCTGTAAATTCTATTTGAGATTATGGGAGTCATATTTGAGGATTATTTTTCTATTTTTTTAATTAAAAATTTTTTTTTTGAGATGGGGGTCTCACTCTGTCACCCAGGCTGAAGTGCAGTGGTGTGATCACAGCTCACTGCAGCCTTGATCTCCCAGGTTCAAGTGAGAGGATTATTTTTCTAGTTTGATGGAAGTAAAGGGTTGCCCTTTTAACAAATGGGATTGACCACTCTTTAAGTCTACATAGCTCAGACTATTTCCACTGTTTTTAAAGTCATTTCACATATAGTGACTGAGTGCCTGCTATTTGCAGATGAAGCCCTAGCACTTATGGGACTTTCATTCTATTAGGGTAGATGGACAATAAATAACAGGCCGGGTGCGGTGGCTCATGCCTATAATCCTAGTACTTTGTGAGGCCCAGGCAGGTGGATTGCTTGAGGCCAGGAGTTCAAGACCAACCTGGCCCACATAGTGAGACCCCATCTCTAAAAAACAAGAACAAAAAACCCAAATAACAAATATATGATACAATTTCAGGTAATGATGGTAGAAAAATTAAGCTTGATAAGGGTACGTGTATGCTTATTTAGATATTGGGGTCAGGGAAGGCCTCTCTGAAGAGAGGTTTGGACTAAGACCTGGGTTAAGCAAAGGAGCAGCTTTGTGATTATTTTTGGGGAATAGTGTTCTAAGCAGAGGGAACAGTAAGTACCAGGCTGTGAGTCATAAATAGACTCGAAGTCTCATGGAAGTCAATAGGGGTGGAGGATAGAAGGAACTGGGAAAGGAGCAGGGGTGGAAGAGGGGAGATAGGGATAAGATGGCATGGAACTTTGGCGTCCCAGTAAGGACTTGGATATTACTCTAAGTACGATAAAATGGGGCACTCCAGTGGAGCTAAGAGCAGAGGAGTGATCTGAACTGACCTTTACGTGTAAAGGAATCAGTGTGGTTCCCTCACAGAGACTACACTTGCTTGGTTAGCTTGCCAGAGATTGGTTTTCTGACCACAAGCTTTGTAACAAAGCTTTCTTTGGCTTACTTTATAAAAGGTCAGATCTTTGGCCCAAAAACTGACCAGTGACTGGAGGCAGACAAGAGAAGAAGGAAGAGAGAGAAAGAAGTGCCGGAGAAGAGGAATGAGTGGCTATGGAATCTGTAGCAAGCAAAGGTGTTAAGGAAGATGGGGACAGACAAACTGTGTCCCTCCTTACTGCAGCAGCAAGTAGTGATGAGAAGACAGGACGGAAACACTTTGTGGCCAGTGGGACAGGACAGCTGGAGTACATTGGGCCATGTAATGGGCCCACACAGTGGCCTGAGCTTGTAACAATATGGAGACGGGCTTGCTGTTATCCCCAACTCTACTGACAGGCAGGGAGCAGGCACATTAAAAAGTGCCCCTGGTGCTGACAAAAAAAATGGAGATCTGTCAGTGGCTGGAAAAGAATGAGACCAGAAAACTGTTGATGGGTCAGTACAACAACAATTTAATATGAATGGTTGCAAAGGCAGCAAACACTGCAGATTGGCTCCACATCAGATATCCACCCAAATTAGGACCCCAGTTGTGCTTTACGTTGGTCTTTTCTCAATGGAAAGACCTGAGGGAATCTTGATCTTTGGCTCAGTGTTAATTGCAAAGACGTAATTCTATGAACCATTGTTGCTAATTGAACCTTATGTCTTATTCAGAAAGGTGGCTGTGGTGTTTCAAAATGTGACAGTGTTAGGTTAGCTACATACAGGAGGAGAATCATTTGTATTCTTTCAGACATCATTTCTGAGCATAAACCAGCTCTTTAGCACTTTTATAGTGTGCTATGAAGAAGCTTCTGTTCTGTCAGTTGACAGTCAGTCAGCGTCAGGTGTAAGCACAACAAGGAAAGGTTGACTCACATGGACTAAGGCTCCCAGGTCTTGGGAATGGGTCTCATTGTGACTGGAAATTTCATCACTTCTTTGCATTCAAAAGTGTCAAACATTTGCTCATGCCTACTCAGTGCTAGCTGCTGAATGGCTGGACAGAGAAATGTCTTTCTGCCCAGTTCTATTATTTTTTATCCTGTTCAGTGAATGATGTCTAGAGAAACACAAAGACAGCAAAGCTCCTCCAAATAACTAGGTCATTCCAAGGCATTATGTACCCTGTATGTGCTGTTACAGAAGGAGTAATTAAAAAGTTGGACAGAGAAAATTTAAGTCATTTTCTGTTTTTTACAACATTTTAGAATCGGTAAAGATACTCTTTTATATATTGTTTGGGTCTTAAGGTTTCTTCAAAGTTGAAAAGTAAGACAGGTTTGGAGAAACGTATGGCCTGGTGTCGTGATTGATGAGTTTTTTGCGGTAAATATTCAGGCTTTGAAAAAAATGCCTTTCTCGAACACCCTGGAAGTACCCCCCAAAACAGCTTTATAGTTTTTTCTGGTTCTACAATTTTACATATTCATTATAAACGTTTGGATAATATGAATATATGAAAAATAATTTAAGTATCAAGGGGTCCTCAAATTCTGCAGTCCCCTGCCAAGCATTACTGAAATCCCGGTGAACATGCTTTCCAGGCTGGCTCTTGCTTGGGTGCATTCCTTTCTCTCTCTCTTCCCTGCACCTGCCTCACTTACACACACAAACACGGTTTTACATGAATAGTCATTCTGCATGGTCTAACACTATGTTTTTGACTTAAAGCCTTGGATATTTTTCCACATCAGTAAGTGAAGAATTACATGAGACTTAAATAGCTGTAGCGTGTTCCACTGGACTCCTATAACAAAATTCCCTATCACCCATCCTTCAGGTCATGAGTTTTAGGCCTTCACATGCTGTTAGCAGATTGTGTGCCTGTGAGTGACTGCCCAGTGACCAGAAGGGCCTTCAGTTTCTTGTGTTAGGGACACAGCAGAGATGACAATATTGGAGGCTGCTCACAAGCTGGGATAATATGATGATTTCCTGGAGGTAAAGAGGGTCCCTTAGGGAAAGCCACTTCAGTCTTTACTGAGTTAATTTCACAGAAATGCCACCATTTTGACCTTCTAGGAGGAAGGTCATTCCACTTGCAAACTGGCTCTGGTGTACTTTTTAAACAAACCAACTTCTGGTTTTTGTATTTAATAACTATTAAGTTCTGTGACTTGTACCGTATCTCTCCTGTGTTCTTTTTGCTTTACAACAAAATAAAACAAAATATATTTCCAGGCATGCTTCCCTTAACCTCCTCCCTCACTTTTTTTTTGAAGTTACAATATCTTTTTTGAAATTTTATTTTTCATTTTTTTGAGACAAGGTCTAGCTCTGTTGCCCAAGCTGGAGTGCAGTGGCTCAATCATGGCTCACTGCAACCTCCACATCCCAGGCTCAAGCCATCCTCCCATCTCAGCCTCCCAAGTAGTTGGGACTACAGGCACATGCCACCATGTCCCGCTAACCTTTGTGTTTTTTGTAGCGATGGGGTTTCACCATGTTACCTAGGCTGGTCTCGAACTCCTGGGCTCAAGTGATCTGCAGGTCTCGGCCTCCCAAAGTACTAGGATTACAGGTGTGAGCCACCGTGCCCGGCCAACTTTCTATTAGTATTACACTTAATTGAGTGAACAGTATGGGAGCCTGACTGTCTGGGTTCGAGTCCTGGCAGTGACCTACCCTTTCTAGTGGGGGTAAGAATGGTACCTACCATCCTGTGGTTGTTGGAGGTTGAGTCAATGTATACAAAGCTGTTTTGTGAGCTGTTATTACTGTTAATCATAATTATTTGACATGAGACATTATTCGACAGCTGTAAACACTCTCCTCATCACTTTCCTGCCTCCTTAGTTGGGGGCAGAGGTGACTACAGCTCCTAGGCTGTAGTCATTTTATTTCTGTCTCCAACTTTTCCCATCAGGAGCGATTTTGATTATAATGTAGGCTAGCTCCAATTCAGATCAAGAAAAGGAGGTCCAAGTATGCATTGACTTTAAAATGTCTGATGAAACTTTATTCCTGAGAGATAAATATATTAAAATGTAATATAACTCACATTTGATTTGGATATCAGTTTCTATAGTGTGTTTTATTATATTGGTATTTGATATCTGTTAAAGTTTTAGAATCCTGCATTTGAGAAATGTGTGTCAAAGATGTTAAGTAAAAATAGCTCTACTTTTAAAAACTTTAACACTAAGTGTTTGGACTATATCTTTATACAGAATTACTTTTACACAAGGACTATCACTCCTGGATAACGAAGTGTTACTATTTATCTGATTTCTAAGAATTTGATGTTCTACATCTGGTTTACTTTATAGGAATAAAGAAATGAAAACAATATGCCTTCAGAAATGAAGTAGGATTAATATTATAATTTCTGTGATCTTTTCAGTTGACACTAGTGTTTGTTTCCTGTTGGAATTGGCAAATTTTATTTCAGCTCTCTGCCTACAAGGATATTTTTGGTTGTAGGTAATAAAAAACTCAAATATAAGCAAGTAATAAGAA
Organism: Hylobates moloch; assembly: GCF_009828535.3. Taxonomy (NCBI): domain Eukaryota; kingdom Metazoa; phylum Chordata; class Mammalia; order Primates; family Hylobatidae; genus Hylobates; species Hylobates moloch. The sequence goes on from NW_026652296.1 coordinate 40,585,559, forward strand.
TTTCTTTCTCCTATAAAAAGAGGTCCCAAGGCAGGGAGGCCCCAGAGTTAGCTAATTCATGAGTTCGGTGATGTTGACAGTCCAGATGCTTTCCGCCTCTTGGCTTTGCTATCCTTAGCGTGGCAGGTTTGTCCTCAGGGTGGCAAAATGCCCACAGCCATTGCACCCAGATAGAATGATATCCAAAGGCAGGAAAAAAGGGACACTTCTTCCTTAAAATCAATAAAGTTTTTCTCAGCTATCTTCATCAGGCTTCCTATTGTTTTGTATTGATCAGCATTGGGTCACGGGCTTGAGTCACTGGCAAGGGGCATGTTGCCACCGTAATTGGCTCAGCAGTATCAGGTCCTCCCTCTGGGGCTGCGAACAGGCCAGCTTCCGAGAGGGGCGCTGCTTTGTGGAGGAGGAGATCCCTGAGCAAATGGAGGCTCTGTTAGGAAGAGGGAGGGTCTGTTTGCGGTTGGTGGGTGAGGTGAAGTAGCTGGAGAGAAAGCAACAGTGTCTGCTCCAGGCTGCTCTCAGTTTTTAGTTTAAAATACTATGGAGAATGCTTGTGGAAATAAATGGTCAGTTATGATAAATTTTTGAATATATATTTATGGAAATTTTTTTTATAATTTAAACTAGTATGTACAACATGGCTGTAATTTTATGTAAGAAACAAACCTGTCAGTGGAGCTAAAAGATGACTTTGTTTTCATTTCCTATGGTCATAGTCCCTTTGTGTTCCTGTAAAGGAATAATGGGCAATTTGTAAAGAAAAGAAGGTTATTTGGTTCATGGTTTTGCAGGCTATACAAGAAGCATGGTACCAGCATCTTCTTCTTTTGAGGGCCTTAGGAAGCTTCCATTCATGGTAGAAGGCAAAGGGGAGTGGGCATCACATGATAAGAGAGAGGAGGTGGTGCCAGCCTCTTTGTAACAATCAGTTTTCATGGGAACTAATAGAGAGGACTCACTCATTACTGTAAGGACAGCACCAAGATGTTCATGAGGAATTCACCCCCATGATCCATATGTCTTCCACCAGGCCCCCCCTCCAATACTGGGGATCAGATTTCAACAAGAGATTTGGAGGGGAAAAATATCCAAACTATATCACTTGCAATAGGAATATACACTTTAGGCCCCAACATACATCCAGAAGTTTTATGTCAGGGTTCTAGACTCCCCTTCCTTCTGATGGACCAGGCTAGTGGTGCTTGGGCACAGATTACTTGTGTATCCGCTATTGGCCCTGGAGAGAAGTGAAAATTGGCCATTGGATTAGCGGTGTAGAACTCCTTAGTGCAGTGTCAGGGAGTGATGTCAAAGCCTGATTGGACTGGATGCTTTTGTTGGGTGGGTGATTTAAGGTGTTTGTTTTATTATACATCATAAATTACATATATACAAAACTTGTTTTTTTCACATGCATTAAATATTTAATACAAAATTAAAAAAAAATCTTTTGTATCCAGTACATGGCCTGTGCTCTGATAAATATTTTCAATTGAATCAGGTTGAAACGAAGACTGGGGTTTTATTGTGTGAATATGTTAGAGGGAGAAAGAGGCAGAGGGGTTGAAGGACAGTGAAATGACTGACTAAAAAGAGGAACTGTGGAAGTTAAATTGAGAAAGAAAGGAAGTGAGGACTTGAGGGGCATCAGAGATAGTGACAAGATGGTGGGGTTATTGGATTCAAGGACCCAGTAAGGTTGAAGAGTTGTTGGAATTAGGGTTCCAGAAGGATGGGCGGGAAAGATAAGAAATAGTGGGTGACGAGAGTGGATTGCTTGAAACTGAGGCTTGCAGGTGGGGAGATTGTAAGTAACCATCAGGTCTAGGATCTGGCTGTGGGTGTGGGCGGCAGAGGTAGGGTAGAGGACAACCTCATTAGAAATGGGGGAGTCAGGCATCATATGTATAAATGTTGAAACCACCAAGAGTGAAGACAGTGCTAGTAATGTACTGAAAGACAGTTAGTCGGGCCCTGGAATCTTCGGGAGAGTGTCTTGGGATGTGGGAAATAACTGTGCATCTCCAGTCAGTGAGAGTTGGTACAGATGTAGTTGGAGGTAGATGGTGTGAGCAGTAGAGGAGCACTCTGTGTGTGAGGGGAAGGACCAGGATGGTCTGGAGATTGCAGTGGGGAGCAAGGGGGCCACCTATCTCATCTTAGGCTTGGTGGTATGTGAGCGTAGGAGGAAGACAAAAGCCTTATCAGGCAGACAGCAAGGAAGCAGTGTGCTGAGGGGGCTTCCAGGTTTCGGGTACAGCTGAAAGGAAACAGCCTTTACAGGTGGCATAGAAGATGGGATTTGGTGAGCTTTATTGGATATAGTGGGTGGGAGGGTAGGGTTAGGAAGCTAGGGTGAGATTAGTGATGCCCAGAGCTGTATGGGGGTGACAGTCAGAGATGAAGATCATGTGGGAATTGGATTTCCCAGGAGATGGATAGAAACCTGAGTGCAAGGCCTGATGGGACATCTCCTGATGTGTACCTAGGGGGTGGTCCATGATCACTTCTAATTATAGTCTCCTTACTGAGTGTGGTTTCTTAGGCAGCTCATGGTAGCTAGGTAAGGAGGAGGGAATGGAGGGTCTTGCAAGGAGCAAGGGGAGGATCTCCCATCACTCTGGTGGGGTGCTGTGTATTAAAGGAGGGGCCAGGGTTATCGTGAGTACATTATTACTTAAGTTCTGGATGACTTCAGGAGTAATTCCATATCAAATGTTTCCAGTGATGTTTATGCTAAAGTTGGTGCAGATTGAAAGTATAATACTTAAGAGAATTTTTCTGAAATACGAAATCTTGATGATATTAGACAAGTGTACTTGTAGAATACACTTACGTCTTTTGGTTCATAAAGCTTTGCAGAAATTCTATAAATAACCTTGGACTGAAAAAGATATGACAGAGATGAGGGGGTAGTGGACAGGGAAGGTTTGGGGAAGGGTGAATGAGGTTGGGGGTGGAGTTTCTTGAAGCAGAAAATCCAGGAAGGGATTTGCTGTTGGTATTTTGGTTTGTGGGACAGAACTCAGATGACAGGCCAGGAACTGAGGGAACCTCTGCCCTGAGCGGCTGGCTGAATCTGCAGGAGGAGTGAGCTCCCTAACTGAGAGTGATTATACTAATTTTCTTTAATTTTTGAAACTCCTTGTAACAATTGTATTAAGAGTCTTTTTTTGTGATCTCTACCAATTTTCCTCACTTTAATTGCGAGACAGGAGGAAATTGTGGGCCTGAGGACATATTTTTTTTTTTTATTTTTATCTTTTTGAGACAGAGTCTCACCCTGTCACCGGGCTGGCATGTAGTGGCGGGATCTCGGCTCACTGCAACCTCCGCCTCCCGGGTTCAAGTGATTCTCCTGCCTCAGCCTCCCAAGGAGATGGGATTACAGGCGCGCACCACCATGCCCAGCTAATTTTTGTATTTTTAGTAGAGACGGGGTTTCACCATGTTGGCCAGGATGATCTTGATCTTTTGACCTTGTGATCTTCCCGCCTTGGCCTCCCAAAGTGCTGGGATTACAGGCGTGAGCCACTCTTCCTGTCTTATTTTATTTTTTAGAAAGTGTGATTTTGGCAATATTTACTCATAGTTATGCCTTAAGTTTTACATTTTTAGCAGGCATAATATATATGTGTGTGTAAAACAAATATAATGGTGATAATTCCTTGCTGTTTTGTAGAAAATAAGTTGTTAAAAAGTAAAAGAATATAATTAAATTAATATAAATTCATTTAAAACATATCAACAAGTTTCAAAATTTTAGTGCCGAGGAGGATGTTTCTGATTTCAGATTTTTCTTACATAACATAGAGACTTATATAATAGATGGCATATAAATATTAGGTAATGTAACAATATGAATGCTATTGGTAACTTAAGGGATGAACATACATTTGCTCCATCATTCTTTTGAAAATGTTACTGTTTACTAAAAATTAATACTAGCTGCAGGGTGGACTGTCATTGCTTGTTACTTTTAGTAATTTATCATCTATATCTAGGGTAGTAGTCCTGACTCCTCATTTGGAGGAATCTTTTTTGGTCCATTATTGTAAGAGGTTTTACCTTGATTTTTAAAAAATCATTTTTGTTATTTGCTGTGACCTTCAGCAATGCTTGAAAGGATTAATTATGAAGCCTCTCTATATATCTAAATTCTGCTGTTTGATGTGTTTATTTAGTACACATGTATTCAATACCTATGCTTTGGCTGAATGGAGACCTGACACTCTCTGCTAACAGTCTGGTCGGGGAGACTGAGGTATAGAAGTAGGAGGGGCATCTAAGAGCAGTATGTGAGGAGCCAGGCAAGGTGTCCTTAACCTGTGAACTGACTTGTGGGGATGACTAGGGCTTAGCTAAGGGGACTAAAGGGACTCTGTGCTTCCTTCACAGCCCACTTGCCATTCCATCCTTCCCCACCTGGGCTTCTCACACCACATCTTTGACCAGATCTCAAGTTTCACGCCATGATAGCACTGGGGCTGGAGTCTTTTGTCTGATGCATTAAGTTTTCTGCTTTGTAAGTTAGTATTTTCATCCACATGAATACTTTGTATTTGCAAATAATCAGTCCAGGATACTTTTTTTTTTTTTTTTGAGATGGAGTTTTGCTCTTGTTGGCCAGGCTGGAGTGCAGTGGCACAATCTTGGCTCACTGCAACCTCTGCCTCCCGGGTTCAAGTGATTCTCCAGGAGACATTTTAAAGTCTGTATTTATAGGCATTTTTCAAATGTGAATTTCTCTTTAATAATGATGATGATAAGAGTGTTGATTGGCCATTAAAGCCAGTCATCCCTGGTATACCTCCTGTTTAATGATCTGATTGCCTGCTGAATCTAGAAAGTCTTATTTTGTAGGTTTTTGCCTCCTGATGTAGATAAGCTTCTAACCTGCAGTTAGCACATTACTGCACACACAGGAGGTGCTGAAACATACTGGCTGGTGTCAGGAAAAGGAATTCCTGCCTTCACTCTGGCTAGCATAGATCACTGTTGACAGAAAGTTTGTGTCAGTGGGCTGCCTCTGTAACTTGGATTCATTTTTCCTGCTTTTCCTTCTTTAATGGAGGGGATGATGTGTTATACTTGGGGGTATCTCTTCATAGGTTTGCTGGCCCTCATGACCAGTGAGGCTGTTCTGTACTGAGTTTCTTCTTCTGCACCACCATTTCTATAATAGTGTTGCATAACAAACCTTCCCAAACCTAGCAGCTTCCGTGAGTTTTACAGCAACAGGCATCCATTTTTCTCCCTCACTGTGTTGGGTCTGTATTGGCTGGGGTGGTTCTTCTTCTCACTGACGGTTGCCAGGGGTTGGCTCCAGACTGGTGGGTTAGGTTCAGCTCTGCATGAATTTTCTCATTTTGCTTGGATCAGCAACTACTTGGGGCTCTCCCAGCAACCACTGCCACATTTTTAAGGCTTTTTTGGCCAAAGCAAGTCAGGAGATCAGTCCTGGATCAGCGTGGTTGGGCACCATCCAAATGTGTGGATGGAAGGAAGGAATGATTTGTGGCATTTCTACAAACGACCCAGGGACCTAGGCAGCTGTTTAAATGTGAAATCGCCAGAATCATATTAGCCTATAAGTAAGTAATGGTGCATTACTAATGATATCCATCATTGTCTGCATTTTCTGTCTTGCGTCTGACTAGTTCTTTCGCACTTCATTATTTTCCTTGTTTTCACTGAGTGCTTCTGAATGACTGTTTTATTAAGTTGTCAAGTTTGCCTTACATTCTTCACTTACCCTTTTTCCTATCACCAGCCTGTTATCTTGATCATCAGGCCTTCAGTGCCATTATCCAGGGAATTTCACTAAAATAGTAAAGGACACCTATCTTCATCTACACACAGGACTGTAGGCAGGGCTTGGATGGCTCTTAGTTCTGGCTTGGGAATGGAGGGGTGTAGGCAGTATAGAAGGTGCAGGGGGGTCATTCCCTATTAGGGGAGAACTGAACACGAGCTCCTTCCTCCCTTGACAGCATCCCACTGCGGCTCCTGAGTGAGATGAGGACTTTTCCTTCCTTTGGTGCTTTCTAGGGGTCTGCTGAAGCAGGTTTTCATGAGACTGTGTTATGACCCTTCCAAATAAAAAGCAATAGAATTGCTATTGAAGAGGATTATATGTGGAAGGAAATAGAGGGATAATCCCACTGGTTTTGTGGGTGTGTTTACTGGTAGTACTTACTGCTGTATTAGGATTAGTGACCTTTGCTAGGAGCAAAGTAATTCTAAAACTACTGATATTTCTATGATGCTGACTGAAGCTCTTATAAGCACTCTACATATGCTCATTTTATCATCACAGCAGCCCTGTGATGTAAGAACCATTGTTAGCCCTGTTTTTTTTTTTTCTGAGACGTACTCTTACTCTGTCGTTCAGGCTGGAGTGCAGTGGTGCGATCTCGGCTCCTCCCAGGTTAAGGCAATTCTCCTGCCTCTGCCTCCCAAGTAGCTGGGATTACAGGCATGTGCCACCATACCCAGCTAATTTTTGTATTTTTAGTACAGTTGGGATTTCACCATGTTGGCCAGGCTGGTCTTGAACTCCTGACCTCAAGTGATCCACCAGCCTCGGCCTCCCAAAGTGCTGGGATTACAGGTGTGAGCCGCGATGCCTGGCCTGTTAGCCCTATTTTTAAGATGAAATTGAGGAGTGGAGTGTTTAAATAACTTGTCCAAGGTCCTTTGGCTTCTGCATTTGAATCCAGGCAGTCTGCCCCAGAGGTTTTGCCCTCAACCTTTGCTGTTGCCTTTCAGCTAGATGTGGAGAAATACTTGTCAACAAGAGGTTTAGCTGGACAAAGGAGTGGAAGAGGGTGGTTTTGGGTCATATGTAGAAGATTATCTTTGGTTGATGGTGCAGGAAAATGAGAAGTTAAAGGAGATTTCTTTAAAAATTCAGAAGTGACCTCTAGCTCTGCCAGGCTGTCTGCCGTTTGCTTCCCTGTGGTTAATTTGGACATGCTTCCCTGAGTTCTGTAATAGTAGTAAGCCAGTGTGCTAGCATCCATTCCATGCCAAACCCTGGAAGCCATCCCTTCAAAGGCAGGTTCCCATCTGGACTCTGGAGCGTGGCCTTGCCCTCCCTTTCTTTTCCCTACAGCCCTGAGAGGCTGTGGGGCGAGTTCCGGGAGCTGCTTCTTCAGTGTCACTCACTCCAGTTTCTTACCTTGGGCTTTTTCCTCCTGCTATTTCTCCTCTGGCTCTCCTGCTCATCCTCAAGGTAATGATTTATTTCTCTTATATTCCTGACTGATTTATTCCCATTTGTCCCTGAGGCCTTTGTACCACTCAGTTATGGAGTTGCAGGACCAGAGCAGGGGTTCTGTTGATGTCCCCAACAGGCTGTGTTATCTTGGGCAGGTCACGTGAGATCCTGACCCTGAGGTTTCTTTCTCTTAATCACACCTGCCCATCTGTTTCATTGGGCTATGTTGAGGGTCAAATAAAATAAACTCATGAACATTTCCTTTAAAGCATAAAGCATGACATAAATGTATGACATTAGCATTCCTAGCCTCCCCATGTGGCCTTATCCACTCCCTGCTTTGGTGTTCAGCGTGGGCTTCAGCCATGGTGCCTGTTCTGTTACTTGTTTGTTTACCTGTGCACCCCTGGGGGCCTCGGGTCTTATTCTCTTTGAATTTTTTAAAGCTTAGCACAGCACTTGTTGACATGGATAGGGGCTAGTAAATGTTTGAATGAGTGGGTCAAGAATGCCTGTCTGAAGGAAGTTTGTGGTCATAGTTTTCTTTTTTTTTTTTTCCATAATTTTTTTTTTTATTATACTTTAGGGTTTTAGGGTACATGTGCACAATGTGCAGGTTTGTTACATATGTATCCATGTGCCATGTTGATTTCCTGCACCCATTAACTCATCATTTAGCATTAGGTGTATCTCCTAATGCTGTCCCTCCCCCCTCCCCCAACCCCACAACAGTCCCGGGAGTGTGATGTTCCCCTTCCTGTGTCCATGAGTCCTCATTGTTCAATTCCCACCTATGAGTGAGAACATGCGGTGTTTGGTTTTTTGTCCTTGCGATAGTTTACTGAGAATGATGTTTTCCAGTTTCATCCATGTCCCTACAAAGGACACGAACTCATCATTTTTTATGGCTGCATAGTATTCCATGGTGTATATGTGCCACATTTTCTTAATCCAGTCTATCGTTGTTGGACATTTGGGTTGGTTCCAACTCTTTGCTATTGTGAATAGTGCTGCAATAAACATACGTGTGCATGTGTCTTTATAGCAGCATGATTTATAGTCCTTTGGGTATATACCCAGTAATGGGATGGCTGGGTCAAATGGTATTTCTAGTTCGAGATCCCTGAGGAATCGCCACACTGACTTCCACAATGGTTGAACTAGTTTACAGTCCCACCAACAGTGTAAAAGTGTTCCTATTTCTCCACATCCTCTCCAGCACCTGTTGTTTCCTGATTTTTTAATGATGGCCATTCTAACTGGTGTGAGATGGTATCTCACTGTGGTTTTGATTTGCATTTCTCTGATGGCCAGTGATGATGAGCATTTCTTCATGTGTTTTTTGGCTGCATAAATGTCTTCTTTTGAGAAGTGTCTGTTCATGTCCTCTGCCCACTTTTTGATGGGGTTGTTTGTTTTTTTCTTGTAAATTTGTTTGAGTTCATTGTAGATTCTGGATATTAGCCCTTTGTCAGTTTTTTTTTTTTTTTAAATGGAACAAAGCCTTCCTGTTATATCTCTATGTTTCTTGAAATTAGCCTTGTTAAAAATTAGGCTTTTATTCCTTTCTTGTGTTTCTTTTTGCAGGTTGCTAAATTCCATTGCCTGTGATTGTCTTCCGTGAGACCTGTGCTTACTTTATAAATATTCTTCTGATGAGTCTTTTAAAAAAAGACAAATCAAGAAATGATTCTAGATTTTGAATTAAAGATAAAATATCTGATATTTGTTATTTGGTTATTCATTTAACAAATGTGTTAAGTACCTTTCTTGTACCAAGCTCCGTTCTTCAGGCTGGAGATGCAACAGTGAACAAAGCAGATGAGATTTCTGCCCTCATGCTGCTTACATTCTAGCAGCCAGACAATGAGGCAGCAAATTAATAAAGGGATGATTTCAACTCTTCTGAAGTGCTGTCAGGGGGAATTGCGTGAAGAGGATGCCCAGACCACTGAAGAGTTCTCAACACGTGTACATAAACTGAGTGTGCTGTAGATGCTATGCTTCCGGGTTCACTGTGTTTTGGGTTCCCTGGAACGTATCTAGTTGTCTTGTTAGTGAGTACTTAAGCTCAACACCACCAATGCCTTATCCACAAGGAAGATATTGGATGGCTGAGGATAAAGGTGGTTGTTACCTGGACTTTTGGCCTCATGAGGACATCTCAGTGTATAAGAGGGATCCTTAAACATGATGAGGACCCTCTTTGTTTGGTTTGCTGATACTTGAATGTCTGAGGGAATGAGGGAATAAGGGAGGGAAAGATGGGGACTTGTTGATCTCCCAGTAGCTTTCTGTGCCAGCTTGCTGCATCAGCATACCCACATCCTCCATGCTAGAGAAATTGTTTGCCAGCTTATGGCATTCTGTGTCTGAGGCACGTTCACTACAGAGCCTACCAAGGGAGAGGGCCGGGGAGAGGAGGAAATGTGAAGTGACGCATGGGGGCACTTGCAGATTTCTTTGAGGAAGTCATGTGTGATCCAGGTTCTAAAGGATGAGACCTGTTGATTAAAAAAATTAAAGTTAGTTGTATTCAGAAGTCTTGCTGAGATTTGCAACCAGGGAGAGTCAGAGAGTGTCTGTTGGACTGCTCCAAAGTAGTGCTTTAGCCCACAGTTTATATACAGGTGGCGCACTCTGCATGTGCTCAGAAGTTACATTAAATGTGCTCAGAAGTTAAGTGTGCTCAGAAGTTACATTAGAGCAAAATCTTATCAAGGTTTGGGTGTGAGGGTCCATCTGGTTACAGATTATAGAGGCGTAGTCATTAATCCTGTCAGATATTATCTTATATACAGGAAGAGGCAAGGGCTGAGACGAATGTATCTTTTTTTAAAATGCGGTGATTCAGGCAGGAGATGTGGGAACTGGTGCTGTATCCTGCTTATCATCTTCAGGGCATTCTTCTGAAGGGCTGCGCCGAGTCTTTGAGTCAGGGGCTTTGTAAAATTCTGCTGGCGAGGGATTTTGTGCAATTCTGTTATTATGTAAGCAGGATGAACAGACATAGTGTCTACATTTGCTATTTTGTCTCATACACTGAACCAGCTGCATGAAGGTCTGGGAGTGGGGGTAGCATCCTGCAGGGGCCCCAAGTGAAGAATGTGTTTGGGAAGTTTGGGGAATGGAAAGAATCCACAGTGGCTAGAGGATAGGGAGTGAAGGGGAGAGTGTTGCGCAGTGAAGTTGGTGTTGAGTGGGGGAAATCAGGCAGGGCCTTGCCCGGCTATGGTAAAGAGTTTGGATTTTAAGTACTACTGGAGGCAGATGGAAGGTTTTGAGTAGAGGAGTGATCTGATTTGATTGACTCTATTAAATATTCCAGTTGGCTGCTATGGGGAATGGAAGAAGAGTGAAAGCAGGGAACCCGGGCAATGGGCAGAGGTCACAGCCTGTGTGAGGGTTCATGGCCACATAGACCAGGCAGGACCGTGGAGAGCAGAAGCAGTCCAGGGCTGGAACACGTACGTGTTAAAGGCAGGCTAACAGAATGGCATACTGGGGATGGGTAGTGAGGAGTGATGCCCAGGCTTTGGCCAGAGCAGTGGGGTGGATGGGGGTTCCAACTTACTGAGACGGAAAAGCCCGAGGGAAGAACAGGATCTGATGGAGGACTTCCCTTTGGACGCGTTTAATTTGAGAGGCCTTTAAGACCCTCGCGTGGAGAAATCAGCTGGCAGCAGTCTGTGAGACTAGAGCCCACAGTGGGAGATGTCAGGGCTGCAGATGGAAATCAGGAGTCCTCAGCAGAGATGAGATTTGTCTTTTGATTGCCCCAAGGATTGAGGGTTAGGCTGTTTCTTTCCCGTAGGTTTATAAGTTGTAGTCATTATTTTATCATTGTATGTTTAGACTAATTCATGGATTCTCAATTCATTCAAGAAAATATTGAACTAAATATTGTGCTAGATGCATGGGACATAATGATTCATGAGATCGACTGTGGGTTCTGTGAGGGCAGGGAATATGTCTAATAGAGGAGACAGATTATTCCATCAGAATTCCACCAGAATTAAGTAAAGTGTGATGTGTTCTGTGACAGGGAAGCATAGAGTGGGGGCCACACAGCAGAGGCGCAGACCTAGTCTTGGGGGTAAGGTGGGGATGTTTTAGCTGACTAGTGAGGGTGAGTAGGAGCAAGCTGAGTGAAGCTGGCTTCAGAAAGAGGGCTCAGTTAGTGGTAGATGGGCTAGCAGTTTGCATTAGAGTTGAAGTGTACTGAATTCCTTGGAACTGGCAAATTCTCCACAAGGCACTCAAGGATTCCTTGTCAAGATTGTATAGCTCATAGGAATGTTAATTTTTATGTGGGTTGGTGATTCTAGTTTCATTGCTACCTGCTTTCACACAGTACATTTGTTCCTTGCTAGGAATTTTCACAGCTCTGTGCCCAGTTTTATTTTGGTGCAGTAAATATACTGTGAAATTGGCAGCTCATAAGACTTTATAAGTACCTTACATGCATTATTTCAAAGAGCCAGGGCACATTTTTGCATGAAAAGCTCTTATACAATTATCAGAGAAAAACAAATCTTCAGAATCATCTGCATTATTGCTAACATTATATAATTTGAACATCATAATATGTGTGTTCACATAGATTCACAGTGTTAGGACTGCAAAAGCAATTGGTACCACACTGTTACAGACTGAAGAGCAACACATTTTTTTCTTGAGTAATCCTTGCAGAATTTTAAGGAAGGTTTTTGTTCTTTGTTTGTTTGCTTTGTTTTGTTTTGTTTTTAAGAGACAGGGGTCTCACTGTGTTGCCCAGGCTGAAGTGCAGTGGCTCAGCCATAGCTCACTGTAGCCTCAGGAAACTCCTGGGTTCGGGCGATCCCCCTGCCTCAGCTTCCCAAGTAGCTGGGATTATAGGTGTGAGCTACAGTGCCTGGCTCCAGAAAGCTGTTTTTACTTTTCCTCAGGTGCTAGTGTATTCTCCCAAAGTGCCAGCTCCTTGGTCAGGACTCTGTAAATGGCACAAACAACCTTGTTTGCTGAGGAAAATGTACAAAGGTGTGTTGACAGTGGATGACTACTTTGACCCCCCAGCATTGTGAGGTTTTACCCTGGCTGATCGGGGCCCTTGGAAGAACTGGCTGTGTTGCTAATCAGCCCCAGTGGGAGTTGTCACTGTGCTAAGTTCCCCACACCCCTGCCTATCTATCCACAGTCTGTGGTTTAGCAAAACTGTCTAGTACAACAGGGGCAACTCTAGGAACACGTGGTAGGTCCTACAGTGTCCATACATGGGTGGGGGCAGGTGATCTAGAAGCTTGTGGTTGGGGAGCATGTGCTAGTTCACTTGAGCTGGTTTCTCTTTTCATGCCCAGAGAGTTATGTTGGTGGGGAGGGAGCAGAGATTGGTCCATTTAGGAGCTCCACCAGCAAAGTTGTTTTTCAGAGGTACAAACCCATCCCTCTTCATGGCCTGTGTCAAAAACTGCCTCCTCCATGAACCTCTACTTCCTCATCCCCTAACAGGAAGTCATGTTTCCCTCCCCAGACCTGCCCCCGCTTACCTCCAGCCTTCTAGCTGGTCTGTCGTTGCTGGCTCCTATCAGCTCTGACCTCCCTGAATTGGCCCCACAGCCTCCTGAGCAGGGCTGAGTGGTGGGTGGTACCCACGGTTCAATTAAGAACTCTCTTGGGTGGAGAATAAACAAACAGGAATACTGTTTTGTTTTGTTTTGTATTGTCTTATAAGGGAATGAAACTAGTTGTACTTGCCTTCTTTTCTGAGAAGTTTGTTTCTAAATTCTTGTAATTGTATAAAGTGAATTGTCATAAATGGAAACTTTTTCTTTTCAGATAATGTGGATGCAAATGATCTTAAGCAGTTTTTTGAGACCAACTATTCTCAGATATATTTCATCTTCTATGAAAATTTTATAACACTGGAAAATAGTTTGAAATTAAAAGGTAAGCATTTCGGTAGTTTTTTTTTTTTAAACAATCAGGCATTTTTATAAGTTGTATATATCATGAGCCACAAATTATACATTTTTAAGCTTTCTTTCTTGCCAAGCCTTTAGCAAAGCTGTGAGAGCATGGTGGACAGGGTGGCATCTTTGTTTCTCTTGAGCTTTCACTTATAGGGATGTTAATTGAACAACACATGGCTAGCAAAAATAGAAGGAACCCTTAGAAAGCATGATTTTCAAAGGAATAAGTTACTTAAAAAGAAAGAAAAGTAATACATGCATACTATTAAAAATTTAGATTCCATAAAAGCGTCTGAAATGAAAACTCAAGTGTCTGTTTTGCCTTGCTTGCAGAGGCAACCACTATTAAAGATTTCCTGCATCTCCTTCCAGATATATTATTAATGTATTATGTTTATATATGTTTGTGACTATATTCTTTGAAAATCAAACCAACAAGGTCACATTATACATTCTGTTCTGTATACATTATACATCCTGTCACCTAAGTGGCAGGATAATGTAGCCTGGGGAGCCAGACTGGGTTGGGAACCCAGCCCTACCCTTCTAGCTGTTTCTCCTTGGGCAAATTAATCTGTCTCTGAGTCGGCTTCCTCCTGTCGGCGTTAAACAGGTTCACAGGTATCCTAGCATTTTAGGACAGAGTTTGACAGATAGTCCATGGTCAGTAAGTAGTAACTGCTGTCACCATCTTCTTTCATTTTCATGTAGTCTGTGGGCTGAATCTGAATCCTCACAGCTCTATGAAGTAGATGTCATTCATTCATTTAAAAAATAAGCCATATGCATAAATAACTGTGAAAAAAGTTAAAAAGTCAGTTGTTCTGTAAGAGAGATTTAGACAGAATTCTGTGGTTCTTGGGAAGTGGGAGGGATGACTTCCTGCTGAGTATATAGATGACGCTTTGGGGAAGAGGTGGCCTTGGGAATGGACCTTGAAGGACAGCAGGATTTCAGGTGGAAGAGAGCAGCACTGCTGCTGGAGGGGAGAACATGAGTAAAGTAGGGCTGTTCTTACGACATGTATGGGAAGTGCATTTTTTTTTTCTTGCAGCAAAGGTGTGTGAAAAAGATTTGTAGGAAATTAGATAATGCTTGCAAGGAGCCTTGAATTCTAGGCTAAGGAGTTTGGACTTTGTTCTGGAGGTGGTTAGAGCTCTGGAAAGCGTTTGTTACTATGACAAGTGTCTTGTAAAGTAGCAATTGAACCAGAGGCAAGAACAGCAGTTGGAAGGCTGATGCTGTCATTCATGTGAGGGATGGTGATGCCTGATCCAGGGAGGCAGTAGTTAAGGAAAAAGAAAAGTGTTGTGTCTCAACATCTATGAGACTTGGTTATAAGGGAAAGGGAGAAGTCAAATGCTTTCAGGACACTGAGTCTGCTTTGTGAGGTGCCATTAGCAGTAGGAACCCTGGAGGGGAGCCACATTTGGAAGGCAGGAGGGTGAGAGTGGCTTTGGGCAGTCTGTGTTTGAGGTGCATGGGGGATACTTTGGTGTAGGTGTTGGCTGGACAGTACAATATAGGTGACTGGAGCTTGGGAGAAAAGAGGTGAAATCATGCTATTGCCAAGGGAAAAAGTATATACAGAGAAAGAGAGTGATGGTCAGAACGTTAATTCCTTATTTTATTGGGTATATGCAAAGGAAAGCAATGGAGTAGTGGGAGGGGTACCAGGAAAGGGTTTTGTCACAGAGGCCCAGGGGAGAGAGAATCGAAGGCATGTAGAGTCAGCCAATTGGTGCGTGAGGTGCAGCTGGGCTGGGGAGTAAGAGCTCATCAGTGTGGTTGTTAGTGAGTGCGGAGAGAAAGGTTCTAGGTGAGGAGCAGGTCGGAAGCGAAACAGATGGACATGGAGTCACAGGGCGGTGAGCTGGTGAAGATGACCCGTGAGAATATCCTTTCAGAAAGTTTGATGTGAAGACACTATCGGGGAACCTGCCCCAATAATCATGTAGGTTCTTTTCTATTTTTCCTAAGCGTCGGCCGGCTTGAGAAATAAAGGGACCGAGTACAAAAGAGAGAAATTTTAAAGCTGGGCGTCCGGGGGAGACATCACATGTCGGTAGGTTCCGTGATGCCCCACAAGCCGCAAAAACTACCAAGTTTTTATTAGAGATTTTCAAAAGGGGAGGGGGTGTGCGAATAGGTGTGGGTGACAGTCATCAAATACTTAACAGGGTAATAGAATATCACAAGGCAAGTGGCGGCAGGGCGAGATCACAGGACCACAGGACTGAGGCGAAATTAAAATTGCTGATGAAGTTTTGGGCACCATTGTCATTGATGACATCTTGTCAGGAGACAGGGTTTTGAGATCAACTGGTCTGACCAAAATTTATTAGGCGGGAATTTCCTCTTCCTAATAAGCCTGGGAGCGCTATGGGAGACTGGAGTCTGTTTCATCTCTGCAGTCTCGACCATAAGAGATGACCACTCCCCGGGGGGCCAGTTCAGAGACCCAACCCCAGTGTACATTCTCTTTCTCAGGGATGTTCCGTGCTGAGAAAAAGAATTCAGCAATATTTCTCCCATTTGCTTTTGAATGAAGAGAAATATGGCTCTGTTCCGCCCGGCTCACCGGTGGTCAGAGTTTAAGGTTATCTGTCTTTTTCCCTGAACAATTGCTGTTATCCTGTTCTTTTTTCAAGGTGCTCAGGTTTCATATTGCTCAAACACACATGCTGTACAATTTGTGCAGTTAACGCAATTATCACATGGTCCTGAAGCGACATACATCCTCCTCAGCTGACAGGATTAAGAGATTAAAGTAACGACACGCATAGGAAAGCACAAGGGTATTGATTGGGGAAGTGATAAGTGTCCTTGAAATCTTTACAATTTATGTTTAGAGATTACAGTAAAGACAGGCATAAGAAATTACAAAAGTATTAATTTGGGGAACTAATAAATGTCCATAAAATCTTCACAATCCACGTTCTTCTGCCATGGCTTCAGCCGGTCCCTCTGTTTGGGGTCCCTGACTTCCCGCAACAAGACACAGATTGTATCTCACCCTGGTCATGGGAAGGTTACTGAGGAATGCATTGGCCTGTTAGCAGACTTAGGAGTGGGTCAGCTAGAGGGGGAGATAACTGATGGTGCAGGTGTTGGGGGAAGTGGGTTGAGACAGGTCAAGGAAAAAGAAGAGACATGGAGAGGAGCATACAGGTGACCTTTCTATGTAAGGAGGAGCAGATAAGGGGATAGTGTAAATATGGAGACATTTTGAGGTGGAGAGGAAAAACTGAGGGACCCCTTGTCAGATGCCCTGATTGCTCCCATAGAACAGGCAGTTGTCAAGCATGGAGCGGAAGGAATTCAGGGTGAGGCACTGCGGTGGTCTTTGATTGTGGCCATCTTGCCACCTCCTGCAAAGAATCATAATGAAGAACCAATAAAAATAGTGAGATTTTTGAAGTTTTTTGCTTTTAGTATAATCTGTGTTCGATTGGAGTGCAGGGAAGACAGTGTACCTTGAAAAAGAATAAAAGAAAATGCCTACTAGGAATAATGAAATAAATAATCTTGTGATAACTTCAGCCTTTGCAGTTATTCAGGCCATAACTCCAGAGTTATTGGCTCTATCTTCAAAATACATCCAGAATCACCGGCCTGTTCTCATTGCCTACACCGGTAACACTGAAATTCCTGATATCCTCACCTGGATTACAGCATTAGCTGCAGAAATGGTCTCCCACCTCCACACTTGTGCCCTCTCCCATCCCATAGTTTATTGTCAAAAGAGCAGCTGGAGTCCTCCATTAAAAATATGAGTCAAATCATGATTCTTGGCTGCTCTAAAGTTTCAAACGGGTTCTCATTCCCGGTCATTACAGTGGTCTCAGGCTCCACCTAATCTGCCTTCCTTTGCCTCACCTACTCTCCAACCTCAGCTTCTCCAACTGTCCCCCTTGTGTGCTCCAGCCTTAAGGGCCTCTGACTGTTTTCTGACTAAGCCAGACATGTTCAGCTACAGGGGCTTTGCATTGTTCACTTCCTCTGCCTGGAATATACCTCCCCTAAATTTCCGTATGGCTTGCTTCCAAACCCCCACATTTCCATGTGGCTTGCTTCCTAACCTCAAAGGATCTTTTCTCAGATGTTACCTTACCAGAGCGATGTTCTCTGACTTCCCCAGTCAAAATTGCATACCATCTTTTTTGGCTTCTCTGTCTGCCTTCCTTCTTGTTTTTCTCAATCATTTATAGAATGCCCCCTCCTGCCAGAATATCAACTTGTTGGGGGCAGGGATTGTTGTCTGTTTTGCTCACTCCTGTATCCTCGGGGCCTAGAATAATCCCTGGCATATAGACATTTTGTAGTATTTTTTTCTATGAATGAATGAATGCATGATATCTACTTCATTGAGATGTGGGGATTCAGTTAGATCAGGGGTCCACAGCTTACAGCTGCCTGTTTTATAAATAAAGTTTTATTGGACAAGCCATATCCATTATTTATGTATTGTCTGTGGCTGATTTTGTACTGTAGCAGCAGATTTGAGTGTTTGTAAGAGAGGCCTGCAAAGCCTAAAATATTTATTGTCTGACCCTTTACAGAAGAGGTTTGTTGATTCCTATATTAAATGATATGCGCCAAGCTCTTAGCACGATGATTGGTACACAGAGAGGACCAAAAATGGTAACCTCCGCTGCAGGTGTTGTAGGTTTTATTACTGTTGTTATTATCAATAGGACAGTGTGCAGTTGCCCCAAAAGATATACTACTTTTATAGTTATCTGCTCTATGACTTTTTATATTACCAACTTAGAAATTTTTCTTTGTTTGTGCTGTGCATTCTGCCACAATTTGAGCCAATAAGTAACTAGTTGAGAAATGAATAAATTACCCATCATAGTTTGGTAACAAGTTGGAAAACATGGAAGCTGTGTTCAAACAGCTAGCAAGGGGCAGCTCTGCCAGATGTGGATCCAAGCAGTCTGGCTCGGTTGTCTGTTTGCAGTCCTAATGTATTCTCCATACTGCCTCTTGCTATTTTTTGAATAAATGAATGTATGTTGAGGCTTACTAGTTTTAAGCTGCCTTTTAGCATAATTTGTAATGTCCTAAAGTTTAAATGATGTCATGATAACTAATTATTTTTTAATATTCCAGGGAATAATAAGTCACAAAGGGAGGAGCTGGACTCCATCCTCTTCCTTTTTGAAGTAAGTTTTGATGAATTTATTTACCTTTTATAATTCTTGTTGGAAATAAAGTATTTTTGATCTTTAATTTTATTTGAAGACAAATAAAAATGGCTGTTGGTGGACATATATTTTTTCTTTCCTTCCTTCCTCCCACCCTCCCACTTTTACAAACCGTGCTACAAATAATTTTCTTGTGATTTTCTTTTTTTGCAAGCATGTGTGATAGTTTTTCCTGTATGGGTACCTAGATGTGAAATTATTAGATGGAGGAGTACACACATCTTAAATAGTAGCAGATGTTGCTGAATTGCTCTCCAAAAGGTCATACATTCACACTGAGAAACTGCCCTGTAAAAAATAAAAAAATAAAAAATACCCAAAAATGTTATATAAACTGATATGTAAGTCTTATATAAATTTCCTATACTTTAACATTAGAGATGATTCGTCTCATATATATAAATACATATATATATAAATCTGACATGCAGTAACTTTTTTAATATATATTTTTCTACTAGTGAGGTTATGATCTTTATGCATCTGTATATCTGTGTGCATTGATCATATCTTCAAAGTTGAAACAATGTTTGGGTGTGGTTTTTGACTTATTAAGCTTAAAGTCTTTCTTGTCCAAATGTATTAGATAAGTGGCCAGATTACGGGTACCTGGAGAACACACTCAGAACTGAATTATAGGTTCCGAAAGTTAATTGTTGGTTTTTTAGAAATTATTTGTGGTTTGAGAGGTGTATGCTTAGGTTAGTGTGAGAAGATAAACTTTTATAGCTGTAAAGGAAAGACCTAATGGGAACAGGTGCAGAGCTGGCTGGAGGGGGAAGCACTGTAGGAAAGATCTCCTACAGTAGGAGAGTTCTCCAGGGCCTTATGATGAGGGGCTTTCTGGGTTTACAGAAAAAAACCAAGATATGGGAAACTTCCAGCCCAGGACTTGGCTTTATGGCTAGTGCTCAATAGCCCTGGCTCCCCTTTCTCTCCTTTGAGAGCTATACTCCTTTCCCAGAGTACAGACGTTGATTCACTGCATATTCTGCAGTGGTTATTATGTTTCCTGTGGTTACCCTCCTTTGAATGAAACCTGTGTAAATGAGTTGTTTTTAACAGGAGCTTTAATTAAGTGTGTTACTTAAATATGTATCTACTGACCATCATTTGTTTGTACTATTTTATCAACTTAATTATTTATGTAATGGTTAAAGAATCTATAACATATGTAAGTTAGGAAGCATGGTAATAAAGCACATACTCTTGACACCCTCCCCCTTCACCATTTTAGGAACTAAAAGCTACTTAGGTGCTCTTCCACCATCCTTTCTCACCTCTGTGGCAGTCACTCCCTTGCATTTTATCATTCTCTTTCTTTTAAAAAATGGCTTTACCACATATATTTGTATCCTTAAATAATTTCTTGTGTGGTTTTGTTTGGTTTTGAGTGTAATAGAAATGATCTCCTATGGTACATAATCACCTTTGACATGCTTTTTACCCTCAACATTAATTGTAAGATTTATCCATGTTTTTAAATTTAGTTCACGTTTATTCATTCCCACTGCTGGATTAAGTAAATATATGTGACTTGTTTAATTCCTACATTTTGTCTACAGGTTTTTTGTTTTCTTGGTAGACAGATTGTCTGTGAGTAAGGAATGGACATACTTGCCAGCTGGTCTGCTTTCCACCCTGAGTCAGCCTTCCAGTACATTGGTAAATGGAAGTGATAAAGGGTCATCTTGTTTTTGATCTAAAGAGAGTTTTGTTAATGTGAAATATTAAGAGTAATATTTTCTGTAACTTTTTGGTGGGTTCTCTATCAAATTAAATAACTTTGCTTCTATTCCTAGTTTGAAATTTATTTAAAAAATCATAGATGGGTTTTCAAGTTTTTAAATTTTTTTTCTTGAAAAAACTTGATTGAGATGATAATGATTCTTCTTGAGTATTAATATGGTGAATTACAGTTCTAGATTTTTGGATGGACTAATTACTATTACTATTATTATTATTATTATTATTATTATTTGAGTCAGGGTATTGCCCAGGCTGGAGTACAGTGGCGTGAACATAGCTCACTGTAGCCTTGACCTCCTGGGCTCAAGTGATCCTCCTGCCTCAGCCTCCTGAGTAGCTGGGACTACACATGTGCATCACGATGCCCAGCTAATTTTTTTTCTTTTTAATTTGTTGTAGAGATAGGGTCTCCCTATGTTGTCTAGGCTGGTCTCAAACTCCTGGGCTCAAGTGATCTTCCTGCCTTGGCCTCCTGAAGTTGTGGGATTATAGGCATGACGCACTGCACCCAGCCTGGACTAATATTTTGTTTGCATTTTTGGATCTCTGTTCACAGCTGAGGTTGGCCTCAGTTTTTCTTTCTCATACTCATGTTGTTTTCGACTGGTCCTGTGATAATGGTTATAAAACCTGCTGTCAAGCATTTCTTCTTTCTCTGTTACATAACATAGTTTTATAAGATTGGAATGAGCTGTCATTGAAATGTTTTTTTTTACCTTTCCTATAAAACCACCTGAAACTGGGGTGCTTTTTTTACTTATGTGAAGATTTTAACCACTCATTCAATTTCTTTGATAGTTTTAGACTTGTTTTAGTATTATTCAGATTTTCTGTTTTTTTTTTTTTTCTTGATTCAATTTTGGTAAGTTATATATTTTTCTAAGAATTTGAAGAATTCTAAGAATTTCTTCTTATCACCAAAGTTTTAAAATGTATTGGCAAAGAAGCGTCTCTTTGAAGAGTCATAATCCCTTCAGTTTTATCTCCATTAGCTTGGTCTTTATTGTCTTCAAGCAGTTTTTATATTACACACCTTAGTAGTGGTGGTGGTGGTGGTGGTAGTAGTAGTAGTAGTAGTAGTAGTATTTGTGTCACATTTTTACTATCTTCTAGTTACCATTGTAGCAGCTTTAAACTCTGTTTTTGATGTAATTGTTGTTCCTTTAAATGTCTTTTCTTTCTGCCTTTTTTTTTTTTTTTTAAGATGGAGTCTTGCTCTGTCGCCCAGGATAGAGTGCAGTGGTGCGATCTCAGCTCACTGCAAGCTCCGCCTCCTGGGTTCACGCCATTCTCCTGCCTCAGCCTCCCAAGTAGCTGGGACTACAGGTGCCCACCACCCACACCCAGCTAATTTTTTTGTATTTTTAGTAGAGACGGGTTTTCACCATGTTAGCCAGGATGGTCTTGATCTCTTCACCTCGTGATCCACCTGCCTCAGCCTCCCAAAGTGTTGGGATTACAAGGCGTGAGCCACTGTGCCCAGCTGCTTCTTTTACGATCTTTTGTGTCTGTTGTTCTGCAGTTTAATTACAAAATATCTAGTTGAAGATTTCTTACCTTGCTTGGTATATATATGTTTCTCAAGTCTCTGGATTCATATGTTTTATAGTTCTCTAACATTCTTAGCTATTGTCTTCTCAAATATTGATATGTTTCTGTTCATTCTGGCCATACTTTCTAGAATTCTTACTTAAACTTGTTGATCTATCCTCCCTGTTTCTTAAGCTTGCTTTTATTTTCTCCTCCCCCAGTCTGTTTGTGTTGCATTCTGGGAAGTCTCTTCAGTTCTTTCTTTCAGTTCACTAACTCTCTTCGTTTGGAACAAATCTGCTACTTTACCAATCTATTGAGCTGTACATTTCAATGATTTTTTTTCATGTTTTAACAGCTCTTTTGGTTAGGCATTCTTATGTGGCTGGTTGCTTTTGATTGTCTCTTGATCCTTGTTCATTTTTAGACATCTTTTATTTTATTAAACATTTACTGTGTAATATTTCATATTTTGTATATGATAATCCTAGTAGCTGAAGTGTTTGTCTAATTATGCTGGTTATTTCAGCTGCCTCTCATTCACAGTGGCTTCTTTTTTTGCATATTTTGTGGTGTTTGATTTTGAGAGTGGTACTGAATGACCACAGATTTCATATTTGTTAATCCTGGTTTCTCCCAGAGGATTTGTCTTTGCTTTTGCCGGGAGTCTGGGAATGCTCTTGATTGAGAGCACTTTAGCTCCAATTGAGGGTTCTGGTTTATGAATGGAAATTCAGGTTCAGTTCCCTAAACTTACCATAGCTGGGGACTGGGGGCTGGAGGGAACAGTCACTTGTAAATCCTAGCGCTAGTGTTGGCATCAGCTCCTTGGCATTCTGCAGTTTTTTCTTTTGCATGTTGCTCACGGATCAGGTTTTGGCTTACTTGTCTTCTGCCTCCTTTCTTCTTCCCTCTTTACTCCTCCTTCTTCCCCCACCATTTTTTAGTCGCTTGTTAGTTTCTCTATGTTCTTCAAAGCCCAGCAATGTTTTAAGAATTACATTTGTTGTCATGGATCTAAGGGCTAGTTGGCCTGCAGCAGGAAAGCCCTTCAGAGACTCTAGACCTATCCCTCTCACAGAAGTTTTGATACTTTCTCTTCATGTTCTGAAATTCTAGACTAGGGAGGGTGTTAATACTGATACATTACCATTTACAGAGGATTAGTTGCCTGTATAATAGAACAAATATATATTGTTCAAGGCTTCATAAAACTTTCATTTTGCATGGTAAATATGAATGAATAATAAACTTGCATTACTTTTATTTATGCTTATGTTCCCTCTGTCTCTGGCTTTAGAAGGTAGGTTGTAATTTGTATGTTTCATTCGGGGTACTAAGTAACTTCATTGCTGCTTTGTAGGATAGTGCCCTGTAAAGCTTGTAAAGAGATAGTTTATAAGGGTTTGGAAGTGAGTACTTATCACTTTGTAAATAATTGGGAAAGGCTCCCTTGAGAAGAGGTGGAATTAATAAGATGTGTTAAATCACAAAAGCGATACCATGTAGAGATATTCTATAAATAAGAAGTGGCTTGGAAGAAAGCACAGAGGTAAGAGATAAGAAGGCATGAAAGAAGAGTATGTAAAGAGAGCTGCTGTCTGCCTTGTAAGTCAGGGATGCACTGAAAGGGAACCTTGGAAGAGGAAACAGTAGTTTTTAGATGTAGAGTATTGGAGACATTACAGTATTCTGATAAAGTAAGTGATGTGCAGTGAAGGCCACCAGCCAGTCCAGTTCATGGTCTCAGGCAGTGAGCAGACCTTTTTGCCTGCCTTCCTCTCTAGTGGGAGCACTTGTACCTTTTGGAAGTTGATTCCAGCTGCCTTTGCCTGTAGCTTCAGATATGTACACCACTTAGAGTTTCTGTTGGTTCATGGAGATGTTTATCATATATATATCTTTTTGAGACTGAGTCTTGCTCTGTCGCCCAGGCTGGAGTGCAGTGGCTTGATCTCGGCTTACTGCAACCTCCGCCTTCTGGGTTCAAGCAATTCTTCCTGACTCAGCCTCCCGAGTAGTTGGGACTACAGGTGCCTGCCACCATGCCTGGCTAATTTTTATATTTTTTAGTAGAGATGGGGTTTCACCATGCTGGTCCGGCTGGTCTTGAACTCCTGACCTCAGGTGATCCACGTGCCTCGGCCTCACAAAGTGCTGGGATTACAGGCATGAGCCACTGCGCCTGGCCTATCATATATATATATATATATATTTTTTTTTTTACTATGGTTATGACTCTACTTTTACTGTACTTTAAAAACCATATTTCATCCATCATTGCTTTGTATTTCAAATGGAGATGTGGGGATGATGATGTGGGACTCCACAACATGAATTTACATTTACCATCTTAACTGGAATCTACATGTTTTACATGGGCTAGCCTGTTTAATCGTTTCCTTCTGAAGTAGGTTTGGTCTTCCCAGTTTTTATGAATGGAATGTTGGAGGCTTTGTAGAGTTAGGTGACTTGCCCAAGGGTGCACACTTAGCAAATGGGAGAGTAGGGATTTAACCTTTAGTCTAACTCTAGAACCTATTATCCTAACTTACTGGCATGCTGCCTACCACTTGGGAGTGTTGGTATTCTGCTTTCTAAGCTGTATTCCATAGGCTGTCTATATTAGCATGTACTATTCTTTACAATTCATTCATTCGTCAGACACATTTATTAGGTATGCACTGTGTCAGACACACGTAGGTGCTGGAGAT
The DNA here is from genome assembly GCF_009828535.3 of Hylobates moloch. NCBI lineage: Eukaryota > Metazoa > Chordata > Mammalia > Primates > Hylobatidae > Hylobates > Hylobates moloch. The sequence goes on from NW_026652296.1 coordinate 40,609,935, forward strand.
ACAATGAGCAAGGTAGGCAGAGCCTCCTGTCCTCTTGGAGTATAAATTACCATTTCGTGGTGAGCGGAAGTCTACTGGTAAGAATGAATTCGTGTCAGAATTCCAGTAATGACCTTCTGAGTCACAGAAAATCCTGAATGGTTCTTTTCAGAAGTGATATTTTGGTGATGGCTCTTGAATTAGTTACCTGCATAAGGGAAAGGAGGGTTGGTGTAGAAACACAAGGTACCTGGTGAATGGGTCTCAAGATCAAATAATTCACATGACATTGAGAACCTTCTGGATTCAAGCTTGACAGGTTATTTTAATGGTACCTGGGATTTGTTTTAATCAGGTGTGGTAAGGCACAGAAACATGAAAATGATTGTTATGAAGGAAGAAGTTTTAATTATGCTCACAGGCATCTAGAAACAGACATGTCACACAGAGCCAAACAAGGAAGCACCAAGGCAAAATCAGTATGCAAAAAGGAAAGAGGGAGTGACAGAGACAGAACTGAGGGCAGGAGCTTTTATTGTGTTTTTTGCAGGAAGGAATGGGCAAGGCCAGGTAGGCAAACTACATAGGCTTAGGACTGGATAGTTTGAATAATTTCAGCTCACGGGGCTGTAGGGGTAGCTCCTGGTTGTCCAGTATCTGGCCCCTGGGTGATTGAGGGGAGGGGGATAGAGTCCATAAAAGGATGTGGTTGGGGTTACGGATTTGGGATTGGTTGGTCTGCATGTCAGAAACATGCTCTGAGCCACTATCTTTGGGAATTTGCTAACCCTTGGAGGGACATCCTTCCTATGTCATTGAGGCCCCAGATGTCAGCACGTCAAGAATACAGAGAATAAGACAATATAGTTAATTCAGAGATACTGTTTCAAGCTTTCTGCCATGTTGTATGCCATCCCCTTTTACTAGAGAAATAGAATAGTTTGGAGTTATACATGTATGTTTTAGAAAGTTTATAGAATTTGATATTTCCTCACCCTCCCACACTCCAATTAAAATACATCGACACAAGAGGCTTAATTTCAAAACATAAACATGTTCTGGCATTGGAGTGCCACTCATTCAGATGTTCTTCAAATATCACAGAATTTGAAATCACAGATAAACAGATTCTTTATTCTAAATTTTATTTAAATTACCCCACTATATTAAACCCTGTTTTTATCTTGTCATTAGCCTTCCTAGAGACCTGAATGAGTTCTTTATAGTCTGTAAAGTGTGGCCCAGGCTGGTCTAACACTCACAGTCCTCTCCCTGGCTCTCAGTGTCGCTCTCCTTCATATTTTGTGGTTACTCAGTGGAAGTGCTCTGTCGGGCTAACACTTTGCCCCTTTACCTCTCTTTGCATAGTTTCACTTCTGCCTCTTAGTTTATTCAGTTCTCTTTTCAGGGACTGCCCTTAGCTCTTCTCCCCATCTGGCCCATTCTCTCAGGACCTGTTTAGACCCACCAATTTCTCCTGGCACCTCCTGCTGGAAGTGCTCATTCTTTCCTGTGGACTCATATAATAGCCCTGCCTTGTGTTATCATTTGCCTGTGGCTGGATGTCCATAGTTATCCCTTAATGTGGCTATGCCTTAGCTTCCTAATGAGACTGTAAAAATCCTAACTCTGTGTTTTTTGTGTGCATTTTTGTACATATTTTTGAGTGGAAGAGGGACAAGAACAAATAAAATGAACAAGAAAAGCAAATTCTTCTAAAGCCAACAACCATGACTTACAATCCTTTGTGACTTTTTTCTTTTCTTTTCTTTTTTTTTTTGAAACACAGTCTCGCTCTGTTGCTCAGGCTGGAGTGCAGTGGCACTATCTTGGTTCACTGCAACCTCTGCCTCATGGGTTCAAGCAATTCTCCTGCCTCAGCCTCCCAAGTAGCTGGGATTACAGGTACCTGCCACCACGCCTGGCTAATTTTTGTATTCTTAGTAGAGACGAGATTTTACCATATTGGTCAGGCTGGTCTCAAACTCCTGGCCTCAGGTGATCCATGTGGCTTGTGGCCACTGTATTGGACAGGGAGGCTCTAGAGTCCTCCAGTAGAGCCTTATTTCATCATTTGAAAGACCACTTTTCATTGTTAAACACGGTTAAATCCTTAGTGTCTTGTACATTTGTATCCTTGTGATGCAGGGGACTTTGACTTAAGGTTTAGGATTTTACTGAAATGCTTTCTCTGGGCTTCTTCTTATTACCAGAGTGTCCTTGGCTGAGGGGAATGAGCATTTACCTCCACAGATTGGAGAAGCATGGCTCCAAAGTGACCCTCTGCAAACAGAATTGAAAAGCCATGCACAATTTCATTCTACTGTTTTCATGCATGTTTTAAAATGAAAATAATGTTAAATAAAGGCTAGTCAAATTCCTTAGGACTTCATCTCCCCACCACACCTTCAACCTTTCTCCGTTTCCCCTTCGAAATAAAGAAAACAGTTTCAGTGCACTCTAGGATGATACACCATGTCTCTTTCTCACCCGTCCTTTGGTAGGAGATTCTTACTTGAGAAGCACTGATGGAAGAGGCAAACTGCAGCAGGTGAACCACACAGCAAGTGCAGATGACATGTGGGCTTCTTATAGGACATACAGAGAAATAAAAATAATATCGTGGATGCTAGCTTTTGTTTTTCCTTTGGTATTGAAATTTGATTGCTTGCGATTTATTACATGCCTATATGTACTGACTCCCTTCCTTCTCTGCAGTGTGGTGTTAAGCTGGATTGGATGGCTGGACTCAACATGTGCACAGTATTGCTGGGTGTAGTTATGTTTGGGATTCATAATTTGACCAGTGGTGAATCCAGGGATGTAGTGGAATCTATGTCTTACTTTAATGGAATTCAGCACTGGGTCTCTTGTTCTTCATTGCTCCAGGTGAGCTTATATAGATAGAGGATTTAGCCCCTAATTTTTTTTTTCCTTAGAGTAGGGGAAAAGAATTTTTAATGATTTTCCTGATAATAGTAATATAGCTATATCCAGTACAGTGCCAATAAGATGAAACAAATGGCTGATTTTCACTCTCTGTAGCATTGTTTTGTATATGCAATCCAGTAATTTGAATGTTGATTTTATTTCCCATCCAAATGCATTCATTTATAACTTTTCACATTTAGTAGCACCATTTTACTTCAGATACTAATAGTGAATTGCCTAAAGAAAAACTAGTTATGAATATAATAGGATTACAAACAATTCTGAGATTTATTTCCTTTCTTCTTCTTCCTTTCCTTCTCCTTATCCTCTTCTTTTCCTCCCCCCACCCCTGCCTCCTCTTCTTCTTTTGTGGGAATTGCATATCTTTTGTAACTCTTTGAAAATGAAAACAAATTAAAAGCTCCTGTGAAGGTTCAGTGAAAATGCCTGAACTGAATTCTACGCAAGTCAACACATTCAGGCCAGGTGTCCTACAGGATTAAGTAACAATTCCTTTTCTTTCTTTATACAATGACTAATGGCTTTTCTTATAAGCAAATAATACATAACAAGGTAGCAGAATCATATTTTTACAATTAACTAGTTGCCACAGTTTCTGCGCTTTTCTCTGCTTTGTTATTTCTTATTCCAGGCTGTCCAGTGTGCAGCCATCCTTCCGTGCTGCTCCCTCCTCCCATGCCGAGGTGAAGGACTTCCTCTACAAACCTCTCAGGCTAATACTGCTTTTTATTTTGTTTCCCGTGAGGACCACTTTACGGTTTTTGAGTGGAAGAGGGACAAGAACAACTAAAATGAAAAAAGCAGATTCTTCCAAAATCCTTGGAATTTAAGTTCTTATTGAGGATTTCAAATATTTAGATGCTTCAGTAGATTTTGTTTTCTTTTAAAAGAATGATTCCAATTTTGATTGCAGCTCACTGGTCACTGTCATAATTCTAAATGACTGATTACAATTGAGAAAAAGCCACTATCAATTCAAATTTTCTGGAGAACATTTTTAAAAGAACTGAGCTGGCACAGACACCTATTTCTCATCCTCAAAGTCTCCCTGAGTTCCAATTGGCAAAGAGAATGAATGTCTCTAGTTAGCATGACTAAGATTTTGGGTCACATTTATGACATGGGGCTATATTTAAATGATAATAGAGGTGTGTAATCATCTGGCTTTCTTTGTAATGCCAGCCATACTTGTGGCTTTTATTGATGTTGAACCCTTGGTTGGGAACAACTCCAACTGATAACATTATTGTTATGGCAGAGTGTGATCTTGCCTTGAGACTGCTCTGCAGGGATCACAGTAGAGGGCCAGGTGGCCAAGGTACCCTTTTTCACTGGTCTCATATGTTGCCTGTGGTGGTGAATTAGCTCTGTAATTGCTCCTCGGTGCTATCGCCTGTACTGGATACTGGGGAAATAATAAAACACAGGACTGAGATCCTTTATCTCTATAGCATGTGGTTATTCTGGTACCTGATTTTGATAGTGAAATGTCTATGATCTGTACAAACTGGAAGGTGGGAACAAAATATAAACATGTGGTCCATTTTGGAGATTCTTTGCATGCACTGTTCCTGGTTAAAATGTGATTATCCTATTATAGAATGTTAGTAATTTTAATTAGACAAGTGTTTGAGTTGAAAGGAGTCAGTTTCAATGGATAGTTTAATATGCAAATTTAGTATTAAAGACTGCAGTCTCCCTTTTGCATCAAGACTTATAGGTGAGAAACTTGGGATTGACCCAACGGGGTATACCAAATTACTCAGTTCACCTTGGAGGAAGGGACACTGGAGATAAGATGTTCGTGGAAGTCTGAAATTACATTCTTCTTGTTATCTGTTGCAGTCCAGGTGCCCTGAGCTTCCTGGCATGCTGGCCTCTTTCACATAGTGTGCCACTTGACGTGTTGGTAACTGACACTCTTAAGAGGAGATCCTGTGGAAGGCAATACTAGCAAAAATGCTTCCAAGAATCTTTTAAGGGCAGATGGTAGAAACTGCATTAGGGCTAAAGATATGGGAAATTAACACTGAAACTTGAGCATGTGTATTTATTGTTAGGATAGCAGGAGACATGTAGAGAGCTCTTTTCTCTTTAATTAAAATTAATCTGTTAATGTAGTTTTGGTAAGTTGGTTTTTTTTAAATTAATATATACCTTTAGGAGAGAGTTGTACAAAAACTTGCTATTATAAATCTATTACTTGTTTTCTGTTTGGATATGTAGTGTGGTGGCTGTTACAGAGTGACATCTAGTGTTTGATGTGGTTTGTGACACTGTACAGGTTGGAAGGGTCTGGCTTGAAGCCTTTGTGCACTGGCTTTTCCTGCAGGCCTTGGGCACATGCTGAATGAATTTGACAGGGTGGCCAGTCCCAAGACAACCTGCAGGTGTACAGTGCTTTCTAATTGTGCTGAGGCAGGAGTTTAAATCCTCAGAATTTATGGGGTGGTGGGAACCAAGTAGTGGCATCTCACTGGGATTTTGTTATTCTTTACTCATCACCCCTATAGAAACTCTCTGGGAGTGATTTTTTCCCCTAAAAAATGGCATAAAACGGATGGCCAACTAGTGCTAGTAACAAAACTGAAGAGATCGGAAAAATGTAGTAGTTTTCAGGCAGAAAATAGAAACTTGCATGAAATGAAGAATAGCATGGCAGATTTGGTTGTGACTGAGATCTCCTGTGTAAGATACTTTTGTGAAAAGAAGACTCCTTTTGAATCTGTTTTAGTGAATGCTTTATTCGGGGCAAAACCCACATATTATGGGTAGAATTATATGCTACTAATTTGGGGATTTGTGAAGGTCACTGAATGTTCGTTCTGTCATTAAAAAAATGAGGAGTCCAGTGCAGTGTGATTTTTTTTTTTTAAAAGAGATTAGACCTTTGCATGATCCTAAGCAAAGTGAAAAAATAACCTTGAAATCTATTAAGTGCCTGCCTTCCCAGTTTTTGAAGGTTGCATTTTTTGTACCTAATAAAAAACATTTTGAATATCACATTTTAGTACTTAATATGGTAGTCCCCCTTATCTGCAGTTTCACCTTCTGAGGTTTTGGTTACTCGTGGTCAACCAGGGTCCAAAAACATTAAATGGAAAATTAAAGAAATAAACCATTCATAAGTTTTAAATTGCATGCCATTCTGAGTAGTGTGGTGAAATCTCTCACCATCCTGCTCCATTCTGCCTGGGATATGAATCATTCTTTTGTCCAGTGGATCCATGCTGTAGATGCTAGCTATCCATCAGTCACTTAGCAGTGGTCCTGGTTATCAGATAAACTGTTGTGGTATCACATTGCTTGTGTTCAGGTAACTCTTATTTTACTCAATAATGGCTCCAGGCCAGGCGTGGTGGTTCATGCCTGTAATCCCAGCACTTTGGGAGGCCGAGGCAGGTGGATTGCTTGAGGCCAGGAGTTTGAGGCCAGCCTGGCCAACAGGGTGAAACCTCGTTTGTACTAAAAATACAAAAATTAGCTAGGCATTGTGGTGCGCTCCTGTAATCCCAGCTACTCAGGAGGCTGAGGCTTGAGAATCACTTAAACCCGGGAGGCAGAGATTGCAGTGAGCCGAGATCACGCCACTGTGCTCCAGCCTGGGTGACAGAGTGAGACTCTGTCTCAAAAATAATAGTAATAATAATAATGGCTCCAAAACACAAGAGTAGTGATGCTGGCAATCAGATACGCCAAGGAGAAGCTGTACAGTGCTTCCTTTAAGTGAAAAGGTGAACGTTCTTGACTTAATAAGAAAGAAAAAAAAAAACTATATGCTGAGGTTGCTAAGATCTACAGTAAGAACCAATCTTCTATGAAATTGTGAAGAAGGAAAAAGAAATTTGTGCACAGTGTATATAAGGTTTGGTACTATCTGTGGTTTCAGGCATCCCTTGGGAGTCTTGAAACGTATCTCCCTAGGATAAGGGAGGACTACTGCAAAAAACATCAGTCTGTCCTGTCTATTTTGTTCAGTATTGATAGTATTTTTCTTCATTCTGTGCTGGTGCTCTTTGATACTCTTTTCTGCCTACTATCTAAGACTTTGTTCAGAGCCTCAGTTTCCCCACCACTGGAGTATCCTGCTAAGCAGTCTTTTGGTGTGTGATCTTCCACCCCTTCTCTCTGCCTCACTCACCTCAGATGCTGTGTGATGTAATTTCGATTCTCATTGCCTTTACGACAAAAGTCACACTTCCCAGTATAGCCTTCAGAATGTTCTTCGTCTAGTCTCTGCCTCCTTCTCTATCACTTATCACTTATCTTCTGCCCTCACTGGCAGCCTCTTACAGGTCCCCAAATAAGCAGCAAGGCTTTTTATTTTTTGCTGCTGTTTGGTCTGCCTGAAATGCTCTTGCTTGCCTGGCTCACCCCTGTTGTCCTTCAAGATTCAGTTCAAGGGTGTTCTCCCTTTGGAAGTGCACCTTGTCTGTCTTCATTTCCTTGTGCATGTACTGACATCCCTGATTTTCTCACCTTTTCCCTCTTAGGGCTCTAGCTTTTAGAGCAGGAATGGTGTCTTTTATGTATCTCTGATCCCTCACATGGTTCATGGCACAGAATGGGCACTTAATAAGACTATGTTTTAATGAATTAGATAAATGTTTGATTAAGAGGATATTTAATTACTTGCAGTACTACCAGTTCAACTGTCTGTAGCTTAGTGATTAACAATACTTGGTGATAATTTCATTATGTAAGTCATTTTTGCTTTTATTTTTATTGATTTCTTCGTTAACAAAACTTTTTTTTTTTAATCAATTTTTTTAGTTTAAAACTTAGTTCTTGCATTGTAGGAAATTCAAGTCTATGGATTTGCCTCTTATTTCAGCTTTGACCAATTTTTGTTATATGTGAATCACAATGTTGATTATTTTTCGTTTATAATCAGTTTTCTTAACTCGAGTGTTAAAATCCACAAGTAATTAAGAATTACTTTTTTTTTTTAACTTGAGTGTTTAAAATCCACAAGTAATTGAGAAATTTTTAGCTTAAACTCTTGATGGTGGACTCCCAGTGTATTGAGTTTGCTTGTGACCTGCGTAACACTTACTTTGAGGGATTTATTTGCATCACTTAGAAAAATAACTTTGTAAATGTTTCATAAATGTTGGATTCTGTGAAGTTTGATATATAGCTGTTAAACCAGTCTTGCTATAACTATATTCAAGTCTTCTGTATTATACTGTATTGCCTATTTTATTTCTCAAAGATAGTGTGTGTTAATATCCCCCATTTAAAAGTGTTTTCCCCCTTTAGTTTCTGAAAGTTGTTTTAATGGAGTAGCCTCCATTGTTTTATTTTCATGCTATGTTATTTGTTGCATAAAGATTCATAAGTATTATAGGTATATCGTAAATTACATATTTAACCTATTTGAAATAATTCCCTTTGTCTCGTTAATACTTTTTTACTTGATATTAATATTGCTTTGTCTGGATGTGTGTGCATGTGAGCCTCCTTTTTTGTATTTTATTGTCAGTCTTTCTGTGTTTGAAAGCTGGGTCTAATGGACTTGGTCTTCGGTAGGGGAATTTAACCTGCTTATACTTACTACTTTTTTGTGTGTGATAACCAGTACACATCTGTGTATTCTGATGCCCGTTGCACTTGGTTTTAGCTTTTCTTCTAACTTTGTTTTTGGGGGAGAGGTCACTGATTTTGGCTTTATGGAATATGCTTTGTAATTTGGAAGGTACTCTTCCTATTTTCATTCCAATAACTATCTTTAAGTTAACAATATTGTTTGCATTGTTTTTCTTCTAATATCAAGAATAAAGCAGTATTTTGGCCAGGCACAGTGACTCATGCCTATAATCCCAGCACTTTGGGAGGCCGAGGTGGGCAGATTACTTGAGGCCAAGAGTTCAGGATCAGCCTGACCAACATGGAGAAACCCCGTCTCTACTAAAAAATACAGAAATTAGCTGGGTGTGGTGGCACACGCCTGTAATCCCAGCTACTCAGGAGTCCGAGGCACAAGAATCGCTTGAGCCTGGGTGGTGGAGGTTGCAGTGAGCCAAGATTGCGCCATTGCTCTCCAGCCTGGGCAACAGAGTGAGGCTCTGTCTCAAAAAATAAATAAATAAAGCAAAATTCGATGGTAGTCCTGTGCTTTTACTTTAACTCCATATGTCTTTTGTACTTCTTCTCAACTATTTTAAGCAGTTTATACCCAGATTATTATTAATTTTATATTATTTTTCCCTCTTTAGTAGTTTATTGTAATGTTACCTATTAGAGTATTATTTTCTTTTTTACACATTTAAACAGGGCTAATACCTCAATAATTTCAAGAAAATGACAAACCCTGCATTTGGTTCTGCCTAAAGATCAACTGTACAGCACACAGGAGGTACATAATAACCTTTGTTCAACAAGACTGGTGTTAGATGCAGACAGATTCTTGGGGTACCCACAAACCAAGTCACCTGGGAGGGAGGTGAGACATAGTCTAGGCTGTCTCTACTGTCAGTACCCACAAAAGCAATTATTAGGGATTTCATTTTCCTTCTGAACACAGGAAAAAGATTTTATGCATGATCATGAACACAGCCAAAACCCTAATGGGAGGTTCTTAAATACAAAACTTTCAAACTTTACTTTTCACTTTACTGTCAAACTTCGTGAGGTTAGATGCCAGGTACTATAAGCTTTTGTATTCTCCATGACACTTGGAGCTTAATAAGGACTGCATAAATATCTACTTAAATAAAAAAAAAAAAGGCCTGTACTTTTGTATTATGCTCTTCTGATCAACTCTGCAATTCTCATATTTGTTGATACCTACATGTTAACTAGGAATGTTTAGGGAGAAACCTAAGAATGAACAAATCTGATCTCTGAGACAAGTCAGTCAACTAAGGAAACCAGAATTTTAAATAGGTTACCAGGAAGATAAATAAACATCACGATATAAATACAGGCATGAATGAACTATCAGGGCTCCATTAAAGCACTAAGAACTCACAGAGGCAAAAGTATCAGTCTGTTTGATAGTCTTTTTTTTTTTTTTCCAAGACAGAGTCTTGCTCTGTTGCCCAGGCTGGAGTGCGGTGGTGCAATATCGGCTTACCGCAACCTCCGCCTCCCAGGCTCAAGTGAGAGTAGCTGAAATTACAGGTGTGCACCGTCACGGCCCCCAGCTGAGTTTTGTATTTTTAGTAGAGACTGGGTTTCACCATGTTGGCCAGGCTGGTCTCGAACTTCTGGCCTCAAAGTGTTCAGCCCACCTCAGCCTCCCAAAGTGCTAGGATAACAGGCATGAGCCACCGCACCCAGCCAATCTGTTTGATATTCTGTTTGTAGCTCTGTGAGCTGGTGAGATGGCTAGGGGTTCTCCCGGAATACCTGAAAGTGTAGTTGTACTATAGGGGATGCTCTGCTGGTCCAGGGACAACAGCTTTCCTCTTGCTGCTGCTCTGATTCTTGTCTTGTTCTGTTTTTTTTTTCTTCTCTCCATCTTTCTGTGTGCTGTTTTCTTCATTCTGAGCATGGTCCCCAGTGTCATCATCTTTCAAGATGTATAACTTGTTCATCCTCTCGCCGCTGCTGTTGCCATTCAGATTATTTTATTGTAATATTTTTACGATGTTGTCTTATGTTAGTTGTTTTAGGAATATACTCTTTTTTATAGTCATATTAACTCCAATTATGTAAATATAGCTCACTGTCGCGGTGTTTAGAACCCCACTCCCTTGTTTTTGGATTATTTTGATTAATCTTTATATTTTCTGGAATGTGAATTGTGTAGGATATATTGAAGAAGGGAGGTATGTGGCTGATAGACTTTCAGTTCTAGAATAACTTTCTTTTAACTTTAAACATATAGCAGGTCCTCAAATAACATTTTGTTATAATGTTAATGAGAAAGTGTTCAAGGCAAATATTCTGTCTTCATGAAAGAGTTGAGTCATTGTAGTAAGAGACAAGTGGCCAGGCCTAAGACAGCAAATGATCAAGTTCCCCTCTCTATGGGTCTCCCTGGAAGCATCTGTGCAGCTGGGCTGCTATGCACATGGGTGCTTCTGAAATCAGACTATACTTGTAGCACAGGCATTCACAGAATGTTTTCTTTAAACCGAACTGTCCAGTTCTCATCATAAGTTTTCTGCATATTTATTACTCAAAAGGTCAAGTAACTAAGACCTCTGTTCTTTTAAACCAAATCTTCTGTTTTCTCCTCGGTCAGCATTTTCTTCACCCAGAGCTCTTCTGTCCTGCAGCTAGTTTGGGGAAGGGTTGCTCCCCACACTCTGCTTTCAGATGTAACATGTTAGTTGGTCATTGTTGTAGTTGATTACCTTCCCATGAGTTAGTATGTAGTATTTTCTTCATTCTTCACTGTCCTAGCTTTCTAAGTGGAATTGAAATCAAGTGTGAATCCACTGGGGCATGTTGCAGTCATCTGATAATAATTAAAAAATATTTCCCACACAAATCAGAAGACCAGCAGTTATAAAGTAGACTATAGCATCTTGTGTAGACTCCAGCGTACATTTCACATTATTCCTGGTCATGCAGTAGGTTCTGAAGAAAAAAGAACTATGGATAATCAGTTAAAAGAATGACAGATTCCCTGATGTGCTGATCAGTAGTAATACCTAATTTCGATTTCGAGTGTACTATAATGGATTACCATATAGATGCAGCTGAGCACTGAGCATTAAATAGAGCCGTGTGTTTTTCAGAAAAGTAATATTTATTCACACTGTGTGGCTTTCTTGATTTTTTTTTTTTTTTGTATTTTACTCTCCAGTGAAACTACAAACACGATGTCAATAGCTTATGTGGTATTCACAGCAGTATAGCTTAGAATATTGGCTGCAGTAGAAGAAATGCCAGATTGTATTTGCCCCAGTAAAGGTAGGCTTCATCTAGGGCTTTCTGAGGGACAGGCTTAGCATTTGGACATAGATAGTTGTGTTGGGCTTTATTTTTATTGACCTCATAGACTTTAAACAATGGCCCTTGCAATATTTGGGTACAAAAAGAAGCATCAGTGTGGGTAATGTTTCAGCCTTTGACTTGTTGTGTAAGATTTTGTCCATTTGGGAATATTCTTAGTAGCTCAGATATTAGGCATGCATTTCATATCCAGACCTTTTTGAGTGTTTTTAAAGTCCATCCATTTTGTGAATCTGAAAACTTACCCAAAAGTGATGATAATGATAGGCTTGACCTCAGAATAAGTTGGAAATTACTTTTGTGGCAGACTGACAGTATCTAAGCATATAGATATACATCGTCTTGCTGTATTCTGTGTTTTTCTTTGTTGTGTGCTAACAAAAGAAAACGAAATCAAGAAGACCAATATGTATTTTGGAAAACTAAAAAGCATGATTTTCACTGCCCAATTAGTTTCCTGACTAAATTAAAGATCTGAAGAACAGTGGGTATATCAAGCATTCATCTAATCTAAGATCTATTCTGAATCTTTACTTTTCTCAGCATTTCCTATATGAAATGTTTAAGTGGCAAGATGGGGTCAGAATATGACCCTGGGATGTAGCTGGGCTGCCAGGTCCCTTAAAGGAGAATGGGTGAGATAATAGGACACCAAGTCACTGCTGTGCCATTTGCCCAGGCACAGTGAACTGCATGGAAGGAAGCACAGAAAGCATGGGGAGAACTCAGTGGGACCAGGCTTCCATCAGCGTGAGGTAGCAGCCAGCTGTTGAGAAACTGCCAGTAGAGAAGCCATGTCTCTCAAGTAGGGGGCCCGTCTGTTAGAACTTCAGCTTTCCAATGTGATGAGAATATTCTAATTAATAATTTGAAGATTATTGTGGCACACATAGAGATGGGCTGTACATATTCCTCTTCAAGAAAGAATGTGCTGCCCAGCTACAAAAGTGGCATTAGCTGATGGTTTCTAGCTCTTCACACCTTTGGCTTTCCATCCTTGGTCATACTCTTTGCATCATGGCCCCAAGCCAGTAACTGCCAGAGGCAGTTGTACAAGGGCCTTGCCATTTCTGGTCACACTGGACTCCTTTCATCTTTGCTCTGGAGCTTCCACTAGGCTGGCAGAGATTTATCAGCTCTGCCTCATGGTCTGAGGCTCCTTTGTCCAATCTTGCTGCCGTCTTTTCCCTTTCACAGGTGTTAGTCCTCAGTAGGCCATTTGTACTCCTGTCTCCTCCATTGCAGCACGTTTTCCAGAAAACTCACCTTGCTATTATCATTAATTTTTTATCAAAGATACAAAATTGGGGTCTATAGTAAATTTTTCTGTTAAGAGGAAGTTTGAGTTAAAGAACCAGAGGATCTAACTTAGATGCAGGTGCAGGCTTGTCTTCATCTCTTGAGTCTGGTGATCCCCAGGCCATCTCCAGATTGTGTTCATTTGTGGCCCTAGAGTTGCTCAATTGGCCTGGCAGCCTAACTCCTGAGACCCTCATTCTTTTTCTCAGTTCCAGAGTCTTTGCATTTCTTGTTCTAATCTCTTTGCTTGTGATCTTTTTCCTGTAGGTTGTAACCCAACTTGGGTTCTTGATCCTATGTGCCCATGGGGATGTTTGAGTTTAGGTTCTGTTGGTAAGACAGTGCTCACGTGGGTTCTTATTAAGATATTCTGTAGAGAGCTGTTTTACTTATTCTGATTCCCTTTTAATGTAATGTAATTTGACATAACAACCCAGTTTTTATATTTAGCTCCTTTTTTTGTGTTATTCATCTAAAATTAATGTTAGAGCATATTGCAAGGGGAAGACTTATTTTGATTTTTTTCCCTTGAAACAGCCAATTTACTTCTGTACAATTTATAGATGGATCTGTCATGCCTGGCATTTGGTGTCTGGCTTACAAAGGTTGCGTGTTCTCAAGGCAAGAGATTAATAGTGAGCTCACTTTATTTAATATTGAAGTCATTTTGTTATGTGACATTAATTTCCCCACATTTTCTAATATGTTTAACTTTTTAGAACTAGTTGTGCATATAAATACTCTTAAATGTTTTTAATCTTTATAATAAATAAGCATACAAATAGCTGGCATATCAAAGATTTCTCCTGGGATTCAAGCACATTAGCCTCTGGCTTTTGCTTTACCTTCATTTTACCTTCTTAGCAGAGCTCCCTTAGCTCCTGGATACCTCCAGAGCTTCATCTTATCTTATTTTAAACTCTCTCAAAAGAGAGCTCTCATATACACACAGCTTCAGCCGCTGCCTGTATCTGTTACCGTCCAAATCCTGCCTCTGTACTCCAGACCCATTTACACATTTGCCTAGAAGAACGTTTCCAGTAAGGTCATCCTTTGACACCTCAAATGGCAGGATGTCCAGAATCAAACTTGATAGCTTATTCTCCTCGGGTCTAAGATTGCATCTGGATTTGATCTCTCGGATAAAGGTGTTGCCATCTACAAAGCCACTGGGAGCCATGGAGACCTCCATTTACTACAGCCCCTCTACCCACTTACCCTGACAATTTTATCTGCTGCATATCACTATTATATGTTCTCTTTACCTGGCCGGCCTTGGTCCAGGCCTTCTTATTTCTCCTCTGAAATTCTACCATTGCCTCTCTTTAGTGATTGTGTCTGCCTCCCCTCTCAGCTGCCTCCAGTTCACCTCCAGCTGAAACCCATTCAGGGACCACACTGCTCCCATGAGGACATTAAGCCCCCAGCCTCGCCTGCCTCTCCAGGCCCATCTCCTCCCCTTCTCACTGCCTACCAGCCAAACTGACCCTCCTGCTGCTGTGGTTCCTGTAAGGCATCAAGCTGTCTTTGCCTTCTAGCATTCTCCCATGGTCTTCCTTCTGTCCCTATCCACTAGGCAAATTTAATTCATCTTCTAAGTCTCAGCTCAAGTGTCCTCATTTCCAGGAAGCATTCCATGAAGCACCTGCTGAGGTGAAGCCCTTTCCCCCTTACTTCTGTAATATTTCGTGCAAACGTCTGTCACGTTTTTTTTTTTTTTAATTTTTTTTTGCTAAATGATATTCTTTTCTTTATCATCTCTCTTGCCCACTATTCATGAAATCTTGGAAGGATTACATATTTCATTTATATTTATTTTATTTTTCAAGAGTGAAGTCTGTTGTCTGGTGTGTAGGTGTTTTTCACTCAATGGGATTTGGAATGCATGTGGGTGTGTTTTGTTAGAATTATCATGTAGTAACATTAGATATGAGATACCTTTCAGAGTTATGGGCTTGAAAGATAAGGTGACTTGAATAGACTTTCTCAAAAGAATACATAGATACATTTGGCCAACAAGTTTATGAAAAAATGTTTGACATCACTAATCATCAGGAAAATGCAAATTAAGATCACAATGAGATGTCATCTCACACCTGTTAGAATCACTATTATCAAAAAGATGACAGGTAACAAGTGTTGGTGAGGATGTAGAGAAAAGGAAATGCTGGTATACTGTTGGTGGGAGTGTAAATTAGTGCAGCTATTATGGAGAATAGTATGGAAGTTCCTCAAAAAAACTAGAAATAAAATTACCATATGCCCCAGCAATTCCACTTCTGGCTTTATGTCCCAAGGAATTAAAATCAGTATGCAGAAGAGATATCTGCACTCCCGTGTTTATTGCAGCATTATTCACAGTAGTTGAGATACGGAAACAACCTAAGTGTCTATCAGTGAATGAATGGATATAGAAAATGTGGTATGAATACACAGTGAAATACTATTCAGCCTTATAAAAGGAAATGCTGTGATTTGTGACAACATGGTTGAACCTGGAGGACATTGTTGCCAAGTGAAATAAGCCAGGCACAGAAAGATACTGCATGGGGCTGGGTGTGGTAGCTCACGCGTGTAATCCAAGCACTTTGGGAGGCTGAGGTGGGTGAATCCTGGGGTCAGGAGTTCGAGACCAGCCTGGCCAACATGGCGAAACCCCCGTCTCTACTAAAAATACAAATATTAGCTGGGCGTAGTGGCAGGCACCTGTAATCCCAGCCACTTGGGAGACTCAGGCAGGAGAATCACTTGAACCATGGAGGCAGAGGTTGCAGTGAGCTGAAATCACGCCAGTGCGCACCAGCCTGGGTGACAGAGTGAGACTTTGTCTCAAAGAAAAAAAAGAAAGATACTGTGTGATCTCATATATATGGAATCTACAAAAGTCAAATTTGTAAAAGTTTGGGGATATTCTTAACTATAATTCTAAAACTTAATAGTTTTTTTGGCCATTAATTTCATGAAATCCTTCCACCAATTTCATTTTCTTGTCTCACTGAGTTGTTTACAGTCTCATTCTCTTTGTTTTCACTTTTCTTCCCAATCTCGTTCTTTGTCCAGAGGCTAATAATGATTATAATGAAAATGGGAAGGAGATGGTGAAAAAGAAGAAACCTGGGGAATCTGTCATTTGGGAAATTTTTATTTCAATACTTAAGAAATGGCTATTATTTAATTAAGATAAAAATAACATTTTAGGTTTTTTCTTGTTTTCTTTTGGAGGGAATTAAACTTGGGACAGTGATCTCTTTAAAACATTCAGGTAAGAAAGCTTGCCTGGGGCAAGTGAAAGAAAGTGTCTCATAGGAATACAGCATAAAGTGCAGTATTTATGTTATTGTAAATAGTTTCCTTTTCCTCTTCTAGAACTTACCTCTAGTGAGTAATATGGGCCTGTCATGAAAATGTGTAATTTCGTTTGTTGTTTATTTTCTTTATATCTTTTTTTGATAGAAAATACTGCAGTTTCTACCTGAACGAATTTTCTTTCGATGGCATTACCAGAGTATAGGTAAGAACAATTAAAAATTTTTTAGTAATATGAATTTCTTCCAGTTGAATTTTCAGTAATGTTTTATATAATTGATATCATCAAGATAGCTTATAGAAAGGAATATTAATAAGAGTATGGTATTATGGTCATGAAAACCAAGACAAGTTCAACCCTGACTTTGGAGACAAATATGTCTATCTCTTCCTCTGTGTGCTCCTTAGAGTATAGTTCATAGGCGAGCAGCATAAGCCTCACCCAGAAGCTTGTTAGAGATGCAGAATCTCAGGCCCCAGCCAGACCTCCTGAATCACAGTAGTGTTTATATATATATATATATTTTTTTTTTGTTGTTGTTGTTGTTGTTTTGTTTTTTGAGATGGAGTCTTGCTGTGTCGCCCAGGCTTGAGTGCAGTGTTGTGTTCTCGGCTCACTGCAACCTCCGCCTCCCGAGTTCAAGTGATTCTCCTGCCTCAGCCTCCCGAGTAGCTGGGATTACAGGCATGTGCCACCATGCCCGGCTGATTTTTTTTTTTGTATTTTTAGTAGAGATGGGGTTTCACCATGTTGGCCAGGCTGTCTCGAACTCCTGGCCTCAAGCGATCCACCCGCCTCGGCTTCCCAAAGTGCTGGGATTATAGGTGTAAGCCACTGTGCCCGGCCAAGAGAATTCTTGTTCTTTAAGCCTGTATCATTGACTGAAAATTATTCTCTTTGAATGCTTTAGGATGTGGCATTGAGAGGAAACTTGAAATAAAGCAAGTTACCACAGTTGCCTTTTCTGTCCAGCTTTTAACATCTAACATCTCATCCCACTCGAATATACACAGCACAGCTGGAGTAAATCTGGGAAATCAATTGTGAATGCTGCCTTCTGTTTTAAACAGTGTCTCCTTTAACCCCCTGCCGTACCAGAGTCTAGCATTTCCTACAAGTTTTCTTACTTACCAGATGATTGTATTTGTGGAGAGTGTGACCTTATAATGGAATCTAACTCTGTTTGATCATTCATTCATTCAAATATTTGTTGCGGGAGAGACATTTGTGTGCAAAGTTCTGGGACAGAATCTAAGAATGTATCACCATTCTTGTATAGGCTTTTTGCCCAGTCAGGGGGATAGATGAGCAAAATAATTACAGCAAAATTGTCTCTATGAAAGAAGTGTGATGATAACAAAAAAGAAAAGTTGAATAATTCTGTTCAGAGGAATTGAGGAAGGCTTCAAGAGAGGTAACTTTGATCTGAGCCTTGAAAGATGAACAGATGCAGTGTGGAAAGGGTTTGCTGGGTGGGAGATCAATATGTACAAAATTGTGGAACCTGACAGAATGCAACATGATTAGTGTATATTCCAAAATTCCGAATCCTAAATTTCATTTAGGATTATTTATGTGAAAATTGAATTGACTCTTATAGAAACGGAATTATTTGAAGTTATATGTTCTTAATTTAAAAAAGTGTATATGTCAGTTGAACCAAATGTGTAAATCATTACTTTAAGATAGTGCCTTTATCTTTAAATATTTCAAATACACAAAGAAAGTTTTCCTTTAAATTTTAGAGAGTTCTCCATTGCATTTCTGCTTGAGACTTTCAGCTTGTGTTTTTAAATTAAAGTAAAAATAAAAATTTAAATGTAAGGTATAATCTAAAGAGACATCATGGGGATTTGTGGTGCTCCATGGTACCGTAGGAATGGCTGACAATGAGAAATAACTGCATGCAGTATTTTTTATCTGTGCTACATATAATCCTTCTTCAATTTTGTTTATATCATTTGTATGAAAACTATGCTCATTTTCTTTAGATAGCACTTTAGAATGTCTGAAGATTAGTAGGCTCTTCACAGCATGAATAAACTTATTAGGACTATGTGTGAAAATTAATTTGCATTTGTGTTGTGAAACTATGTGTCTAATAGTCAGTGTGTATTATTATTTTAATTCTGCCTAATACCACATAAACTGGTTAAAATTGCTGGTACAAGTAGCTTTTTACCCAGTTTGGCAGCATCTTAGCAAGAACAATGACTGGGGGCCTCAGACTCCTCAACTGAGATTGCCAAATACTGGGTTTCCTGAGCCATGTAATAGCAGTATGTGTTGTTTATCTGGTGTGCAGAACAAGCTGTTGCTGTAAAGTGGTCAGAATGAATAATATTTCAGAATGCTGAAATATGGGCATTTGCATGTAAAATTATCCACGTTTATTACTGATGCTTATATATTTAGAGTCAAACAGGCTCTTTTCAGACAAATATATTTTTGCATGATAATCATATTGGGTGGAAATTGGTGTTGACACAGGTCCACATTTCTTCTACAGTGATCTTTACTAGATGTGCTTTGGAATCAGGCGTTGTCAGATTTTAGAATGACAATGTGGTGCGTTGATGTACAATGAAGCAAATAAATTAGAACATCAAGACAATCTTAACATAACACTTCCAGTGGTCTGGGCAGCGCCTTCTCCTCCCGGCCCCAACTAAGCAAGTTATTATTCCTATAGCTTAAGATAAGAATATGTACCATTAGTGGAATATCTACACACAAGATAGCCTTATTTGGGTGTTGCAGGCATATGAATTCAGATTAGATTCTGTCCACTAATGACTTACACAGAAGAACTTCAGTTTTCCTATAATCTTTTGGATTTTGAAATGGTCCATAAGAGATTATGGATTTGTAATTATATGCATATATACCTCACTGTACCTATTGAATTATTTCCAGTTTATTTGGATTTTTAAAACTGTTACCATTAGTCAGTCCAGGTCTTAACTGAGTTGTTGTAGAAACTTAGAAACTATAGGGAAATACCAGGTATCAAAGGAAAGGAATATGCTTTAAATATGTCCTCAGCATTGGCATCCTGACTTTTACAAAACCTCCGAGTCTTGGGCAAGGAGGGGCCTTCTCACCAACCAGTGTCTGATATTCTAGGTAGCAAATATTCCTTACCTACTAGGGAGAACACTCCTATACTAATGTCTTACTAATTAAATGTTACTGCAGCTGGTGGGGGACAAAGTATTCTGAAATGTTGGGTTAAAACCTTGAAGTTGTGGTTATACACCACTGATGCGGTATGCTTCTTGTCCCGCACTGCAAATGACAGTGTCTCTAAGCAGAGAAACCTAAAATAGGGCAACTGCTGTATTCTATGAGTCTCAAAAGCCACATTTTATCCTGAGAAGGAAGAAAATAATTTGAAACATCAACCACCACAGTGCTTGAAGTCTGTTTCTTATCATGTCATCTTATTTTGTCTGTAGAAAACAGAGACATTCTATTTCTCTTAAAACTGCTTTTAAAGGGAAGAGATAGTCTGCGGTTTCTCTTTGTTTTGGTTTTTAATGGCTGGCTCCTTGCTTTAAATCGTTGAATGAGGAAACATATTTGAACTCGTAAGTTTTGCAGTGTGAAATGAACATGGGTTCATTATTCCATCTGGAGGTATTTCTTCAAGTGATGTTTGTAGAGCAAGATGACCAGGGGAGTGGTTGGCACAATACTCATGAGCTCTGCATTGTATGCTAATATACAACTCAACTGTTTGTAAATTTCCATTACTGACTGCGAAAGAAAAAATTGTTTATCAAATTTTTTGTGAAGTCATTTTTTAGGCCAGTAAATCATGGTGGATAAAGGTGACTGCTTGACATCTCATTTCTGGGCAATAATTAGAACTGATAGAGAGTGAGGCAATGGCAAAGAATGGCACTGGCAGCAAACCAGGGATATTTGGTATAAGGGCAGGCTGCGCGTCGTCAACACAGGACTTAAGTTATATGTGTGTTCACTTTAAGAAGGCTTACTGCTCTGGAGCCTCTAGAAGGCAAGTTTCCTATCCCATTCAGTGTACAGTGCTGTGCCCCAACTCAATAATTATTTGTCAGGTAGGCAGAAGGATATATTTTGTATTAGAGATGTTTTATATAAAAAATGTTAAAAATGAATAATCCCTAGGTTTAAAGGAGTGGGGTTCAGTTATTGGAAAGTTCACATATGTGCAATACCTCATATGTTTTTTACGGGTCATTATTAAATCTAGTTTGTTCACCTAGGTTTTTTATATACATAGTGTAAAAACCAAGGGCCTAACTAAGCTGAAAATTCGTTTTTTGCTTTTTAAGTGTATTCCAGGCTTTGTGCTGGGACTAACCAGTGGCCCCACATTGCCTGGGATGTGAACATAGCCTCTGACCAGTCTCATTTCTCAAGGTCCCTGCTGCCCACTGGGTCCTAACTTTTCCTTGGGAGCCTGAGTCTGGCAGCTTTCCCTGGTCCCCTCATTCAGACCATACCATACCTCACTCTTCCTGAGAGAGCAGGGTTTCCCTGTGCACTTCACACAGGACTCCCTCAGAAGTGTATCACAGCCAGGCTGGGTGAAATCAGGGACCCCACATGCCTCCATGTTCAGCAGGAGATGTCTGGAACTAATGCCCCTGGTAGCTTAGGGGCCAACTCACCTGGTGTTTTTCCATGCCCTCTCAGGTTGCTTTTACCATTACTGCTCTGTGCTTCTTCCCCTCCCAGGCACTTCTTTGTGTTTTGCCCTCTGGGGGGTCCTCTTCTTGCGTTAAACAATAGCCCTGAAACCTCAGCCTCTTTCTTTCACCTCCCTGACCACCTGAAACCTGACTTTTGTCTGAAGCTCTTCTGTCTCTCTCAGGAGTGGGGGTGAGATCATGGTCTTTCTTTTCTCCCATGCCAATTCTAGACATCAGCCACCATTCCCCTGTGGAAACCTCTGTCCCTTTTACATGCTACCTTCTACCTCCTGGTTGCTGCCATATCTTTTGACCTCCTGCTCACTTGCCTTCCCCCCATCCCCCATGGCTTTGTTCTCTCCTAGCCCTTTTCCTTCATGCCAAGTTACCCATCAGCCCCCACCCCAATCCTCTGTGCCTCAGTGGCTTCAGACACTGATCTCTATCTGACCACGTCCTCCATTCTCCTGATCTTTGACCCAATCACTTCCAGGTCGCCTGATCTTTTTTTTCTTATATTAAAAAATATATATTTATGGGGGGTGGTTAACAATTTATACGCAGTAAATTACATATATTTAAAATGCACATTTTGATAAGTTTTGACATAGGTATACACATATGAAATCATTAATATCATCAAGATAATGAACATAGGTACTACCCCCGAAAGTTTCCTCATCCCCCTTGGTAATCCCGCTCTCCCATCTTTCTCACCTCATCCCCCAGTCCCTAGGCAACCATTGATCTGCCTTTCTGGCCCTTGTAGACTAGCTTGCGTTTTCTAGAGTCTTACATAAGTGGAATCATGAAGTAGGTACTCTTCTTCGTTCGGCTTTTTTCACTTGGCATACTTATTTTAGGGTTTATTTATATTATTTCATGAATTAATAGTTCATTCCTTCTTATTTCTGAGTAGTACAGTATTCCATTGTGTGGATATATCATAATCCCATAATTTATTCACGTACTGATGATCATTTGGATTGTTTCTAGCATCTGGGGCTATTATAAGTAAAGCTACTATAAACATTTATGCTCAAGTCCTTGTGTGAACATACGATTTCCTGTCTCTTGGGAGTGGAATGGCTGAACCATGTAACAGTGTATGTTTAACTACTAGACTGTTTTCCAAAGTGGGTTGTACCATTTTATATTCCTACCAGCAGCGTAAGAGCTCCACTTACTCCACGTTCTCTTCAACATTTGTTATGATCAGTCTTTTTATTTTAGTGATAGCAGTATCTCATTGACTAATAATAATAATCTTAAGCATCTTTTTATGTGCTTATTTGCCATTTCTTTGTCTTCTTTGGTGAAGTTCAAATCTATTGCCCATTAAAAAAAATCTCAGATAGATGCCTTGGAAATATTTTCTCCCCATTTCTGGCTTGTCTTTTCATTCCCTTAATAGTGTTTTTGGAAAAGTTGAAGTTTTTAATTTTTAAGAAATCCAGTTAATCAGTTTTTTCTTTTATGGATTGTGCTTTTGGTGTCATGTGTAACAAATGTTTGCCTAACCCAAAGTCACAAAGATCTTCTATGTTTTCATATAGCAGTTCTATAGTTTAGGTCTTTGATCCATTTTGAGCTAATTTATGTTAATTTCAAATTTTTAGTGGAATGCTGGGTCCTCATGCTTAGTGTGGATCTTGTAGTGCCAGTTCTCTGTTCCTATTCCACTGGCCTCTTCTAGCAGGCTTGGCATACCATTAGCCCAGAGGGAGTTTCTCCCTTTCTTGCTCCTTGTTTGATGCTGATGGTGTAGTGCATTGTGTGTAATTTGGTTTGAAGCGTGATATTGAGAAGGAGGTTTTAAAAAATTAAAACTATATAAGAAAAGATTTCATAATGTTAAAGTTTTAGGTTAGAAATATCTGTATGATCTCCTGGCCTTAAAAATATTATTAAAAGATCTTTAAAAGATTGTTACTTGTTCAAAGAGAAATTGTCAAATGTGACAATTCTTACAATCTAAAATGAGAAGCAAAGAAATAGATTTTGAAAATATTATTGATGAATTTGCTTTCTTCAGAGCCAGGAAAGTAATACTATAATACATTTTTTGTTATAAATAAAATATTTAATGCTGTGAGTTTTAATACATCCAATTTTACATTTTTCAGCTACTTTAATGTTCTGTAAAAGAAAAAAACATTAAAAATACATAGAAACACACATACAGAAGTATACCCTTTTTCCTTTCCCTCTGGTTCCTATATGGTTCAGTGGAACATTAGTATTTAAAGATTTAATATTGTTCATTATGGATTCTTTGCATTTTTAAAATGCAATTTTTAAAAACCATTGCTTGAAAATATTTATCTTGATTAATGAGTTTTTTGGTATCCCTTAAATTTTTTTCAGAATCTACACTCTTCTCTCACTAGTCACAGCCCTGTTTTTACTGCCTCTTCAGAAGTAGTAAGACTTACATTCAAAGGATATATATGGCTAAAATGTAGTAAAAGTTAGCCAATAGAAATTAGAAATTCATAGAATCAGCCCAAGTAATTAGATCTTATTTACTTATTCTTTCAGTTATTCCCGTGGTCAATAAAGTGGCAACCAGCAGGGTTGATGAGGCACAGAAGAGGTGGGGTGGGTATAATTATAGTTTGGATAAGAAGTTTAAAAATCCAAACAGGCATGACATATATAGAGGAACTTAAAAATTAAAACAAAATGGGAAATGACTAGATAATGTTAAAGTAGAAATATCTTTGTGAACTTAAGGCCTTAAAAAATACCTACAGAGGGCTGGGCGCAGTGGCTCACACCTGTAATCTCAGGACTTTGGGAGGCCAAGGCGGGCGGATCACCATATGGTGAAACCCCGTGTCTACTAAAATACAAAAAATTAGCCAGGCATGGTGTTGCGTGCCTGTAGTCTTAGCTACTCGGGAGGCTGGGGAATGAGAATCACTTGAGCCTTAGAGGCAGAGGTTGCAGTAAGCTGAAATCGTGCCACTGCACTCCAGTTTGGGCTACAGAGTGAGACCCCATCTCAAAAAAAAAAAAAAAAAAAAAGCCCTACAGAGGCCAAGCAAGGTTCTCAGCTACTTATTACCAGTCCTCATGCTATGTGCCTCCACTGCACAAGTTTTTCTTGCTTATATTTTTTTTTTATTATTGAAAAAGAGTTCCTTAGAGAATAGCTGATGCCCTGTCCTGTGGGGAAAATGTGCTTACCACATACCGGGCTCTGTTCTGTGCATTTGTATATATTAACTCGTTTAAATCTCACTGTCAGTTGTCTGATAGGTACTATTGTCACCCCATTTTACAGATGAGAAAACTCAGGCATAGTGAGATGAAGTTACTAACTTAGGTTACAGTTAATAAATGCAGAACCTAGATTTGAACCCTAGCAGTCTAGCTTCTGAATCTGACTTATAACTGCTAAGCTGTACTGCTTCCCATGTACAAACGAGTTTTTCAATACAACAGAATAGACTAGATCAAATACATATGTATTAGTTTTCTGTTGCTGCTGTAACAAATTACCAGATAAATTTTAAAAAGTTTGGGACCATTGACCAATATGGGTCATGTGTTCTATATGTCTGCATGTAATGCCCTTTCTATATGTATTTTTCTCCTCTGTGTGTAGGGAACAGTGGTTATAGGCATCTGTAGGTAGTCCAAATACTTAAAAAACACCAACGGCCGGGTGTGGTGGCTCACACCTGTAATCCCAGCACTTTGGGAGGCCGAGGCGGGTGGATTGCCTGAGCTCAGGAGTTCGAGATCAGCCTGGCTAACACGGTGAAACTCCGTTTCTACTAAAATACAAAAAATAGCCTGGCATGGTGGTATGCACCTGTAATCCCAGCTACTCGGGAGGCTGAGGCAGGAGAATTGCTAGAACCCAGGAGGTGGAGGTTGCAGTGAGCCGAGATCGTGCCACTGCACTCCAGCCTGAGCGACAGAGCAAGACTGTGTCTCAAAAAAAATAAATAAATAAAGCACCACCACCACCAAAAACAAGCCAGACCCATCTTAAGAAGGGGAAGGACTAACACGCACCAATGGTCACACACAATGGCCAGGAGAAAGTATTTCCAAGAATATGTTGCAAGATGATGGATTAGCCAGATGGCTGGAAAGAGAACTGTCTGTGCAGACTTTATCATTAGGTTTCCTGGGAGGTTTAGTATCTGTTGGCTCTGCCAGCCACCATGAGGTCCTCATAAGGTGTAATGAAGCAGATGTTAAACTGACATAAAACAAGCTGTCCAAGAATGGATGAACATGGGGACAAAGAACAAGGCCCGAGGTTGAGGAAAGGTGTGGGCTAGATGGACACTTGAACCTTAGCTGTGACAGAGAGAGCCAGCCTAGTAAATTCTGGCTCTAGACCAAAAATTACTGGATACAGTTTGGTGAAGGGAGAAGTTGGGGAAGGGGAGACACATTCGCTTCCTTCACTCAAGCACAAATATTAGTTATTTAAGTGCTAGAACCTAGTCTGAGCCATGATGATGTGTTTCCTCCAAGCCCTAGTGTTAGGTGTTATGAACAGTAGAATCGTTCTAAAAGGTTCCTTCGGATTGCCAGTGATTTTGTTCTGGCTGATGAACTTCTAAAGAGTATGCATTTAATTATTATATATGTATTTATCTATGTAGCTGTGGCTCATATCAGTTGCCAAAACACTGACTCTCTTGTTAGAGGAGCTCTATGAAATTCATTGGTGGAGTAAATATGATTTGATATCTAATTGGTAAAGAGCTATCACAAACTTTTCATCAGAGGATCTGAGTAATTTTTTTCTTAAAAGATCTGAAATTTGACTGAGAGGAAAGTTCTCTTGCCTCAGATTTTCAGTATATTTCTGTTTTAAAAGGTCATCTCCTTTTTTGAGGTTAAGATCCCGTTTTAGAGGCTACATAAGATATTTAGGTGGGGTTGCCATCTCCATAGTGAGGTCATGAATACATTTATAGAAGACTTAGTAATAGTGTTCCATCCTCCTAAGAGAAGCTTTTCTCATTCTAGTGGGCTGCAGCACCAAAGTTTTTGTAGTTGACTGGAGTTCCGAGTCAGCGTTGATTCTGCCTCCTTGACAGTGACCAAAGCGCTCTGCTAGAGGATTTATTGATGGACCGAACCCCATAAATGTGGTTGTCATTGCCAGGAGAGAAACATGCCATTCTGAGTATTTGTAAAATGTTCTTGTAAAAATGTTTTGTGGGCAGTTGTTTTACATTATTTTTACCTTTAGAGATTTAAAAAAAAAAAGCATCCATTTTATGCATGACAAGAGATATATGCACATAATCCACTGTGGGCATTTGGCTTACCTTAATATCAATCATTTTGACTGTTTTAAAAGAATTCTGAAGAGATACATAAAGTACTTTTATCTTGAAAACGTCTTTCCCTCTGTGACATTGCTTTGCTTCTGAAGGTCAACCTTCTTCCTTTTATTTTTAAAAAGTATATTTTTGTCATAAGTACGTATTTTCTTAAAATAGATCTTTGATATGCATTTATATACTCTATTTATAATTCATTATTTTAAACTTTCAGGCTCAACTTTAAAGAAGCTTCTACACACTGGAAATTCTATTAAGGTATTTATTTTATTGTGTAATGGCATTTTTTATTACTCTTAAATTTGTTAATGCCACAAAGTAACAATGTTAGGGCATTTTGGAAAAAAAGATCTTTAGAAACCACTTGACTTAGTTTTAATTTTTAATTGAGAAATTATATTGTTAGGGTTTTGTTCTTACATCATAACTTATTGTGAGAGACATTTTAAATAGTATTAGGAGAAAATGGGTTGGGCTTCAGAGTTTAGAGTTCTGAGTTCTAATTCTGATTCTGCTGGGTATGGGTAGGGACCATGGGCAAGGCACTGACTGCTCCAGTTTTATCATCAGAAAAAGGAAGGGCAATCGCCCTCTAAGCTTCAGAGCTCACATGTTTGATTCTGTCCATCTTGGTAACCTGGTTGTTAAAATTATAGTTGCCTCTAATTAATTTTACTAATTATGAGAGCCATTGTGGGAGAAAAGAACAACAGGGTCTCACTCTTGAATATTTATTTGTGGCGGATTTATAGGTTAAAATTGGTTTATTTTGAAATGGATATGTCTTTTATTATAACATATACGTCTTGATGCTGAGATAAGATTACCCTAAAACATAAGTGGCAGAAAAAATTCAGCCTGGGATGAATATGTTATGAAAGGTAATTCATTTGGAGTTAATTAAGTTGTGCGAATGCCTTTAATAAGCTAATATATTGGTTGTTTTACATTGGCTTAAACAATCACAGCCTCTTAAAACTTGATATGTTAACTATTTCTCACATGTTGGAAAAAAACGAAGTGAGTTATTCCTAGCCTCACTGTAGATTCTATATTTTGTCTCTCTTATTTTAAGGAAATAGGCTTATAGTTAAAACCCATCAGGTTGTTAATCTCATGTTTATAATTACCCTTATTTATATTTAGTTCTCTTAAATACAGTTAACATATAAAAATTGGAGACTTGTGATAGAATTTCATAGAAACTTCCCTCTTGTTCAATTAAATATAATTTGATCTAGATATACATAGAGCTGGCCAGGCACAGTGGCTCACGCCTGTAACCCCAGCACTTTGGGAGGCAGAGGCAGGCAGATTGCCTGAGGTCAGGAGTTCGAGACCAGCCTGGCCAACATGGTGAAACCCATCTCTACTAAAAATACAAAAATTATCCGGGCATGGTGGCATACACCTATAGTCTCAGCTACTCGGGAGGCTGAGGCAGGAGAATTGCTTCCACCCAGGAGGCAGAGGTTGCAGTGAGCTGAGATCATGCCACTGCCCTCCAGCCTGGGCAACAGAGTGAAACTCCATCCCCCCACCCCCTCCCAAAAAAAGAAAAAAGATATACATAGAGCCTTCCATTCTTGTCTCTTCTCTTCTCTTCTCTTCTCTTCTCTTCTCTTCTCTTCTCTTCTCTTCTCTTCTCCCCTCTTCTCCTCTCTTCTCCCTCCCCTCCCGTCCCCTCCCCTCTCCTCTCTTCTCGGTCTGATGGCTGAATAGTAATGTTACCAGTCATTTTACCTGCTTGGGAGAGGAGAACAGGTGTGGGTGGGCATGGTGGTTTGTGCAGAACAGTGGTGGAGTCCAGGAGTGTGTTTGGAAGTACACTGTGAGTTTTCCCCGTTAATGGGGCAGCACTGTCACCAGCTGGGGTGTCTTTCCTAGTGTATTTTGGCTTCTATTGGGAGTCAGCAGAATATTTTTATTTATTTATTTTGGCTCTTCTCCACTTTTTGGTTTGGTTTTCTGGCAAAGCCTTGTGTTTGACTTGCAATATTCTTGCTCTGGTGGAGTCAGCACCACCTTGAATTAATTGAAAGGAGATGAGGCAGTCACTCCAGTTGCTGGCATTTGGAGCTCACTGCATCTTTCAGCTGCATGTGACATTTTTTCAACCTCTTTTGCTTATTTTTTTTATTGACATAATCTTTTCAGTCATTTAGGAATACAGAAATTGAGGGACATGTGCTTTTGAATTCTAGGAATGGGATAAATTTGAAGTGTAAAGAAAGAAAAAGGACACATCTCCCTATGTTGATGTTTTCTACAGCGTGATGCTTGCAATTCAGAGCATGGCAAAGATGTTGGAGAAATAGAATAGGGACATAAGGTATAAGGAGAGCTGCCCTGTCTCAGTGAGGTTATTTAGCTCCATGTCTTCTGATTCTCAAGAACATTATCAACATGGCATATTATAGTGATAGCACATGTAAATTTGGAAGGAGGTTATCTTTGTCATTGTTTTTATGGATAATTGAGGCCGTGGGTAATGTTGCCTTACAGAATAAGATACTATTAACAGGAAACACTTACATAGTGCTTACTGGGAGTCAGCCATTGTGTTATTTGGTTTACGTATGTTAACTCAGTCTGTATCATAGCCTTTTGTGGTAAATGCCTTATCATCCTTATTTTACAGATGGGGAGACTAAGGCATGGAGAAGTTAAGTGGTTCTCCATGGGTCCCAGCTAGAAAGTGGCAGAGCTTACATTTGAACCCAGGCACTTTGGCTCCGGAACCCGGGCTTTTAACTCTTGTGCTGTTTTACAGCATCTTTGCTTATTTGTCACTAAGTGAAGAACTTGGTTTACTACTTAACACACCTTTAACTTGTAGTTTTTCTTTCTCAAGACTGATGCTACATTGTAATGCATTTCTGTAAATACATGTGTTTCATTTTCATTGTTTTTAATTTTGTTTTTAGATAAGATGTGAAGGAATCAGGCTGTTTCTTCTGTGGCTTCAAGCACTTCAGACAAACTGTGCAGAAGAGCAGGTGCTGATTTTTGCTTGCCTGGTGCCTGGTTTCCCAGCAGTCGTGTCATCCAGGGGCCCTTGCACACTGGAGACACTCATCAATCCCAGCCCTAGTGTAGCTGATGGTAAGTTATGTTAGCAGATCTCCTATGTTGAAATTACTCTTGAACTTACATTGAGGAATTCTTACTTTTTCATTTTCTTGAATAGAAATCCTGATGGAGTTTGAAGAGGAATTATTCCCCTTTCATATTCACTGTAGATTCTTACATACCTTAGAATAAAAAGACTTGGAGCTTATTTTATATGAAATGATGACAGGAGAAATGTACTGAGGTGATGGAAGCAGGAATAGGAGGGGACAGATGTTGGCAGTAGCAGGAAGTAGAGACACATGGGAAGTCTGGACTGGTTTTCTGGCTGTTAATGAGATTAAACTCCACCATCCAAAGCTATTGTTTTTATTGTTCTTATCACTATTGTTCATAAGTGGACATTCATCTGCTCACCAGGATCTTATTCTGCCACTGTATTTTCCTGCAGCATCTATGGAAGGACAGTAGTGGCCTCATGGGACTATTAACGGTGGTCATTTGTGTCCTGTGAGTTTTCAAGGAACTTGCCTGTTGGGACCATTGATTTATCACTGTATATTGCGTTATTGCTCAATGACTGGCATTTGATCTTGGGCTGACCAAAGCAGAATTTGAACGGGAAAGAATGATGCAGCAGGAGAAGGCGCTTCGTGGGCATCTGGGCTGTGTTTCCAGGCCCTTTATACACACTGCCCTGGAGTGTGCTCCTCAGTGTGAGCAGCTTCAGTGGATGGAGAGATGTATTTTAATAGAGACCATTTTTAAAACCCTAAATTCTGTTTAAAATTTAACTTTGGTGAATGAGCTCTCATCATTTTCTGTCCTTTCAGTAAAGATATATCCAGAAGAAATCACTCCACTCCTGCCAGCCATATCGGGGGAGAAGATTGCTGAAGACCAAACCTGCTTTTTTCTTCAAATACTGTTGAAGTATATGGTTATTCAGGTCAGAGAAAAATTGTGACTATTTCAGTGATGGGTTTATTCTCAGCAGAAAGAGGAAATATTGCCTCTTTTCTCTCTGTGTATCTATGTTTTTTCCTCTTTCTTTTTCTTTGAGGTGATTTTATGTGATATTTCAGCAAATGCAGAGTTTGTGCCATTTTTTAGGTCACTTCAGCAAGACCAGCTGTATGTACTATTTTGTCAGTGTGTTTAAACCATTTTTCTCTCTTTACTCCTTTCCTACCCCTAATCTCTATGCTTGCAAGACGGGTTGAAGGAGGAGGCGGGCCCAGAGGCTGAACAGGTGGACAGGAATAGGCAGAGCAGACCAGGGGATCTGAAGGGAAGCACATGGAGCGATCTCCTTGTGCCATTGGCACAGGCCTCCTTTATGCCATGTATTATTTTTTCTCATATGCACCAATTGCATACAGAACTGAAGTAACTGGTTTATGATATTAATAGGAGATTTGTGACTTCTGGTCTAGATTTCTGAATAATAGTTAGCATAAAATGTACTGATTCTTTTTTCTCAGCAAATACTTCTCTTGTCCTTGAGTTCATCCTGGGTATTGTCCAGTATCTGTCTTCCCCTTCACAACTGAGTTGTTGAAGTAATAATCTCTACTGAGTTCACATCCTCATTCATGTTCTTTTGACACCCACTGTTAGCTGCCTTCTGCCCTGTCACTGCTAAAGTGGCAAGCCCCAAACCACAAGGGTTCTAGGGTCAGCCCAGAAGGAGGGCACACTTCAGGTTTTGCTCTCCTCGTTCTTTGAGGGGATTTGACTACCCCTCCTTTATGAGATTCTCTCCTTTTCTGATATTTTCTCTGGCAGTTCTCCTCCCTTCCTTTCACTCCTTTCTAGTTTTCTTTAGGGAACTGTGCTTTTCTCTGCTGTCTCTCAAGATTCAGTACTTGGCTGCTCTTTCTGAATACTCAGCAATTTTGTCCCCTTTCCTTGCCCCTTTCCCTTTAGCTAGCAACAGAAACACAGGACTTCAAAATCCTGAGAACCTGACTGGGGCATGCTTTCGTATTCTGGAAACTCCACATTTGAACTCTAATGGCCCATTCTAGATGCATCTCAAATGCCAGCTGTTCAGAAGTGTTTGGACATTCAATTTATCCCGGAAAATCAACAGAGTATCCAGAACTTGTGTCGGGGGCCTTGGGTTCTCATTCTAGGTGTGTCACTAATGAGTTGTGTGACCTCAGATAAGGTGGATGGAATTGATATAGGATAGAGGTTTGCATGCAGACTGTGAACTTCCGAATTGTGTGCAGAGTTTTAGGTGCATATCTGTGCCTCCCTTCTGCCTTCTTTTCTGTCAATTGAGATGAGTTCTCAGAGCACAGCTTTTGGCAGGTTATGGATTCTGAGTCCCGCTGCCCCTGTGGTAGCCAAAGCATCTCATCCCTTTACCTCAGGTGCTGCACAAATTTCATTTTCTAAGTGAGCATGTCAGAAAGGAGGTTGGGAAGCCCTGCTTCAGAGTGCTTTGTGATCTAACAAGCATCAAGAACCACCGACAGGTCTTCTCTAAGGGCCGTGTTTCCCTAAGTCATGTCTGGGGGTGACTGCACTTGTGTAACCAGGCTGTCCTCCTGGCTCCTGAGGGGTGGTCCCAGCTATTGAGCAGTTTTGGAGTGCTCCCACTATGCAAACACTGATGGGTTTTTGAGGGGGAGGATATTATCTCAACACTAGGAAAGATTTAAACTTAATCCATAGTGGACTGGCATGCCTGGTTTATCGTAGCCTTTGAATTTTTTTAATACGGAGAATGCATTTTCCAAGATTCCATGGCTTTTGCCTTTTGATATTGATTTTACATGTAGGTAACATTGGATGAAATTCTTGAGAGGGATTGTTTTTTTAATTTCTATTTATTGTAAATGGCCTTTTTCTGAGTTTAGAAAAAAGCACCTGATTGTTTGTGACTAAATATTTTAAAGGCACAAAGAATGTTAGATAATTACAAAAAATGTAGAGAAAAAATATGGGCATGATACTTTACAGCATGTTGTAAAAGATATGATATCATTGAGCAATTTGGTTCTAAGTAAAAATGCTGTTTTTAACATAGTTATGGTTTTGTTTTGAAGTATTCATTCCTGCCATCTTTTGAGCTTTGTTATTATTTCATTACATGATTGTCAATATTATTTGTCATTTTTTACATTTAGGTTAGGAATTTTAGTAACATAACAACACTTCAGTTCAGTATATGTTAATTTGAAATATAAATATACATATGTTCTTTTCCACATATTATCCAAAGGCTGCGAGCTTGGAGTGGAAGAATAAGGAGAATCAAGATACTGGTTTTAAATTTCTTTTTACATTGTTTCGAAAGTATTATCTTCCTCATTTATTTCCATCA
Source organism: Hylobates moloch (assembly GCF_009828535.3). Taxonomy (NCBI): domain Eukaryota; kingdom Metazoa; phylum Chordata; class Mammalia; order Primates; family Hylobatidae; genus Hylobates; species Hylobates moloch. The sequence continues at coordinate 40,642,791 of NW_026652296.1, forward strand.
TTTACTAAGTTAACAAACATCTACAAACCTGTACTTGGTAAGTACTGTTGGAGCCGTGTATAGAGGATATCCAAAGGAAAGCAATGCAGTCTCTTTCAAAGTGACCTTTGATTATTTTAAAGTAAAATAGTCATTTTATTTTTGTATTGAATGGTAACTTTATTATTAAATGTTTAAAGTTTCTTAATAAGTAATTTTAGTTATTTGTACCAACTAAGATATACCTCAGCTCACAGCAGTAAAAGGGAACCGTGGCTCCTATACTCAGAAATAATTTGAAATGTATTTATGATATTTTTGGTATAATTACATTGTCTTCTTTTAATGTAAAACTCTCTGCATTTCCTAAAGTCCTTCCTTGTGGGTGGTGGGGTATGGTGACCTCAGGCTTTGCTCAGTGACTGGAGGCCAGCCCAAGGTAAACAGCTGCCATTGTATGCCTTTTATTTTATGCTGGGTCCTGCATCCAGCAGCTGCTACTGACAGGTGCTTATGGATAACCAAATTTTAGGTGATTGGACAAGCTATGGACAGTAAGCCCCAGAGGACTAGGAAACGGAAAGGAATTTCTAATTTGGCTCCTAATGTTTTTTTCTTCTTTAAGAAATGAGGACTCACAGGACAGAAGCATCCCTTAGAGTAGTAAAGGTTGGGGTTCAAATCTTCCTCTCCCTATCATTTAAAACAGGTAAAACTAGTTCAAATGAATAATTAAAAACAGTTTTGGAGGGGAAATGATGACACGAGATGTTACTCGTTTGGGGAACATGGTCACCTGATTCAGTTGTCTGTGCTCTGTGTGTTTCTATGTATGCGTACACACATACACACACACACACACACACACACACACACACGGGGAGAGAAGCCAAAACTTGGTGCATTTTGAAAGATGTAGAATTACTGACTTTTAGGTGCACTGGGACATGTATTTCTTTAGCTATATATGTGAATATTTTTTCAAAATTTGTTTCTGATTTTATATGTAGTCTAAGTTCATTTTAAAAACATGGTATATTGTTAATATTCCTAGATTAAAAGTTATTTGTTGATCATTTTTCTGCCTCATACAGGTATTCCAGATATACAAAAATTATTAAGATAGAGAGTTGAACTTATGGCAAGTAGTATCTCAAATCCAGTACCATAAAATTTTCATATTGATTATGGAATTTAAAGAATGAGAAATTGACTTCTTATTCAGTCTTTGGAAAAGGTAGCATTTGATGCCTCAAAGGTGAAATGTGACTTTCTGAATTCTTTTAAATATAAAGTAGATAATATTGATTCTGTTTCATTGGATTCATCTAAAGGGAAAAGGATATAAAACTCTAAAGTTCAGTGGATTTAATCACTGCAGTGTTAGATGTTAAAATACCTAAAATGATGTTTTAAAAGTTCATATGTACTTTTACATTTGTTCTAGCTATAAAATAAAATTAAATTAGGTATAATGTATGTGAAAAGATTTTTACTATTATAGTCTCATGTAATTTATCAAAATTGTTAAAAATAGCTGTTAGCTTAGTTTTTCCATAGCTGTATGTCATAGATACATATACAATCACCATCACCACTCAGTCAGATCACAAGGCGGAATCAGAAAGGAGCCTACCAAAAAAATGCCATTTTTAATAATTGTGGTCCTTCATTCTTAGTTGCTATTTAGACAACCAAAAATTGGATTTAATTGGAAACCAAAACATTTGTAGGGATTACATAATGTTATGATTTATTAACCTAATCAATCATGTGTTCTTTCTTCTGCCAGACATCCCCCATTTGAGACCAAAGCCTGTGTACGTTACTACAACTCGAGACAATGAGAACATTTACAGTACAAAAATTCCATATATGGCAGCTCGTGTTGTTTTTATTAAGTGGATTGTAACCTTCTTTTTGGAAAAAAAGTATCTAACTGCAACACAAAACACTAAAAATGGAGTTGATGTATTGCCTAAAATCATCCAGGTATGCCATTCATCATCTTTTTATCTGTTAATGCTTGTGTAATAAAATACACTGGAACATAGCCAAAGTTATTGATTATTAGAGTTATTGGTTCTTACAGGTTGTTGGTTATAGGTAAGTGATTTTATTGGCCTACCCTGTCTGTAATGCCAAGGTTTCAGAGGGAGTTGTGAGTTTGAATCACTTGCTGTGCATTGTTGGGACTGCCATGATGATGCAATCTCGGGAGCCATTCTGAGAAGATGGCTGTTGTGTGCACACTCCTGGCTCCTCCTCATTCTCCTCACTTGAGTACTAGTGGCCTCTGAGCATGAGAACAGAGGCCTGTCTTGCCTTTACCACGCCCCAATAGCTGGAAGGCACTTAGGAAACTGTTAGTGGCCCCCGGAGAGGACCTGTGAAGCTGCCGAGCGCCCTCTGGCATCTCAGGAGAGGGAAGTAGATCAGCAGCTCAGGATTTGGGGCTGGCTGTTGAGCAATGGTGGGGCCCCTAGAAGAGAAGGCCATCTCTTCCCTGAGGGCTTCAGAAGAGACCTCTGCTTGTGTGGGGCCGGCTGTGCTTTTTCTCTCTTGGCCTTGGTCAGCCATACACAAATGGGGGCTTTCCCAACAGGCTGAGTTGCTTAGGGACTTGGTGGAGTGCTACCATTTGTGGAGGTCAGAGAGCAGCCACTTCACTAAGGGATCATGGTGTTTTGTGCTCTTTTGTTTATTGTCCCCAAGAACAGGGATAGGAAGTGTGGTCCACTGACTGCAGATTTGCCGATGCCCTGGAAGTCCCAGAAGTCCAACCTAGGCCTGAGCTGAAAGAATGCACAGACCTGAGGAGGCAGATAAGTGGCTCTTGTGCTTCAAGGTTATTAGGAACCTTGATGGAGGAACACCAAACAGTCTAGAGCATGCGGCTCCACTGGGGAGAAGTCACTGAAGAGTTAGAGGAGAACTTATTTTTAAGATCCGAGGAGGTGCAGTTACAGTAAGAACAATGAAAGACTTGCTGAAAGAAAGTTTTAAGAAAACTTTAAGTGTCTTAGTTTAAAAAACTAGCAAATAAAATGAAAATGGTAATGATTATTGCTAAGAAAAAAATTAGTTTTCTAAAAAAATATCCCACCACAGTGACTAAAAATTTAGAGTTAGAAATCAGAAATTAGTAGACAAGATCTAAGTACAGGTCCCTACCTTACAAATATTAGGTGGGTGGAAGAAGAAGAGAATAATAAGAGTTTATCTGAACTGAAAAAAAGGAAAAAAAAAAAAGGGCGTGCCTCAAACTTAAAGGGTCTTTGAGTCACAGGAAAAATTATCAAGATACAAACCTAAACAGACATTTGATTTTCAGGAATTAAGAGACAGTAGTATAAGTTTCCAGACAGGTTGCTTCAAAGGAATGAGACTGAGATTAGTATTGAACATCTAATCAAATCTGCAATCCTGCAATCTCTTTCTGTCTCTCCTTCACACACATACACATTCCCCCACAGGATGTCAGTCAAGATTAAAAGAAAGAATCATTAATTAATGGTATTGGAATAATTGGCTAGAACCTTGCCTCTTACAACATACTGAAGCAAATGTCAGATTTATTTAAGGTCTACAATAAAAACAAAGTAATGAAGAAATGTAGGCTTGGTGCGGTGGCTCACACCTGTATTCCTAGCACTGTGGGAAGCTGAGGCGGGCAGATCATGAGGTCAGAGATCGAGACCATCCTCGCTAACATGGTGAAACCCCATCTCTACTAAAAATTAGCCGGGCATGGTGGCGGGTGCCTGTAGTCCCAGCTACTCAGGAGACTGAGGAAGGAAAATGGCGTGAACCCGGGAGGCGGAGCTTGCAGTGAGCCCAGATCACGCCACTGCACTCCAGCCTGGGTGACAGAGTGAGACTGTAAAAGAAGGGAAAATCCAGGAAAGTGTCTAGATTTGGGAAGTGGTAGACTACCTTAGGTAGAAATAAGACCCAGTAGGCTGGGCGCAGTGGCTCTCGCCTGTAATCCCAGCACTTTGGGAGGCCAAGACAGACAGATCACTTGAAGTCAGGAGTTTGAGACCAGCCTGGCCAACATGGTGAAATCCCGTCTCTACAAAAAATACAAAAATTAGCCAGGCGTGGTGGTGGGCGCCTGTAATCCCAGCTACTCGGGAAGCTGAGGCAGGAGAATCGCTTGAACCTGGGAAGTGGAGGTTGCAGTGAGCAAAGATTGTGCCACTGCATTCCAGTCTGGGCAACAGAGTGAGACTCCCATTTCAACAAAGAAAGAAAGAAAAGAAAGAAAGAAAGACAAGGAAGGAAGGAGGAGGGAGGAAGGAAGGAAAGGAGGAAAGAAAGAGAAAGAGAAAAGAAACAAGGAAAGAAGGAAAGAAAGAAAAGAAAAAAAAAGAAAGAAAGAGAAAGAAAGAGAGACAGAAAGACCTAGTAGCCATGGAAGAAATGAGGTTTGACTTTATTTAAAAAAAAATAGTGAAAGATTTCTATGTCAAAAGACTACATAAGGCCGAATCCAATCAATAGACTATGAAGTAACATTGTGACTATTAAAAGAGTTAGTATCTCTGCTATATAAAGAGTACCCACGGACTGGTAAGAAGACAACCCCACTGAAAAATGGACTAAGGTGATGAAAGGGCAGCTCATAGAAGGCAGACTACAAGGACCCCTGATTTCACCAGCAGTCAGAGAAATGCAGTTAGTTCTGAACCACAATGAGATACCTTTATTCACTTATCAGGCAGACAAAAATCTGTATGAAATTATGTGTAGGAAACTCAGTCATGCTCTTTGGTAAAGTTATGTCACATCTTAAGTGATTGTCACTCAGTTCAAAAAAGTCTTAAGGGGTGTAACCTTTCCTCTCTGGTTTAAAAAGATCAGAAAACTGTCACCTGTATTTATTGAAAATAAGTAGCTCATTCTTGAAAAGTACATCTGGATGATGAAAAGTAGAAAGAACAGCAAATTAACCACTGCTTCCAGGTTCTGATTTTTTCTTTTAGTTGACTCTTCACAGTTGTGAGTCATCTACTTTTACTATCTAGCTTTTTTAACATCTTAAAGGTTGGAACTTTGGAATCAATTAGGGGCCGGGCGCGGTGACTCACGCCTGTAATTCCAACACTTTGGGAGGCCGAGGTGGGGGGATCACGAGGTCAGCAGATCGAGACCATCCTGGCTAACACAGTGAAACCCCGTCTCTACTAAAAAAAAATACAAAAAAATTAGCTGGATGTGGTGGCAGGTGCCTGTAGTCCCAGCTACTCGGGAGGCTGAGGCAGGAGAATGGCGTGAACCCAGGAGGCAGAGCTTCCAGTGAGCGGAGATCGAGCCACTGCACTCCAGCCTGGGCGACTGAGCGAGCCTCTGTCTCAAAAAAATAATAATAAAATAAGAAGCTGGGTGTGTGAATGGGCCAGGAGATGTCATGATTGGCCTCCACAAAACAGATTGGTCCCCCAGTACTGTGGATGGGGTCAGCTTCCTGCAAGTCAGTTGAGGTGCATGGGAGGAGCCACACAGAGGACTGAGGTTCTGGTAGGGAGAGAGAAAGAGTGCTGGGCTGACAGCCATTTGTACCTTCTGTGCCATCATACCCTGCAGATGACTGTCCCTAGAAATGGCCACTACCATTCTAGAGACTGCCACTGTACGTCACAGTAAGTTGTTATATTAGTTTCTTACTGCCACTATTGCAGATTCTCACAAACTCAATGTCTTGAAACAGTACAAATTTATTATCTTAAAGTTCTGAAAGTCAGAAATCCAAAATCAAGTTATTGACAGATGCGTTCCTTCTTGAGGTTCTAGGGGAGAATCCTGTGTTCTTGCCATGTCCAGCTTCTAAAAGCCACCTGTATTCCTTGGCTGTGGCCCTGCATCACACCACCTTTTCTCCCAGTTTCCATCATCACTTAGCCTTCTTTGTCTCATCTCCTGCCACCCTCTTACAAGGACCCTTGGATTATATTGGGACCATTTGGATAATCCAAAATAATTTTTCTATCCCAACATCCTTAACTTAATCACATCTGTTATGTCTCTTTTGCCATGGAAGGTAACGCATTCACAGATTCTGGGGATTAGGACATCCTTGGGGAAGTCATTATTCAGCCCACCAGCACTGGTTGGTCTGCAAGGTCCAGGATGACTTCATTCACATGCCTACTACTTGATGAGGGCAGTTGGAAAGGAAAGCTGGGCTCATCTGGGACTTCTTGTTCTGTTTTCTGGCTAATAAGGTAGTTGGACTTCTCATATGCCTACTCAGGGCTCTAAGAGTGAAATGTTTCAAGAGATGGGAATTGTTAACTGTCAGCCTCTTGGGCCTGGGTCTGATACTGGCTAGGTCTCTTCCACTCTATTTTACTGGCTAAAGCAGTCATACAGCCCATGTAGATGAAAGGGAGGGGACATGAGCCTCATGTCTCTGTGGAAGGAGCGTTAAAGAATTTGTGGTCATCTTTAATTCGCTATCTATGTGCATATTGTTTTTTTTCTTTTTTAGTTTGTGGGGAAAATGGGAGTTATGGGTCAAAAAGTCACAGGTTATTGAGCCATAAGAGACTTTAGACCTAATCTAGCCTCTGTGTCCTACAGATTAACATATATGTGTGTGTATATGTGAAATCCAAGTGCGTTGCCTTACAGTTAGGAATGTGGAGAAGCAAGTTTTTGAGACTTAGTTTGGGCCTCTTCTTTCTGTACCATACTCATCCTTGAGTCATTCCTGCTGAAGCTTCAGATAGAAAAAGAATAAAATGAATAAAGTTTTGTTTTCCTGTGGAAGATAGTGGATCTGTCAAAAAGATAAAATAATTTCCATAGGTGAGCACATCTCACAGTGTGACAGTGCCTTTCATAAGCCACACAGGCTTAGTAATTAAGGCATGAAGAGAAAAATTATTACAAGTATAATATTCCATTAATTTTCTCTAGAGATTACTATCGGATATCTGTTTTGTTTTCAAACTGTCCTTGGTAGTTACTGAAATTACTGTTTTGTACTATTCATATCTTGTCTCTTCTTGTAAAAAATATTCACAGTGGGTAAATTTTAGTTGTATTTGGGCTATATATTTTTGACATTTCAAAGTAATAATGGAGTTTGCAAAGATGAAGCAAAATTATATATATATTTTGTTTGGAGTAAACCTTTAATTCTATGTGGATACGAGAGCAGAAATCAGTGTTAAGCTTTGTGAGTGATTGCATGAATTACTTCATGTCTTTGCAAACCTAAAGTCTTTTAATGTTAAAAATTTTGTGAATATTTATTTATGTTTGACCTAAGATTCTGAGGATAAAGCTCAGATCAGCATTCTTCTGATAAAATACCCTTTAAAGATCTTCACACTCCACTGTCAAGCTGCCACTTAGTCATATGAATCAAATGATGCATCCTAGCATTGTTGCTGCAAGAAGTCCCCTGAATATTCCAATCTCTGTGACCACAGGAGCAAATGCTAAAGTGTAGAGACCTGATGTGATGATAATACAATGTTTTTACACATTAATTTATGCTGTGGTTGTACAATGCAAATTAAATCTTTTAGATTGGGAAAATTTCACAGCCCTCCTTTCTGAAATAACTTAGTAGTTTTCCTCTTAAAATAGCTGAGTTGGGAGGGATTTGTTGGTTAGTTAGAAAATTGGTAAGTACAGGCTCTGGAGCCTGTCGTGCTTCAAGCTGGTTTTGATTTGCTGTACCCTGTGCACGTTGATGGTAACCAGAGTTACTTAAAACAAGGCAAGACTGAAGTTTTGCCAGGTGTTCTTGAGTGGGGGTGAGCATCATTGGGAAGTGTGCTGACTTTCTTCCAGACTGTTGGTGGTGGTGCTGTGCAGGAGAGAGCGCCTGAGCTGGATGGTGGTGGGCCCACGGAGCAGGACAAAAGCCATTCTAACAGCAGCACCCTGTCGGACCGAAGACTCAGCAACTCCAGCCTCTGTAGCATTGAAGAAGAGCACCGAATGGTGTATGAAATGGTACAGCGGATTCTCTTGTCAACACGAGGTTATGTCAACTTCGTGAATGAAGTATTTCACCAGGTTAGTGTGTGTGTGTGTGTGTGTGTGTGTGTGTGTTACAAGTTCTTGAAATGGAAGTGATTTCGTTTCATGTTCTTTTACTCGTAACACCCCAACAAATAGAATTGATTAGTTGGGTTATGTTACAGAACTGAATAATAAAGAATGATCCCTCTAATCTTTTAATTTGTGTGGATTGTTGTGATTTTTAAATTTTGTTGTTGAAAAATGTTTACACAAGGAGGGAAAATTCTATATTTGAGCAAAATCCTGAGACAAATACTTTCATGTTTTTATAACAAAGTAAACCCAGAGTTAGGTGGGAAGAAAGCCATTCCTGAATACCCAGCAACAAATGAACATAGCAAAGAGGAGTCCAGTCTTATTCCCAGAGCCTCAAGGAGCTCTCTGAGGAGCTGGAGGTTTCTGCAAAAACTCTGCAGAGGCGTGTGGCACTCACAATATGATAGAATTATTTATGGCACAAGAGAAAAAGGTAGGTGGCAAGGGGAATAAAAGGAAAGAAAGGAGCAGAGGCCAAAATAAGAAAAGAGGTGTGAGCAAAGGAAGGAGACAGAAGAGGTCAGAAGCCCAGGCTATGGTTAGTGGCCATGAGTGACATCAGAAGTTTGCAACTGGGGTTGATGCTACTCCCTAGGGGACATTAGCAATGTCTGGAAACAGTTTTGGTCATCACAACTGGGGAGGGGGTGCTACTGGCATCTTAGCGGGTCGCAGCCAGGGATGTTGTTAAATATCCTGCAATGCCCAGAATGGCCCCCACCCCCACCGTGACAAAGAACTGTCTGGCTCAATGTGTCGGTAGTGCTGCTGTGGAGAAACTCATCCCTAGCCTTCAACACAGCAAACAGAGCTCCCACAGGTCTGGAGTGTGGCGTGTGGCCAGCGCCGCTTGACTCTAGATACTGCTGCTCTTGAAAACGGGGAATGTGGCCTACTTGTGGGTATGTGTATATGAGGCGGAATAGTTGTTTTGTCCATAGACCTGAAAAGTAGGTTAAGCCCTTGAATGGCAGAGTCCAGTTGTAGGTGAGGAGGAGAGGAAGAGTCTTGGACATATGAATGACGGGAATGCACCACAGAGAACTTCTTACGGCGAGGCAAGTTTTTGAGATAGTGAATGTTTGGCCCTCTCACTTCTGGGACTTCCATTACAAAAAATCAACCAAAAACGAAGTCCCAACCTAATCCATAGCAGTGTAGAGATTTTACCATATTTTCATTTTAATGAAGAAAAAATTTTACTTAAGAAAATGTTTGTTTAGTCTGCAATTAACATTCCACTTATAAAATATTTTTTTCTGGTTCTGTGGCCCGGCACTGCCTTGGTTCTTCTCACTCTCTGTGTCTTCTCTGTTTCATGTCTTAGCCCCTCTTTTTGTTTTCACCCCAAATTACAGGTGTTAACCAAGATTCAGGGCTCAAGTCTCTGCTGTAATTCTACACTTGCCTCCTTGGGGCCTTTACTGCCCGTCCAGTGCCAGCAACCACTGTGGCATATGACTCCCAGTCAAGCCTTTTGTCTGGACCTCACTTGTAAATAAAAATATTAATTTCATTAAACAAGTTTTGTATACTCATGAAAGATTTGTTACTGGCAGAGGATATACCACACCAGGAGCCGGAAAGCATAATGCAATGCTGCAGAGGCCGGTTCCACCTGAGCACAGCTTCAAGGGCCCTCCCTGTGCTGCACAGAAAGTGTGCCCTCTCAGGATCATGATTCACCAACATGAGAGTGAGATGTCTGTCTCAGGGAAGACAGGGCACAAGTTTACTGAGAGGGCTTTTAGACCTGACTAATCACACGGCCAAAATCAGGCAGAATGACTGGGTAAACCAGGTGTAGACTCTCAGTGTCTACATTGTCACTGAACAATGTAGACAAGGTGGCACTGGGTGCCTCCTACACTTGCCTTTTAAAATCCCCACGTGCCATCCAATCTGACGTTCCTGTAGTATCTTAATGATAACAAGACCAAAGCCTGGCTCATTTTTTTCCCCTAATATCAGCTTCTCCTCCTGACTTGACTGCTTCTTCAAAGGGACCTATATTCATGTTTGCATCTTAATTTTAATGCTCCTAGGTTCCCCATCTCCCTCTCCTCCTATGACAGTCACTGGACAAGTCACACAGGAGTTTTGCTCACTCCTTTCCTCTCCATTTTCTTTGACTGTGGTTAGCAGCCCTCTCCTTGGAGCTCCCATCCTTCTGTGTCATCCATTTCTAGGTAGTACTGCACATGTCATACTGCCACAACTTTTCTTTTTATCGTAATAGTCCACGATTTTAAAATCTACCCCATTCCCTACATTAATGTTGTCATATTCATGTTCCTGTTGTACATGTGAAAGGTCCATGGCAACATTTGATTTGAAGTAGTTAAGGTCCTGGAGTGTATGATCTATAGCAGGGGTCAGCACACTTCTTAAAGCAAAAGGCCAAATAGTAAATATTTTAGGCCTTGTGGATCGTACGTCTCTGTCACAGGGGCTGAACTCTGCTATGGTAGCAAGAAAGCAGCAAGAGATACATGTAACAAGTGAGGATGGCTGTGTTCTAGAAAAACTTTATTTACAAAAATAGGCAGCAGGCTGGATGGTTTGCTGACTCTGATCTATAGTAACATTTTTAAATGCTTGAATGAAAATACTTCATATCAGATAAGATGACATTAGCAAGGCTTTTAGATCTTAGACAACAGATAAATGCTATATTGATGTGGTTTTACCTTTATTGTGTAATCGTTAATTTATCATACAAATAATTCTGACTGTATCTGTTATTGGCATCCTACCCCTGGCAATAGTGTGCTCTAAATTCTAAATTCAGTCTAAATATTAAATCCAATCTAAATTCAATTTTGAAGTAGTTTGTATCATTGAGGTGACTATAGACTACATATGACTGAAGTTATGAGACATCTTAGTGTCATGAAGCTTAAAAACATTTACATTTTATAATTTTTCTTAACCAGATCTAATTTGAAAGAGTAACTGTGTATGTGAAGTTTAAAATATAAGTATTATGTGTTGTTAAAATACTGAAATAGAAACATTTGGGAAAAGAGGAATGAGTTTTACTATTGCATTTTATTGCTCTCTTGGTCAATGATGAATTTCTCTTTTATGGAAAACAAAATGTGACTTCTTTCAAAATAACTTTGTTTTTTCAATTTTAAATGAAGATTCACAGATATTTAAGCCTAAAGGTTATTATAGTTTAAAATGGATATTCAAGAAATGCACATTCTCAGTGGAGAGATAAGGTGTGTGTGTATGCTGCAGAGAACAGTGTGAGATGGTAGATCAGATGTCCATGAGTGACTTGAGAATAAATGCTGGTGAGCTATTGGGGCAGAGAGGCTCATGGCAGAGGCTAAAGAACCACTTGGTGTGGGTCACTTTGGACTGGGTAGTTCAGTGAGTTGAATGTGGGTGGTGGAAATACACAGTAACTGAAGTAGGACAAGGTTCAGGGTAGCCCTCATCTGCTGCCACCCCCAGCAGGAAGGCCAGGCAGTGGTTGAATGCTTCGTGTAGGCAGTCCTGGTCACTGGGTCACTTCACTGTAAACTCATCTTCTCACTGGCACTTTTCAGACTACCTGTTGTGACCTATTCGTAGGTCATGAAACCAACTTAGTGAGTCAAAACTAGTATTTTTTTTTTAACAATGAAACAGAATAAAATAGAACAAATATTTCACAGTGTAGTTCAAGTTGTAAGGATTACTATTTCTTTGTGAAACTTCTAATTTATTTATGTGTGTATAGTACTATATATACACAAATGGATATATCCTTTGGTAACGTGTCTTACTTAGGCTATGATTTGAAAAGTTTGAAGCACTGCTCTAAAGGATGTTTGTTCATTAGGTTGTTTTATTGGTTGGTTTTATTTTAAACAGCTTTATTTTTATTAAAAAAGTATGTTCATTAGATAAACAAAGTCTCTCTGTATATGTAATTATAGAGGAGAAAGCAAAAGCAAATCCCTCGAAACACCACCATTAATGTTAGAAGAAAGTGTGGTCTTTCTATATGTGTATATATGGCTGGGGCCTGGCTAGCAACATAGATGAGACACCAGCAGAGAGGAGATGGGTAAGAAAGGATTATAAACAGACAGAAAGCAGGCTGGTAGAGAGACAGGGGGGTTTACAGGTGAACTGATAGACATCGGCAAACTGGCAGGCAGGTGTAGAAGAACAAACAGGTGGGTGCAGATAGGCCAGCTGGCAGAGATGGAAATAAGCAAGCAGGTATAGACCAATAGGCAGACAGAAATAGGCAGGCCGGCAGAAAAGCAAGAGGGAGGGAGGCATGGGCAGAGACAGGTGAAGGTGGAACCAGACAGAGGTCAGTTGAGATTAAGGCAGGCGCAAGGGGAGTTATGGAAAAGTGCCTGGGGTGGGGATGGGGACTGACGGAGTAACTATGACAATGGAATCCTTAATTCTTCATTCATTCATTCTTAATTAATGAAAATTCTGAATTTTACTTGAATTTAACAGAAGAAAAGACAGTAAAGGAAAAGTGAAGAAATTGTTTAAAATCCAATGAATATTTCTTTACCGTAAGAAGTATTAATTGCTGAAAGATTTGTCTAAACTAAAAAAAAATTATAATAACGTTGAGGTGTTGGAATCACTTTTGAATTACACATGGTAATTTTAGATAGCACTATGGGTTTCCTGCTATGAAATATGAATAAATTAGCAGCCATGTATTTTCTTTAGCCCCCTCTAGTTACTAATTTCATCTTATTATACATTTATATTATAAATGTACCATCATTGGCAGTTGATTTCAGAATCCTAATGTACAGAGTTGTTTAGTCTTGATTCTGTATTTACACAGATTAATTCATCCTGTTCCTTAGTTCTAAAATACTTAACTTTTCTTGCTTGGCCTTGTTTTGTCATTGAGTGTTTTCAGGAAGATGTCCTGGAACGCTATGCCTTAAGTCCTTTTGTGATGGGGAAGGTTTTTCTTTTGTCTTTTTCTCTTTTTCTTTCTTTCTTTCTTTCTTTCTTTCTTTCTTTCTTTCTTTCTTTCCTTCTTTCTTTCTTTCCCTCCCCCCTCCCTCCCTCCCTCCCTCCTTCCCTCCTTCCTTCCTTTTTTCCCTCCTTCCTTCCTTCCTTCCTTCCTTCCTTCCTTCCTTCCTTCCTTTCTTTTTTTTTGGAGATGGAGTCTCGCTCCCATCACACAGGCTGGAGTGCAGTGGTGCAGTCTTGCCTCACTGCAACCTCCACCTCCCGGGTTCAAGTGATTCTTCTTCCTCAGCCTCCCAAATAGCTGGGATTACAGGCATGCGCCACCATGCCCAGCTAATTTTTGTATTTGTAGTAGAGATGGGGTTTTGCCATGTTGGCCAAGCTGGTCTCGAACTCCTGACCTCAGGTGATCCAACTGCCTCGGTGTTCCAAAGTGCTAGGATCACAGGCATGAGCTACCACGTCCAGTGTCTTTTTCCTTTATGTGTAAAGAGCAGCTTAGCTGGGTATAATGATCTTGGGTCATTTTTTTTCCCTTAGGAATTTGTAAGTCAAAACTTTTCTAGATACAAAAATCAGAAGAAACAGGAAAATCTCACAAGGACTTCAGTTGTATAATTTGAGACTTTAGGATAAATAGGTATAACGTATTTAAAGAAATAAATAAAAGACACCAAAATAGATGACGAATGCAGATTAGGAAGAAAATAGAACTTCCAGACGTTAAAACGACATGTAATAACTGGAATATTAAAAGAAAACCTAAATGGATAAGTTTAATTGTAGATTAGATGCAGCTAAGGAGAGAATGAGCTGGATGACAAATCTGAAGAAATTATCCTGAATGCACCTCAGAGAGACAGAGAGGTGAGAGCTGTGAGAGGCTGAGACCTAGAGGATCTGGCAAGAAGGTTCCCGTCTCCTCTGGCTGCGTTATTTTTTTGCTTAGTGTTCTACCACTTTTGCAAGAGTGTCCTACTCTGATTGTGGATTTGTTTTTGTTTTTTTTTTGAAAGCCTATCAGTTTTTGCTCTATTTTTGGCAAAATTATTAGTTGCAATACAGACTTAGAATTAGTTTATATTCCCTAGTTCAACCATTGTGGAAGTCAGTGTGGCGATTCCTCAGGGATCTAGAACTAGAAATACCATTTGACCCAGCCATCCCATTACTGGGTATATACCCAAAGGACTATAAATCATGCTGCTATAAAGACACATGCACACGTATGTTTATTGCAGCACTATTCACAATAGCAAAGACTTGGAACCAACCCAAATGTCCAACAACGATAGACTGGATTAAGAAAATGTGGCACATATACACCATGGAATACTATGCAGCCATAAAAAATGATGAGTTCGTGTCCTTTGTAGGGACATGGATGAAACTGGAAAACATCATTCTCAGTAAACTATCGCAAGGACAAAAAACCAAACACCGCATGTTCTCACTCATAGGTGGGAATTGAACAATGAGAACTCATGGACACAGGAAGGGGAACATCACACTCCGGGGACTGTTATGGGGTGGGGGGAGGGGGGAGGGACAGCATTAGGAGATATACCTAATGCTAAATGACAAGTTAATGGGTACAGGAAATCAACATGGCACATGGATACATATGTAACAAACCTGCACATTGTGCACATGTACCCTAAAACCTAAATTATAATAATAATAAAAAAAGAATTAGTTTATATTCCTTTGAATTGAATGCTGTCATTAAGAAGTTTCTGTCTTCATCACTAGTAATGGTTTTCCGGAAGAGGGGCACAAGGTCTATCTTGTCTGTTTTTGATATAACTCTACCAGTTTTCTTTTGGCTAGTGTTTGTATGGTACATCTTTCGCTAACTCTTTACTTTCAGCCTCCCCCGTCCATATGTTTTGGATGTCTTCTTATAAATTGCAGCGAAGTCTTTTAAATAGATTTTTAAATTAACTCTTATCATTATTCATTACATTTAACAGAGCAACTGCTGTTAGGTTTTAGTCTGCCGTCTTCTTACTTTCTAGTTGTATTGGACCTTCAAGCTCATTGTTTTTAATATCCCATTTTTCTTCTCAAATTAGTTTTACAGTCATTTGTACTTACTTTAATAGTTAACAGATGCATTCTTAACATAAATGCTAGCATTAATTTCAACTTTTACCCTCAGTACACGTTATTTACTCCTCCATTTACTCCTCAGTTTATATGCCATTGTTATTATTATGAATATATAATATGTAGATATTATCCCTTTCAGAACCACTGTAAGGTTTGTTTCATCCAGTTTTATTCTTTTTATTCATATATATTTTCATATATGTGCTTTATTCATTTAGATTTATCCACATTCTCTTTTTATTGCATTTTATTACTTCCCAAATCTCTGACCAGGGAAAATTTCCCTTCTATCTAAAGGATAAGTTTTAATATTTCCCTTAGCTCAGGTCTCCTGGTAGCAAATTTTCTCATCTGAAAATGTCTGTATTTTGCTTTCATTTTAGAAGTGTTTTATTTCTGGGTGTCAAATTCTACACTGGCAGCCCTCTGCACACGAATCTTTTGTTGCCTTGTTTCTTGGCTTCCATTATTTCTTTGAGAAGTAATAGAAAGTCACGTGGTTGCTCCTTTGGAGGAAATACGTCTTTTTTCTTCTGGCTGCTTTTAAGATTTTTCTGATTATCTTTGGTTTTCAGCAGTTTTACCTGTAATATACTTCACATGTATCGTTGTTTTTCTTTGTGATTGTTAAATCTAGGGACTGATATATTTCACCCATTTTGGCTAAATTCTCAGCCACTCTTTCCTCAAATATTGTCTTTCCCCCATCTTTTTTTTTCCTTTTTTTTCTGCATCTCCCATCATTCATTAGATAACCTATTCACTGTATTTTTCTTATCCTCTCTTCTGATTTATCCATTCTTTTATCTCTTCATAGTTCATTCTAGGTATTTTCTTCTGATTTTTCTTCTAGTTTTCTCTTCAGCTATGTCCATTCTGTCCAACTCATATACACTGGGTTTTTGAGCTATTTCATTTTTAAATCCCATTACTTTGGCTTTTGATACCACAATTATCTCGATATTGACATATTGCATGAACCTTTGTTAAAGTGAGTTCTGCCTGTAACTGGATCCTGTGGCATGAACCTTAAGGGCAGTATTAAAACAAGTCCCAGCAACTTGAGACCAAGACCTGAATTTGTGGCTAACTTTGTAACCTTGGAAGAATATCTCTGGTGCTGTAAGCCTCAGTATCCTCATCTGTGACATTAAAGCATCTGAGTATGGGGAACCTCTCCCTCTTGTTCCCCTCAAATATAGAAATAGTCCTTAAAACTGATAAGTGAAAAGCAAATGCATTTCTCCTTTAAATTCTTTAACATTATTGGAATCTTCTCACATTAAATCAAAATTGTTGTATGGAGATGTATAAGGGAATTCCTTAATGTTAAAAAGTTCTTATAAATATGCACAATGCTACAACTTTGCCAGAGGCTCTTGTTAACATTGATAGCTGAACTCATTAGTAACCTGATATATTAGAAACCTGATATATATGATATCAAAAAAATAACAAAAAAGGAAGGAAGGAAGGGAAAGGAAGAAGGACAAAAGCAAAGAAAAGGAAAAAAAATAACAGAAACAAAGTCCTGATTTGTAACAGAGGCTGACTTCTGTGGTAGAACCACTCCCACCATGGCTGATTCAGGCCAACACCATAACATCAGTGAACATGGAGCTGAGAAGAGGTGGGCACGACTGGTTGCCACTGGCTGTACCAGTATGTCCCTTCTAACCTATTTCTGATTTGTTGGGAAAAGGTCGAGGTTGTGCATTATAATTGTGTTTTGTAGCCAATTAAAATATTTCTATAGGTATGATTTGATTTGATTATTTTTGTAGACAAATTACTCAGAATATAAAAGTTATTTTTTTCATTCTTTCTTTTTTTGTTTTTTGGAGACTGAGTCTCGCTCTGTTGCCCAGGCTGGAGTGCCATGGTGCGACCTTGACTCACTGCAACCTCCACCTCCCGGGTTCAAGTGATTCTCTTGCCTCAGCCTCCTGAGTAGCTGGGATTACAGGCACACGCCACCACGCCAAGCTAATTTTTGCATTTTTAGTAGAGATGGGGTTTCACCATGTTGGCCAGGCTGGTCCCAAACTCCTGACCTCGTGATCCGCCTGCCTTGGCCTCCCAAAGTGTTAGGATTACAGGCGTGAGCCACCACGCTTGGCCTATAAAAGTTATTTTTAACTGCCATTTTTTAGGGCTGTCTTATGAGAATGTCTTTCTTTCTGCTGGTAAGTTTGGTGTGCACAAAGATTTGTGGCCCTATGTAGCATATTTATAAGCTGTGTGTTCCAAAGGAAAGTGAAATGGGTGATGGTCATTGGAAATGTCTGTGATGCTGCCCTGTACTGATCTGAGTTTGTTTGTAGTTAAAGGAAGTTTTCTCTTTTCCTTTCAGGCATTTTTGTTGCCTTCCTGTGAGATAGCTGTAACAAGAAAAGTAGTTCAAGTGTACAGAAAGTGGATTCTCCAGGACAAACCTGTGTTCATGGAGGAGCCAGATAGAAAAGATGTTGCCCAAGAAGATGCTGAAAAATTAGGATTTTCCGAGACTGATAGCAAGGAGGTAATTTTTTTTACTGGTCTTTTGAGTTGAGGGTAAATATATTTTAGTAAAGTATACTTGCTCAGTCAAGAGTCTTGTCAATGGGACAAAGGCAGGTGGATCTCTTTTTTATCCCATCTGATGCTTCTGAGTTGCTGAGTTCTGTGAGGATCTACCTTAGAGAGTAGCTTCGGTACTCCCATTCTAGATTCGCAGTCATCTCCTGCAACTCTAGCCAGGGCCATCTGCATGTTGCATCTTTGTTAGTCACTGTTGCATCTTTGTGAGTCATTGTTGCAGGAGAGTTGTTTAATAAGCCATCATATTTTACATGTCTGTTTGTGAGACTAAAAAAATCACTGCCTTCTCCTTGACTTGTTTAAATAAATATCTTTTGGAGAAACTAAATTGAGAATGTTTAGGTAAACTTTTCTTGCGCAGTGGCCTGTACCAGAAGCAGCTGGGTGTTACCCCTGTGAAAGGACTAACCAAACAGCAGTGTCCCTCCCCTTTAAGCCTTGCTGAGTGCTGGCCTCCTGGAGGGGCCACTGTCCATGTCAGATAAAGCTATAGGTTGGATAAATCCAAAATGACAGAGTGGAATATCTTCCTGAAACAAAAGAAACTTAAGTGACATTTATATTTCTGGCATACTATTATGAAATTAATTTAAAATGTTTTAAATTTCTCACTAGAGGCATATCACTTTAAAATATCTGTGTTCCATAATTTTAATTTTTCAATATTGGTGAAATCATTTTAATAACTACCATGAGATCTAAATGAATAGGTAAGCAAATTATCATTCATTTTAAAGGTCTGTATTCCATGTTTACTCAGTCATTGGACAAACACAACTCATTCTTTCAGCACATACTAAGTGCTGAGCACTATTTTAGGTGTTGATGGTTGAGTGGGGAGCTCTCTACCTCCTAGAACCTATTTTCATGTGAATCCTGGTGAGTTTAAGGAATTAAATATGCCAACTAAATATAACTTAGTTTATATAATATATTTAATTATATTTATAGTTAAATATAAGTTAAACACGTGCGTCTTCCACTCTGTTAATGGATCATTGTCTTCTGAAGGCCTCGTCTGAAAGTTCTGGTCATAAACGATCTTCCAGTTGGGGACGCACGTACTCCTTCACAAGTGCAATGAGCAGAGGGTGTGTGACAGAGGAGGAAAATACAAATGTGAAAGCCGGCGTCCAGGCTTTGTTGCAGGTATGTGGCTGACCAGGACATGAAGACCCCTCCACCGCCTACAGCTGGAGCCATTTTGTCTTTTTGTTTATTGGGGATAATGTCATATAAAGTATGGTGGTATTTGTAGCCGTCTGTCAGTAAACAATAAACAGCAGTTTAATTAGCTATTACATTCTTATTCTGAGTTTTCTTTCTAATTCCTGCCCACAATTTACAAAAATTTTTTTCTAGTCAAAGAAGACATAAGAAGTGGTTAGTCTTTTTGAGATTATTATATAGTGAATATGAAATGACTGATATTTAAATCTTTAAATTATCTTCCAAACACATATGAGTAGTTAGTTATCTGGGCTCTAATTTGCAAGACAAGCTTGGTGATTATAAAATCTTATAAGTAATATTCCTCTTAAAATTGGCTGTGTTTACAAAGAACAATGACTGATGTAGTTTTTAGATTTGAATGAATATATGAAATAGAACTGACTCCATTTGGGAACATTTGAAAGAGCAACTTTGGATCATTACTTAACCTCCCCAGAACTCAGGATTTTACCTCAAAAATGGGAATTGGGAGATTTCCTCTCAGGTCATGTAGCTTGAAGAGTAAGTGAAAATACAGGGTTCTTCTCATTTCCTGCTCACTGCCGCCTCGCCCGCCACCCTTCATCCACATTTGGAGATGTGTCACTTAGGCCTCTCATGTAGAGGCCAGGTGTGGAGTCTGGGGAAAGTCTGGGAATAATATACATGTTTCTAATTTTCTGTCATCTGTTTCTTGATAGGATTCATTTTCGTGGTATCTTTTTTTTTTTTAAGTGAATTAGCAGTTTAATATACCATACTCAGGAATTTTCTCACTTTTCATTGAAAACCTGCACATAATTTTGAAGTTAACTTAAAAAAGTTGAGACGATTTCACTTGTGCATCTTTAAAGACTTTTGGTGCAGCTCATAAATATGACCTGTGTCCCCATCAGAGAAACACTTGCAGGAGTCCTTGCCCTTTGTCCCTCAGTAGCTCCGTCTTTTAACTAAGGGGATCTCCAGCAACAGCCTGGGGTGGTTGCAGGTGCCAGTGATCCCCTGGGTTCAAAAGAGTGCTTTTTATTTTCTGAAAGGATGAGTTACATCTACAGTAAGTCCTCACTAATGTCATCAGTGGGTTCTTGGAAATGGCGACTTTAAATGAAATGAGTACAGCAGGTCTTTGAGTGACATGGCTTGATTCAACATCATTTCGTCATAATGTTCATGAGAAAAAAAATTTTTTTTATATCTTGCTTAGTCATTTCCAACAACCTATTGATGACGTTAAATGAGGACTTACTGTGCTTGCCTGAACTGAGAAAAAGCAATTTCTATTTTATTATATATAGTGCTACAGTTAAAAAAAAGGATTTACTTTGTATTTAAATAGTTGGTTTTGTTCTTGTATCTAATACCTTAGTCTTTTACTTTGTTTATTAAGAAAAAGGGGCCAAATGGAGGTTTGATAACACAGTAATTTTCTTTCTTTTCTCCGACTGTGTCTCAGATATTCAAGAGATAGTAGTTTTCTATAGTTGCTTTTGACAAATGCACTCTGGACATACTAATTTAGTTTATTTTTACCTTAACTGATACCAGCACATTAATAAGAAATACTCATGCAGTACCTTTGATGTTTTGTAAAAAGTAAAAGTATATAAAGACTCCTTACATGGAAATGTGCAAAAAGTTTTTAATTCATATTCAAGAAGCCAAATACATTGAATTAAAAGGATCTGTGTTGCAATATATCATCTGTGGCATACTTCTTTCAAAAACAGAACCACTAAAACTGCTGTAATCAAAAAGGTCTTTGTTTTTGTTTTTCTTACTCCAAGGCTAGTAAATTCATGACTGAAGTTATCATCATCATCAACTATATTATAGTGCTTATTTAGTGATTTTTCTTAGAAAATTGGGACATAATACCTTTTAATCTTACGTAAGATAACTTTAAAGGCTGTGAATATTTTAGTTCATCCACTTGACTTTTGATGTTAATTTTAATTTGGTCAGATTGTACATTTATTTAGATACAACACTTTAAAGAATTTTATTTATAAATGAGCTAGAGAAGCTCCGTCATGCTTTGAGTTTGTGTTGTTGAACACAAAGGAGACCTAAGAGACAGTATACCTCTAGGTAGATAGAGCAGGTCTGTCCTCATACCAAATTGACAACTCGGAATATCTGCAGATGATGGGACACTGGTGTCAACTGTGTAAATGGTAACACACCATTATTTTGCTGTAGTGACTCGAAGCAGTAATAGTATATGATATCCTGGATCAGTGCTTCTCACATTTTTCTGTTGCGATACCCCTGATGGTAGAGAACAGTGAACTTGTATGCTAAAGGTCTGAGGCAGAGGGTAGAGTAGTTGGCTGATTTTCTGAATTGTTTTTGAAATCTCAGCTTTTAATCTTAAGAATTCACTTAGATTTTGTACGCTACTGCATAATGTATCTTTCATATTAAAAAAAATAGCCTCCTTGAAGGTGTGTGATGTCGATGGCTTCGTCTGTTTCTGGACACATCACAGCTCCTTGAGGTTCTAACCTCTATTGAGTGGTGCTGTCCATGCTTCTGTCACCAAGGAGTTAATGTGCTGGGAGACTCAATAAGAATCACATAGTTCTGTCTGACCACTGTCTGGCCATCTATCCTCTACTCCTCCCATTTCCCCGCTAAAGTTTCTCACTCATATGCAATGATCCTACTTTTTTTCCCTTGTTTTCTTTTTTTTTGTTGAGGGGTTGTTGAAAAGTCTTCAAAAGCTTTTCTGACTCATAAAATTTCTGTAGTTGCAATATTAATATGTAATAGTGATTTTTTTCTTTTCCCCTAGGGAAAGGATTTTCAGGTGTCTCAGTATTTAAGTGATTCTAAAAGGTGAACTAAAAAAAAATTTTCAATATGTGTTGGTACCACTTGCCTTATTGAAATAGAATCTTTTGGAAATAACTGAAAAATGATTTCATTGGTAGAGTGAAATTAATATCTTTAAGCAAAATTTATTCAAATGTTTATGTTCAGTTATATTTTCTAATGTAAAATTGTTGATTTTAAGGTATTTTTGACGAACTCTGCAAACGTCTTTTTGTTGGAACCATGTGCTGAAGTTCCTGTGCTCTTGAAAGAACAAGTTGATGCTTGTAAAGCTGTTTTGATTATTTTTAGGCGCATGATAATGGAGCTTACAATGAATAAAAAGACATGGTAAGTTTATATCAAATTAATTAGTATTGTAAAACAGATGTTTCTTTTTTCAACATAATTAAAATGTTAAGGCTTGCATTTATTTAATGTTTTTACAAACTTAACAACAAAATGTCTTTGGAACAGTTTCTGTGAATTATGAAGGTAGTTACCCAGTACTTTGATAGATCAATTATTTTCATTATATTTTTAAAAAATGTTCTTGAACAATAAGTATTTTACTTAATAGTGGATTTTTCCTTTTAAACGTTCATCAAACATAGTTTTGTGGAAAAGCAGCAACTGGTGTTTTATAATACTCACCATAAGCTCAAGAGAGTTTGTTAATTGCCCTGAAATGCTGTCAACTGATTTTTATTGCTTATAACTTGATGTTTTAAATTCATTTTGGAAAAACAATTATTTTAAATGATAAATTATCAGAGACTAAATACATAGTGCAGTCAGCAATCTGTTCCTGTCATTAAAACTACATTTTTTCCTTTTCATCTTTGTTTTTGTTTGATGTTTTTATTTATAATGTCCCTACAGGTAAACAATGCATTAGATTTTTTTTTCCTGCTCTTCTCTTTTTTTCCTGCTCTTCTCTTATTTGAGTTATGAGCCAGGTGCGGTAGCTCACGCCTGTAATCCCAGCACTTTGGGAGGCCGAGGTGGGTGGATCATCTGAGGTCAGGAGTTCGAGACCAGCCTGCCTAACATGGTGAAACCCCATCTCTGCTAAAAGTACAAAAAATTAGCCAGGTGTGGCGGCACTTGCCTGTGATCCCAACTACTCAGGAGGCTGAGACAGGAGAATTGCTTGAACCCGGAAGGCGGAGGTTGCAGTGAGATTGTGCCACTGCCCTCCAGCCTGGGCGACAGAGTGAGACTCTTGTCTCGAAGAAAAAAAAAAAAGTCCTCACGTTACTCCATCTGATGAGGTATTTTCAGTGATGCTCAGCAACAGACCAGAAAGCCTCAGAGTCACTTTCCATTTCTTCCTCTTCTCCTCATGTGTCATCAGCCTCTCGCTTCTGCCTTTAAAATGTTCCTCAAGCCTGTCCTTTGTGTGTTCTCTCTCATTCCACTGCCACCCTTGTGCAATCAAGCTGCCCACCCAGCTGTGGTCAGCATCCCCCTAGGTGATCTTCTGCCTTGGTTATCAGTCCTTGGAGGCCCTGCAGACCAGTGGCACCTTTCCTACCTGAAACCAGAGGGATCCTCTGCCTATGCCTGTATTCTGGAGGCCCTTGAGTCAGCAGGAAAGGGGCTTTGGAAAGTGCAGTTGGTAGGAAACCATGGGCACGAGGCAGGTCTGATCAGAAAGGAACTGCAGGCCACCAAGTCCAATTCTTGTTCTTCAAAGATGAGGGAAGGGTGGACTCAAGAATCTTGGTGTGCAGAAAGTTCACAAGTACAGAAACCACAGGCATCAAAATGATACTATGATGTAGATTCCAACGTCATCTTTCCCAGACTTCTAAACTTAGCACTATTTGCCAAGTTAAACCATTGTTAAAACTGAAAATATTACAGTGATGCACAATATGATGTAAACAAAGTTAAATTCCACGTCAGTAATATTGACAGTAATGAGAAATGCTGGTATATGCTTTCAACTGAAATATCTGTTCCTGAATACCATAGTTTTATCAACATTATTTTTAATGTTTTTTTCCTTTGAAAACTCCCTGAGTTTTGTATACTACTATATCAGTAGTTTTTTGATATTTTTGATAATCTTTTTATTTTGATGAAAATTCTAGGAAATAAAATTAAGCAATTCTGTTCTGTTTTTTTTTTTTTTACTAA
Organism: Hylobates moloch; assembly: GCF_009828535.3. NCBI lineage: Eukaryota > Metazoa > Chordata > Mammalia > Primates > Hylobatidae > Hylobates > Hylobates moloch. The sequence goes on from NW_026652296.1 coordinate 40,666,668, forward strand.
TTCATAAATTCATAGGTGAAAGTATAGAAAAGAAAAATTATAGAAATCGATGAAAATAGTTAATGGAAAAATGGTCAATAGAGCATAGAAAAGAGTGCGAGCAGTTTCTGTAACAGATTTTCTTGCGTATTTAAGTATCAGATAATCCTTTGCCTCCCATCCCTCCTTTCCTTCCTCACTCCTTCTTCTCCCCTCTCTGCTTACCTCCTTTTCTTCCAGCTAATAAATAACTATCGAGCTTCTACTGTGAGAATATAGTGGCGAACTATGTAGACAAGGTCCCTGCCCTCATGAGGTTACATCCTCATAGGACTGAGAGACATTAAAAACCTAGAAAACAATTTCAGAGAGTCCAAAGTACTGAGAACAGTGAAGGTTGCAAAGGGGAAAGAGTCCTGAATTGGGTGTGTGTTGCTTCGCATGGACAGATGGGGAGTTTTTTCCATCAGCTGTCAGAGAAGGCCTTTCTGAGCAGAGCCCTGAGTGAAGGGAAGGAGGAGCCTTGGGGAAGTCTAAGGGAAGGGCATTCCTGGTAGAAAGAGCAGCAGGTGCAAAAGTCCTGATGGGAGAAAAGGTGAAAGAAAAGTGGCTTGTTTAAGGAAGGACAAGATGATGGCCAATGTGGTGGAGTGGATGGAGTGAGAGGGAGAGTGAGAGGGGAGGAGGCAGGGGACAGGCCAGGGCCAGGTTGCTCAGGGCCCTGCAGACCAAAGGAAGGACACCAGCTACCTCCCTGTGTGTCTGCAAGATTGTGACATAATATAATTTATGCCTCTGAGAGGCCCCTCTGGCTGCTAGAGAACATGCAGTGCGGTGCCATAGATGATGGTGGCTGAGACCAGGGCTGTAGCTAGGGAACTGTAAGAAATGATCCTGAAATAGGGAATAACTGGTATGTAAATGAGTTGAAATACCACCTGTATGAGGAGATAGAGATCAGGTAAATAAGAATGTAGGAAAACCCTCACTCCTGTGTTGGACCCAAGGATAGCACACATGCCTGATTCCATGTGCTCCAACAGAAGTTTATTACATTCTTTGAGCAGTTCTCCTTGGAGAAGTCAGTGCTTCACAAAATAGAAAGGAACAAGCAGTTGTCAAAACTGGCAGCTTTGGCAGGTTGTGAATCTTTCTACTGTAAGGAAAGATTTTTCCAAACCATAGTTTTTCCACCCTTGTTTTCTTCCAGAAGACTCTGCATACCGTTCCAAGCTTTCATAGGTTCAGAAATCAAATTAACGATGTTTTTGTCAGTCATGGCTTTGATCACGTTTGTGGCTTTTGATAGCAGTTGCCATGATCAAGGCTTTACTTGAAACTTACGACGTCTGTTGTTCTCATCACATTCTCATGATAGATCTGTAACTAGTTGTGTGTAAGGGATTGTTTTTCATTGTCTTATGCATCATGTAACATGAATGGGCTGTGGTGATACTAGGTGCTGCCCTCCTCTGCCCTGGCGACAGGGGCCTGGATACCCTGAATGTGGTGAGCGACAAGCTGTCCCCAGCACTGTGCCATTGCTTCTCCCAGTTCTCTTCAAAGTCACCATCTTGCTTCATGCGTGTGTGCCCAGAAGATAGCCCTTCCTCTTGTGTGCTTCCAGAATCCATAGGCAGGGAATAGGAATACATGGACAAGTAGCATGGAGTGCAGTGAGACTGTATACCAACAGATGATCCTGGGGACCAAAATCAAATGGGGCCAGCTACAAAGAGGGCAGGAAATCCCCAGAGGTGATTTTACTGTGAGGAATTTTATGAGGTTCAGCATCACATATTGTTAGGAGAAAATGCTGTTCTGATATGCAGAGATATGAGAAAAGTATACGGGAACTATGATTTAGAGATCTCATCTGATTACTTTGTCCTATTCTCAGTTTTATTACTAAAGAGCAGTAAAGCCAAGGAGAAAGTAGTAAAGATTAGATGAATGGTTAGCATGTGAAACCTGAAAGGAACCAGAGTGATTTCCCTCGAGGAACAAATGCACTTCTCTTACATGTGAAAGATGATGTGTTCTGTGTTCCCATAGAATCTAGGGAAAGAAAAAGTGAGCAGATACTCTGATATGAGCAATATAACTTAGGTGTAAGAAAGAAAAATGTCTTTTGGCTGTTCTGAAGAACTTACTGTAATTAGCAGTGTTATGTTGTCTATACTGTCTTATAGTCTTCAAAGTCCTTTTACATAAACCTTCTGTGAGAGACTATGAAAAATGCTGGCAGTTGGAACTGAGCTGCAGTGATGGCATTTGTCTCAGTTGTGCCCTGTAGCGCAGAGTCAGGATCTTCCAGGCATGAGCACTGCGCCTGTAAGTGTCCTGTAACGCAAACCCTCCTGCCTGTGAGAGTACCGTGGCATTCCACCTTACCAAGATACTGTGTGTGTCGCCAAAATAAAGGCCAGAAAGTCAGCTTCACTTCCTGTTGCAATGAGAGGGAGACCTTACAGGTTAAGTAAAACAGTGGATAGCAAAATTAAAGAGTGCTGCATACATTCCAGTAGGTTTTCACTGAGTACCTTTAAGCTGCTGGCACAGTTGGAGAAGACGATCTTGCCTCTCTTTTTGCAAGGGGAGAAAATCAAGCTGGAATGATATGTTTTATCCTGCCTGTTTGTGTGGACATGGGAGACATGTTTTTAAAACTGTTGTAACATAAGGGAGCTTATTTTGGTAAAATATGGTATTCATTATGTAATTGGCATCTGGACTTTAACAGTTTCGGGTAATACATAATTATCAATGTTGCTGAATTCTTAAGAGAATTTCTGGTACCTATAAATTAAAGTGCTTTGGAGACATGATTATTAATATGAGCTTTTATTTTGGGTGGCCCAGGGAACAGATGTTGCAAATACTACTCAGGATAACAGAAGCTGTCATGCAGAAGCCAAAGGATAAACAAATAAAGGACTTGTTTGCCCAGAGCTTGGCAGGGTTACTATTTAGGGTAAGTCTTTTTTATTTAAACACTGCAAATGCAAGAAGTGAATCAGATTTTATAGCAAACTAGTTTTAATTGTTGAGAATTTTAAGAATAATATTAAATATAAATTGCTAGAAATTTTTCTTCTTAGCTTTGTCCTGAAGGTTATGATCTATTCTTTACAATTAGTGCTGGGCTTTTAGGCTTTTCTCCCCCTCTGCCACCTACTTCCTCTTTTGATTTACTCAAGGGTGATAGGAATTAGGAAGCTCTGATGGCCTTGGTGGAAGGCTAGGTAGATTTGGAGAGGTAAAGGATGAATGAAAGTATGGGAATGGGATAAAAATTTGAGAGCCATCAGTGTGTTGGGCAATTGTATTTAAAGCCACAGGATGGGCTTACCTGGAGAGGACAATGTCCACAGGTGATGGGAGAGATGCTGAGAAAGGGTGGCCAGTGAGCGAGGAGGAAAACCAGGGGAGTGTATGTCCTGGGTGCCTGGGGATGAGTATTGGGTAGGAGGAGAGCAGCCAGTTGACCATGGGCTTTGACAGGTGTAGTTGGTTGAGAATGTTCTATGGGATGAGGCCCACCTGGAGTAGATGGAGGAGAAAATGAGACCTGGGCAGTGGAAGTTGCAAGCGTAGTTAAGGCTTTGCAGAGTTCTTGATGTGGAAAGGAAGAGGAAAAGGGGAGCTAGCTGAAGTCGGTGGCATACATGCTGGGCGAGGTTTAAGGCGGGTAGTACTAAAGTATGTTTGCTCACCAGTGGAAGGTCCAGTGAGGGAGGACAATATGGTCTTGGGGAGACAGAGGATAAGTGAAGTCCCAGATATGGTGGAGGGCTGGGCGGGTCTTTGGTGCGAGCAGAGAGCCAAAGAGATGCCTGTGCTTCTTGCATCTTATGTGGTGAGCAGGCGAAGACCAAGAGCAGGCTGATACCTGGTGAGCTGCCTGGGGAACAGGATGTGCCAGAGGGTCCTGAACATGGCAGCCTACTGTGATGTTGCTAATATTTATGAGGACCTTAGAGTTTATGAAGCATTATTGAAAGTGAACAGTGTGAAAGGGCTCTGGAAAAATGCTGTTCTACATAAATAAAGGTATTAGTACAGTGGATAGACTTGACTTTGGATAATTACATAGGTGATAGTTGTGGGGAGGAGAAATTAACTTCCCTCCTCAGTTGACCTGAAGGTGGTTTTGGAGGATATATGTTAAAAGCATATCTAGAATATAGGTAGGACATGTAGGTAAAAGTGACAAAAAGAGAAATTATTTCTTTAAAACTAAATATTGCCATTGTAACACAAGATAACTGGATTTTGAATAACTTAATATGAGTCAATACTCTTGGCTTGATAAAAAATGTATGAGAGGCTATTGAAATAATTGGCCTCCTGAATATTAGAATTGCTTTTACTCTGATTGCCTTGCCTAGTATATCGGATGTGTGAAGTGGCCCTAAACATTCTTTTGCATGTGTCCAGCTTTGCTCTGCTGATGCCTGGAGGTGGTACTGACCACTGCTTTGCTGCCTGCCTGGACATATGGACACTGCACACTTTGCTTTCTCAGCGAAGCGTCTCACTGTTGGCACCCTTTCGAGCTCCCCATCCTGGACCTGGGCTGCCAAGTAGACATGAGCTGAAGCCAGTCTCACGCTGGCAGGTGCTTGGGCCTTATTCCCACCAATTGCCTGGCTCTGCATCTGTTTTGTGTGTTGGAATTAGAGAACTTGTCACAGAATTAAACAAGTATCTATTCTGGGGTTTGGGTTTTTTTGTTTTGTTTTGTTTTTGGTTGGTTGGTTTTGGTCTTTGGGGAAAAAAAACTCCCCCCATGAATGGAGAAAACCTTGTCAGATATTACTTCCCTCCTCAGTTGACCTGACTTCCCTGAAACTTAGTTTTGAGTTCATGATTATTAATGATTTTGATGTTGTTATTATTTTGGCAGTGGTTAGGTAGATCGAGAAGGATGCTTAAATTAAGAACTAACCATAAGGCTGGGCATGGTGGCTTACATTTGTAATCCTAGCACTTTGGGAGGCTGAGGCAGGAGAATTGCTTGAGCCTATGAATTCAAAACCAGCCTGGGCAATAGAGTGAGACCCCTGTCTCTACAAAAAATTTTTAAAAAATCAGCTGGCCATTGTGGCATGCACCTGAAGTTTCAGTTACTTGGGAGCTGAGGTGGGAAGATTGGTTGAACCCGGGAGGTTGAGGCTGTAAGCAAGCTATGATTGCACCACTGTACTGCAGCCTGGTCAAAAGAGCAAGACCCTGTCTCCAAAAAAAAAAAAAAAAAATCTACCGTAAAAAATAGTGAAGAGAGGATGAGCTTTTTGGCGTTAGGTAGATTGTGTTTCTGATCTCAGCTCTGCTACTCCCTGGCTATGTGGCCTTGAGCACATGACTTTAGCTTTCTGAGTGTCTTCCCTAATCTGTCACAATCAGGAAAGGACTTCTTCCTACCCTGCAGGGTTGTCATGAGAATCAGAGTGGGCCCATTGGGATTTGTGATCATCTGTTGACCTCCCATGTTCTTATGTGAGATGCAAGAGGCAAGAATACTAAGGGTCTGGACTTACCAGGCAGGCTGTCTATTGGGCATCATCTTGGTCCCACACTGCCGTTAAAACGTGCTAAGTAGTATTCATTTGATCATGTGGACTGTCTAAAATGGCTAGACACTTGATTTTTTTTTGAAAAATTGAGAATAGGGAGACTGTTAAAAGGGACAGGACATTTTAAAGTTTTTATTACCCTTTTTATCTTTTTCTAGTTCTTCTAGTGTTTTTTTTTTTTTTTCTGTCAGTAGATAACCTGGGCCACCAAATTTTCTTTAAGTGATGATTGAATTTGACTTAGTTTTAAATATTTACCAAATAATGATGATTACCTTATTGCCTTAAGTGATGCTTTAATTTATTATCAGTGCTAAATATGACCTTATGCTTGAAGCTCTGATGGTATATCAGGAAACTATGGTCCTGCTCTTTGTAATATGAGCCGTTACTTTAAAGTTATGCAGTCCTCTTAATGTGTTGGTAGAGTGAAGTAGGAAGTGGTTGGTTAGCAAATGTTCATAAGAACAGGAGTGATTTATTAGTTAAGGTGTTTTTAAAATACATCTTGTGTGCCAAAATGAATCTGATAAAACATCCAATTTCAGTACTGAAGGAACCTTGGAGAAGCTCTTATGCACCTCTTATTTGTAATGAGAAATGTAACTACAGAAAGGCCAAGTGACTTTCCTAGGTCACAAACCAGGGTAGTCCAGGCTGTTTGTTACCCTCTTCCTTTTAGAAAATGGTAATTGATTAAAAGGACACCCTGTCTTCATGTCCACAGGTGCCACCACTCGTCACCCAACTGTATTTTACCATTTTGCTCTGTGCAAATGTTGTCAGTTGTGAATTATGATGATAATTCAACAGGTCTGCATACATGTTTGTAATACTTGCTAAGTTGATTTTATAAGCTGCAAGAAGACATTCTGTGCTTGTTTCATAATTAGTCAATAAAGTGAAGCCATTATAAGATCCCCAGTATAAAGCATCTCATTACACCAAGACATCTGCTTTTATCTATGAAGTTGGCACTATATCCAAATGTGAGTCTGAGTCCTAATAACATTATCAGTCTCTACCTTCTTCTCTTACTTGGCTCAGATTATACTTATTGATCTAATATTTATTAATTTTATTGTCTATAGGTACTTTATGGCAATAGCCTCAAATTCATCTTGAAAGCAGGGGTATAAAAATTAATAGAAGATGGCATTTTAGTCATAATAAAAATATTTAATAAAGATAATAAAATTATTTTATTTTCTTTCATATTTTTAGTTTTACCAAATTCATACATGTTAGAATCAGACTTTAAATATAAGTGGTTAATATCTTGTTTTTTATATAATTAACTACTTTAGTCCTACTTTAACATTTTTATTTTCTTAAAAAGTGGTAAACACAAATTGAAACAGAAAACCGGTGTATTAGAGAAGGACCACTTTAAATAAGATTTTCCAGGTGGTCAGAATAGGCCTGTCTGATTTTATCGACTGATTTCTGTTTATCAAAGTTTTCCTGTGTCTATGTTAAAGAATAAATTCCATTAAAAAATCTATATATAATTTGGGGAAAACAATTAAGAAGTGAACTCACCTACGCAAAGAAGAATTCCTGACAAGAGTGGGAGCCTATTTGCATCTGGGTTGGGCCAATGCAAATGCAAGCTGGCATCTTAACAAGTGCATTTCTCTTTGACACCAGACTATAGGACTTACACAGACTTTGGGTATAAGGATTCCTTTTCACAAGGCTTAGGAAAGCATTTGTGGCTCATTTGAGAAGGACTTGGCTATGTAGAGGCACTTCTTTCAGGGAAGATATATTTGGATTTGAATTTTAAAGGATGGTGAATATTTTGGCAGAGGTAAGGAATGGGGCAATTTTATGGGAAGGAAATATCCAGCATATAGGCAGAATTGTCTCATAGGGCTGTCCAGGTGACCATTTGTAGTGCTGTGGACTATAAGACCGGGGGCAGACACTGATAAATGAATAGACTATGAAGGAAAGGTGTGATAGGTGCATTGATTGGGGGGGGGGAAATGCAGGGACCTGGAGGACACTTCCTGGAGGCTGGGAGGTGGTGGTGGGGAGATAGTCAGGGATACCTTCTTGGAGGAAGTGATGCACAAATTTTGACCTGAGAAATGAGGGGGAGTTATACAGAAACAAAAAGGAGAAAAGAGAGGGAAGGAAGAGTATGTGCAAAGGCCAGATGCAGGAGCTAGCAGGTGAAGGAACTGAGAGAATGTCAGTGGAAGGAACTGAATGCCTTTTACTATTATGCTGGATGATAGGTGCCTGAGGGTTGTGTAAGTAGCACTGTCTAGTACCTAGGTAGATAGATCAGGAAACCAGTAGAGAGGTCTATGCTGGACACGAAGATTCCGAAGTCAGCAGCACACAGGGGATAACTGGAGCCATGGGAATGGAGCCAAAACCCTGGCAGAAGGTGGAAGTGGCCTCAGAAAGGGGAGAGCCAGAGCAGTCTTTTGCTTGGGGGATGAGGAAGTGGAGATGGAGTGGGTGTGGAACATTCTTTCAAGAAGTTTGGCTGTGAAAGTGGAAGGAAAAGGGCTGTAGCCAGACAGGGGAATCTGGGTTCAAGGGAATTTTTTCTTTTCAGATGAGGAAGAACTTGGAGCATATTTAAATGCTGAAGAGAAAGAGCTGGGGAATTGGGATTGGCTGGAGATTAAAGGAGAGGGGTGGTTAAGAGAGGCATGAAGACTCCAAGGAAGGGGTCCAGAGTGTAAGGGGGCACCAGAGTAGCAGAATGGGGCTCCTCTTGGAGTTCAACCCACAGGTGGAGGAGGAGCTGGGTGGATGTGGGCAAGAATGTGAGTCCGTGGGCAGAGGTTGAGGGGAGTCTCATTGAATGGGTTCTGTTTCTTGTGAAGTCTACAGTGAATCCATCTGCTCAAAGTCAGGGAGGATTTGGTGGGCTGGAGGTTTTCCTGTAGGAGGTTTGAAGTAGCCACTGTGGATGGTAGGAAAAGAGCAGTCTCAGGAAGCAGAGTCGTCACTGTGCGGAGGGCTTTGTCTTTTCCCTGATTATAGCCAGGGCCAGCTGCAGACACTAGAACAATATTGAATCAGTAACTTTGTTCATAATGAAAACTAACTTCCCAATAGCTTAAATTTTGATTATAGTTGGTCAGATGAATTTTGAGAATTAAAAGAAAAACAGCTTCCAAAAGTACTTTTTATTTTAAAATTTGTGTTATTAATAGTAATTTAAAACATTTTGTTAAAAAGTATGCTTCTTCCAAATGAAGATGTATGAATTCTCTTGTTGGTTGGTTGGTTTTAGACGCTCATGGTGGCTTGGATCCGAGCAAACCTCTGTGTGTACATTTCTCGAGAGCTCTGGGATGACTTTCTTGGTGTGCTATCCTCCCTCACGGAATGGGAGGAACTTATAAATGAGTGGGCCAACATTATGGACTCCTTGACAGCAGTGCTTGCAAGAACCGTTTATGGAGTTGAGATGACAAACCTACCTCTGGATAAATTAAGTGAACAAAAGGAAAAGAAGCAACGAGGCAAAGGTATTTCCACTCTTCCAGGTTAACACCAGATGTCTAGGACTGGGGACGAGTGTGTATTTGTATGACTAAGCAATTAATGCATGAAATTTTATAATGAACTGAACCAACTACACAGTGTCTTCTTAATAGTGGCATTAATTTATGTTTCATATCATTTTGTTCCCTTAATGAGATGGTGAATTTCTGAGGAAGCTATGCAAGAAGGAAGATGCAAGGAAGGTAGTAGTAATAGTAGTGATAACTAACAGTAATAATAATGGCTATTACATTGTACATATTATCTCTTTTTACCTTCATAGTAACCTAGTGAACTGTAGATACTTGTATTATCCCCATATCACAGACAAACTGAAGTACAGAGACTTTGCAGGGATGTCCAATCCTTTGGCTTCCTCAGGCCACATTGGAAGAATTGTCTTGGGCCACACATAAAATACAATAAAACTAACGATAGCTGATGAGCTAAAACAAAAAAAAATCGCAAAAAAAAACTCATAATGTTTTAAGAAAGTTTACGGATTTGTGTTGGTCTGCACTCAAAGCCATTCTTGGCTGCATGTGGCCCATGGGTCACGGGTTGGACAAGGTTGCCTTACAGTGATTGACTCATCTAAGGCCACATAGTTAAGAAGTGTTTAGAAATCAAAGCTGGATAAATACAACTGAAGATGTCACACTATTAAGGTGCATTCTGCAGCCTCTCTAGGAAACGTGGAGAAATTCTGAATGCTTCAGATGGGAGCTATTTTGGCTTTGTTGTATTTCTGGGTAAAAGTTGTTTTGGGACTGAGAACCTCAAATGAAAGTTATGTTTTCAAGGTAGAAAACATCAGTGGTAGTTTCTATTAGGAATGACAATTTGGCATCCCCTTAATTACCGTTCTTAAGGATGTGGCATGGTCCTTGGATTAATTCACTTGTACTACACCTTACTCTGTAAAGATTTGAGGCAGCTCGTAGAAAGGCATATAGTACAGTAGATCAAATACAGAATAGGGTCAAAATGAGTGAGGTTGCAGGGAACTGCCCTTGTGATTAAAATGCCAAAATACATGCCATAGAGCCTCGTGGGCTTGCTGGGGAGATGGAAACGTCAAACATTGGATTTGATTTTGGTCTTTGCAGGGTTACATCAAATAGAGAATCACAGAGCACATAGGGTAAAAACAATTCAATCACTTAGGTGATGCTTGGCTTTTATTAGGTCCTCCTGAGACTTGGGAGGAATTTTTCCTTCAAAGCCTCATAAAGGGTACACATTGCTTATTGTGTAGACTACCCTTTAATAATACCAGCCTTATTATAGACAATATCAGTGTGCGTTTGCCATGTGACAAATCACCCCAAAACTTATGGCTTAAAATAACAACCACTTATTTATCTTGATTTCATGAGTTGGCAATTTGGGTTAGACTCAGCCAGTCAGTTCTTCTGCTGGTCTTTGCTTCTGTGTTTGCAGTCAGCCACGCTGTGAAATAGTCAGCTAGGCAGCTCTACTTGTAGGGGTTGGCTGGCTGTCAGCCGGGGCAATGAGGTGTGACTGGACCACGTGTTTCTGCAGCCAGAGGCTAGCTCAGGCTTGTTCACCAAGTGGCTTAGAGTTTCAGGGGCAGTAAGAGGGTAAGTTCAAATTTTCAAGTGCATTTCAAGTCTCTGCTTGTTCAGTTTTGCTACCAAGTAAGTCACATGATGAAGCCTAATGTCATTATGGGAGAGAACAACAGAGGATGTGGATACAGGGAGGTGTAAACCAGTTACGGTGGTTAGTAAACCATATACATGTATAATAAATGTGATGGATTCTTATATCTTCACTGAAATCTGAGAATGGCTTGCCAAAGCACTAATTAATAAAAGCAAGTTAGTAAGAAGCCAAAATAAAGTAGTTGAAGTACATGGCAATCCAGTGGAACAGTTTAATCCCAATGTAGATTTAGACTGTCTAATGCAATGATTTTCTAACATTTTTAACAGATCCATTTTTCTCCCCAGTTGAAGGTATACATAACCCCTTTCTAAAGAAATAGACTGGAGATTTGGGATTGAAGTAGGGGCAGGGAGCCAAGAGCCTGGGCCCTTGGCATCCATCTAGTCCTCTCTAACAGCTCTGAGGACCTCTGTGTAAACCCAGGGCCTGAGAGGACCCAGATACTTCCAACTAGGAACTTGGCTCCCTAAGACAGTGGTTCTCAGCACGGAAGAGAACATACTGGCTAAGGATACCTTTCAGGCTAGAGGAGGACAGCTGAAATAGGAGATAAGGACCTACCTTCAATTGTTGTAATCCATGCACGAGTGCACATGCGTGCATACGCTACACACACACACACACGCACACGCCTGCCATTCTGCAAGATTCTCTTCCTACCCACAGATCCATCTGAAGAGACAGACTTGTCTTAGGAAGGCAAACAACTTCGAAAACACTGTTTTCAAAATGTACCGAACACATTATTTAATTAATGACCATGACTAATATTTCTGATTTATGTTGCTTTATTCTGAAAAGGATTTAAATATTTATTATAGAAACATTTGCCTTCTAAGGGCTAGACTACTAGAAACAAAAAGCACAGGCAGAGGAAACTGGGTGTGGAAACATGCCACAGGTGGCAGCCAGTGGCCACATCATGCCTGTGCAGAAATATCTAAGTGCCATTCTCTTTCCTCCTCTATTTCTTTTGGTCCATAGCCTCTCATTGAAATAATTAACCAGAACAATATGAGGAAAATTAAAAGTTGAATCTCAGACTACAATGTTTTATTGTTTTGGACCTTTGTTAAAATAGGATTTTGTATTATTCATAGATTTTTATTATCCTGCCCATTTGACTGAATCCACATTAGAGTTTATAGGCATGGATTGCTCTGGGGATTTGTGGAGGGGTTGGTGTCTACAGGATGCAGTACTATTCTAACATGAGGATCTCTGAGTTTTTGGTTTATAACTAATGGTTTTTGGAGTGTCCTGGGAACAGTAGTATAACTTCATTTGATATTGTTCTTGTATTGAGAAAGATTTATTAATACATTCTTTTGTATATTGGAATGAGTACTGTGAAGATATAATAATATCCATAAGACCGTTCTAGATTCTTGAAAATATTTTAGCAACAAGAATTCTTAAATTAGTGACATGTGAATACCTTCCTAAATTGCAGTGTAAGGAAGTAGTACTTAATTTGTGACAAGGAAACCTGCTGATTATATATAGTTGTATGTACACCATTTGCTGAGCAACACAAGCTGCGAAATGAATAATAATGAATTCAGCCTTTAGATTATTTTTCTTTTCCTTTATCAGGCTGTGTTCTAGATCCTCAGAAAGGAGCCACCGTGGGGAGATCCTTTTCTCTCAGCTGGCGGAGCCACCCAGATGTGACCGAACCGATGCGATTTAGGAGTGCCACCACGTCTGGAGCACCGGGAGTGGAAAAGGCAAGAAATATTGTTCGCCAAAAAGCAGCTGGTAAACATTTATTTAAATGCTTCTCAAAAATCTAATTGTTATCTAAAATAAATTTATAGGCATAAAGTGTGTTAAAAATTCTACTCAAAATTTAAATATTAGACCTTATATTAAATGAAATGTCTCTACATCTTTTTAGCTTTCTGCTCTGGTTACTTTTCAAATCACAGTTTTCAGTTACTTATTTCTAAATCCTCCATTGTGAGAAAGAACTTGTGATGTTGATATTGAGTGAGATATATTTTTGTGAAATAGAGAAAATAGAGGTTTTGTTTGAACCTTGAAGAAAATAGATTGTTAATAAATACACCAGTAGTTGCACTATTGTCAGTGTTAAACAATGTTAATCTTTAGAGTGTGGCAACCTGTTTCAGTAAAGAAAAGGAGAATTTCAGGACTGGATAGACATTTTCATTTTTTGCTCCTTTGGAAAATTGAGCCTTTTCATGCCTGTGGATGTTATCTTTGCAGCCTATTTCAGTTAACAACTTGACCATCAACCCCCAGTTAATTGGACTACTTTGCTACATTTTACTTTTTTTCTTTTCTTTTCTTTTTTTTTTTTTTTTTGAGACAGAGTTTCGCTCTGATTCCCAGGCTGAAATGCAATGGTGCGATCTCAGCTCACTGCAACCTCTGCCTTCCGGGTTCAAGCAATTCTCCTGCCTCAGCCTCCTGAGTAGCTGAGATTACAGGCACGTGCCACCACGCCCGGCTAATTTTTCTATTTTTGGTAGAGACAGGGTTTCACCATGTTGGTCAGGCTGGTCTTGAATTCCTGACCTCGTGATCCACCCGCCTCGGCCTCCCAAAATGCTGGGATTACAGGCGTGAGACACTGCGCCCGGCTTACATTTTACTCTTAAAACAAAAAGTGAACTCTTTAAAAAGAAGCTTGTATATGGCATTTGATAAGAATAAATAAAGCCACCTCCTCCCCGGTGACTTTGAGCCTGTAACTTAGGTTTAAGACGATTGTAATTGATATTTAGCATGTTGACTTCAGAAAGTCGCAAGATCCTCTGGCCATAAAACAAAGATTAATTAAAGCTTAACATATTCTATAGTGCTTAGTAAAGGCTTAATACAGATGGTTTAGAATCCTGTTGGAGTTTTTATGAAAATATATTCCACCTTAACTGTGACTCTCTCATGCTTTTTGGCTGTAGCATTTGCTGGAAATTATCACCTTATTTACATGCACGGCCTATTCTGCTTCTTCCTTCTTTCTGTCATGCTCTCCCCTGAGGAGAGACCCAATTCTTTGTTAGCAGGCAAATTTTGAGGATGCTCATTCACTGATTTCCTTTCTCATTCCAATTCCTAAAAACTATTTGCTTTTATCATTGGATTCTTTTTTTATTTTGTTTTTTGAGTCGGAGTCTCATGCTGTCGCTCAGGCTGAATCGCAGTGGAGCAATCTCAGCTCATTGCAACCTCTGCCTCCCAGGTTCAAGTGATTCTCCTGCCTCAGCCTCCTGAGTAGCTGGGACTACAGGTGCACACCACTACACCAGGCTAATTTTTTTTTTTTTTCAGTAGAGATGGGGTTTCACCATGTTGGCCAGACTGTTCTCGTACTCCTTACCTTAGGTGATCTGCCCATCGCTGCCTCCCAAAGTGCTAGGATTACAGGAGTGAGCTGCCACGCCCAGCTCTTCTATCATTGGATTTTTTTTTTTTTTTTTTTTTTTTTTTGAGACAGAGTCTTAAGAAAAAGCCCAGGCTGGAGTGCAGTGGTGTGATCTTGGCTCATTGCAACCTCTGCCTCCCAGGTTCAAGCGATTCTACCACCTCAGCCTCCCGAGTAGCTGGGATTACAGGCGTGCACTACCATGCCCAGCTAATTTTTGTATTTTTAGTAGAGACGGGGTTTCACCATGTCGGTCAGGCTGGTCTTGAGCTCCTGACCTCAGGTGATTTGCCTGCCTTGGCCTTCCAAAGTGTTGGGATTACAGGCACCCAGCCTACTGGGAATTCGAATAGGCAAAGGGTAGGAGAAAGGGCAGTAGGGTAAAAAGTTTGTTCCAGTTTTTGCAAATGTGTTAGTATCATTTGTAGTTCCATTTCATTAATGTTAACCGATGTCATATGAAAATAGTAAAGCAGCAAGTAAATCTTTATATTTTTGTTTTAGAATAAAACTGATTTTACAGATTGTGGTTTTACATATATGAAGCACGTTTTCCTCCTGTGTTCATTCAATTCCTCCAATATTTATTTGACTAGCAGTATATAGAAAACATAAGAACACTGTAAAGCAGACACTAAAGATGTTTGGATTTAATAAGCATGAAATGTGACATAAAAGGATGGATTTCATGGAGATTTTACCTTTTCCTCAAATATCAAATCTTTTAATGTTCGACTTGACTTTTATGTGTTCTTGAGCTTTTCGGATATTTAATTTACTGAGTGATTTGCTTTTGAATACAGTCAGCTCTCAGCAAACCAACTTCTGAATGAAGGCCAGATATTCCCTCTCTCACCATGGTCTTTTTGTATTTGTTCTTTAGGAAAGGAAAACTGATTATAATGTCTGTCCAGGCAAATAATCTGAATGTGAATCTGATACACAGCAGAAAGAAGGAAAGGCTAAACATATAAAGCATTTCAAAATAAAATTATTTGTGGATTGCCCATTGTCCTGTCATGAGAATGACTGACTGAAAGTTGGCTGTATTTAGAGACTACAATTAAATACTATACTTTATACTGACTTCCTTTAAAGTTTAAAATGCCCTCCTTTAAATGTTTAAAGAGAGCCCAGAAAAGTAATAATAATAAAGTGAAAGGTCCTATTGTTCTTCTGACATAATTATTACTTTATCTCTCCTGGAAGCTAAGCGAAGCCAGTCTATCAGCAACTGTGTCCACCTTTCTGAGGCTTTGCCTGCCACTAAAAGCGTCCCGCTCCTCCTTCACACCGTGAGCGCTCTCTTACCTGGTCTCTCTTACTCTTCTTGCTCTCACAGGCTGTCAGGTACTGTAATACTGTCTCATGTGTCCGTCACTGTTCCTGGGCTTCTCCTGCTTGCCTCTGGGCGTTGCTTCCTTTGTTAATATCCCCACATCACACACGTGCCTGACCATTACACTAGTGTTAAATTGCAATGAATACTAGTAATTGCTCTTGTGTAGTTAGATACTTAATGGCAATTAGATAGTCAAGAAAAATTTCTGTAAACTTTGGTCTTGGCAATAACAATTAAGGAGTATAGAAGGGTTTTTCAGTCCATAGCTATTTAATAGGGGGAAATGTGATGCCTGCCTTAGTGTGTCTTCTATACAGTGCCCATAGAAAGTAAGGGGATTTTCATAAAAGTTTTGAGCATGTCAGTATTAGAATGCTTGCTATGCCTTCCAGAAAATGAATAAACTAGAAAAATGTATGTAGGCGGGATCTACTTGGAGTTAATAAATCATATACGTGAAGTAATGAACAGTTACGTGGATTCATACTGACTATTGAAATTTGAGTGAAAAAAGACCAGTGCCAAAAAGCAGTAATTTCCAAAACAAAGAAACGTTGTTCCTGTACTTCAGCCAATTAAAATGGAATTTAGCCATGTGTGATTTACACACAGTACCTTTTTTATTAAGACATCATAGCACCAAAAGTCATTTTTGGCCTAGTTACTTCAACAGAAGGATTTACCTGTCTCTATATTGGATAATTAGGCCTATGTCTATTTATTTTTCGGTGATTCTAGGACGAACTGAATCTTCTTCCTTAAAAGAGAAAGATCATTTTCATGATCCTTTTTATTTTCAGAAATTTGGCACTGTAGATTAGTATTTTTTGTTGTTGTTGTTTTTGATTTTTTGGAGACAATCTCTTTCTGTCGCTCAGGCTGGAGTGCAGTGGCATGATCTCGGCTTACTGCAACCTCTGCTTCCCAGGTTCAAGCAGTTCTCCTGCCTCAGCCTCCCAAGTAGCTGGGACTACAGGTGTGTGCCACCACAACTGGCTAATTTTTGTATTTTTAGTAGAGATGAGGTTTCACCATGTTGGCCAGGCAGGTCTTAAACTCCTGACTTCGTGACTCACCTGCCTCAGCCTCCCAAAGATTAGTATTTTTTTTTTTTTTAACATTGGAGATAACCTAATTGTGGCTTTCTGTAGTACTAAATTATGTCATACTGTGTTTTAGCAAAGCAAAATGAAAGCTTACGTTCTCTGATGGCTATGTAAATACCATATTACTTTATAGAATTTAAGGGAAGAAGTTTTACCAAGAGTGATGACTATAATGTTTCTTAGAAAACTTTTTCTCCAGTAACTATTAAAAGTGAAAAACAGTAAGAATGGTACATGGGAAAATGGTCACTAGTCAATTAAATTACTGTTGAGTTTTAACTGCCCAATTATTTGGTTTTCAAAAAAAGCTATTGTTTAGAGATGATTAATAAAGTATTTAAAATGATTTTACCCCCGTTTGGCTAATACAAACCCCAAAAGAATTTTTTTCATGGTGAAAAGTTTTCTTATGTCACAGTCCATTTTTTTTCTATATTTTGTTTCTCTTAAGTTTTTCACTAGTTTGTCCAGAACATGTTCCCACAAGAAATCTCTTCCTATTAGTAATTTAATTTTGGAAGCTTTTGTTCTCATTCAATATTACATTTTATTTTACTAAGACTCTTGGTTCCTGTATATATGTATACAGTTCCAGCTGAAGTTAAATGTGATTTAGAGCAGTGGTTCTCAATTGGGGACAATTTCAACAATGCCTGGAGACATTTTTAATTGTCACAAGTGGGACAGTGCTAGTGTCAGCTTGTGGGTGGAAGTCAGGGATGCTGCTGAATAGTCTGCAATGCATAGGACAGCTCCCAAACAAAGAATTGTCTGGCCCAAAATACCAGCAGTGCCGAGGCTGAGAAATCCTGTCAGAATGAAGTCAAGTGGCCTGGGCTCAGTCTGCAGTTTTCCTGCCTTTGCCATCTTTGTTCTTGATTTTGTAGCACAAAGGGTGAAAGAACTTCAGAGTATAGTGACTTTGAGAACAACCTGCCATTCCAACTATGATAGTGAGCTTCTTAGCCTGATGCCATTGGTTCTTTACTACTTAAAATGATGCCATTGTCCTTTATGACTGTCCTATCAAGAGACTGACCCAAGAGCAGATTGTATATTCTCCACTGGTTGGCACATTAGAGTATTGAATTTGCCCTCCAATTTAAATCCAAGTGTGTGGGCATACCCCACCAACCTACTGCTAGATAATATGACACTTAATTTTACTTTCTGGCTACAAGTTCCTTACCCCATCAATGATTGCTAATTTTGTTTACATTTAAGTTAACATGATTGCTAATTTTGTTTACATTTAACTTTTTTTGTTTTTGTTTCTAATCTATGTAATCTAGAAACCTGCCAAAATTGTTTTAATAATATAAGCAATAGACAATTACTTACTTTTAGCTACGATTGTATCTTTTTCTGATCTTTTGGGACTGTATTTGGCGGCAGCAGCAGAATTTTGGGTGGGTTGTTTGTATTCTGGGGAGGAAGAAGTGACATCTGTATTTTGGAGTCACAACCACCTGTTTCCATTAATATGAATAGCTACATAAAGAAACACGGTTGGGGAGGTAGGACTGGCACTTTTTGTGATTTTCTTTTATTTATTTTGTTCCCTTGGTGAGAACAGTTCTTTCCAGCTATTCTACAGCTTTTTGTGTTTTTTTGTTTGTTTGTTTTGTTTTTTTTTGAGATGGAATCTTGCTTTGTACCTCAGGCCCACTGCAACCTCTGCCTCCCAGGTCCTGGTTCAAGCAATTCTCCTGCTTCAGCCTCCCGAGTAGCTGGGATTACAGGCATGCCATGCACAGCTAAGTTTTTGTTTTAGTAGAGATAGGATTTCACCATGTTGACCAGGCTGATCTTGAACTCCTGACCTCGTGATCTACCCACCTCAGCCTCCCAAAGTGCTGGAATTACAGGTGTGAGCCACCACGTCCAGTCTGTTCTCAATTTTAACTGCTTTTTAGGTTAAAACATTTATCAATCTGTAGCACTTAACAGGCCACACGGATAGTAGATTTTATTTTTCTTTTAGGAATATCGTAATAGTAGTAATGAGAGGATCAACAATCTCCCCTTATTCTAAAAAAACATATTGGAATGGTATGGCAAACCTTGCCTCGCTGCTTCTGCATCTGGTTTGTGTGCCTCTAGGAAGTGCTTTTTTGTCAGGACCTGGTCCGATTTACCCTTGGGAAGTTTGATCTTGTGGGAAACCTCAAGATGCTGAGTTGATATGCATTTCCTGTGCTTTTTAGGGGATCAGATTGGTATCATGCAAGATGTTTTAAAAATTAGGAAATTATACTATTTATTTTGCTTATGCAACCTTGTATAAGGGATAAATGGAACTCAGAATTTTGGTTATTGAAGAATGAACCTCACTCCACTTACTAAATGTAAGACTGATTAAGGAAGACTTAAAAAGTGAGTGAAATTGTTGTGAAAAATAGAGATCTGGAAAAAAAATAGAAGTTACTGAAGAGCTTACACACTTAATTTGATCACACTGCCTTTTCTCAATGGAAAAAAATGAAATTAAGTAATCCTTATTTGATCGTTTTCAGGTGTTTTGAATGGAGCTTTAGAAAGTAATAGTTTAGGCTGGGCGCAGTGGCTCACTTTGTAATCCCAGCACTTTGGGAGGCCAAGGCGGGTGGATCACGAGGTCAGGAGATCGAGACCACCCTGGCTAACACGGTGAAACCCCATCTTTACTTAAAATATAAAAAACTAGCCGGTTGTGTGCCTGTAGTCCCAGCTACTTGGGAGGCTGAGGCAGGAGAATGCCACGAACTTGGGAGGCGGAGCTTGCAGTGAGCCAAGATCACGCCACTGCGCTCCAGCCTGGGTGACAGAGCGAGACTCCATCTCAAAAAAAAAAGAAAGTAATAGTTTAGTAATGGTATTGTGTAACTTACACTGTCAAGAGATGAGAAAGTTAGTGCTTTTAAAATCTGGGTAGTTGGGACTAGCTAGGCTTTAGAGAGAGTACATTATTTGGTGAATCTAAGATAGAATTTAGCTCTTTGAAGTGATTTAAACAAATTGTGTGATACTCAAAATAGAAGATGCGATAGATCTAGCATGTATTATGTAATTTTAATGTAACTGATATAATTCTTTCTCTATTTTAAATATCAGATAATCCTGTCTTTTGGTATTTGCATATCACTGTTAAAATGATTTTCATTTGTTATGAAAGAGCAACTGCTAACAGCTAACCCCATAGAATGCGAGCAGCTTTAACATAAATTGCTCTTTCTTAAATAAAATGCCAGCAGAGGGAGCCCAAGAACTATTTAAAAAGGAAAAATAGTATAAAGAAATTGTTTCTGTCATTCATGTATTCATTTATACAAAACATGTATTTAATGTAAAGTATGAGAAAATCCCAATAAATACACTGTTACAAATCGGGAAATTGGGTTTAAATTGTGGGATAAGGAGAATTGAAAATTCTCGTTGTTTCATACCATCTCAACTGATAGTCAACTACAGGAGTAGGTAGCTCAGGGCCCCTACAACACAACAGCACACTTAAGCATCATGGCTCTCCCCTTCCTTCCCACTGAATCACGAGTGCTCCCGCCCTGCTACTGACCGCTATTCCTAAAGGCTTGGACTTTCTCCATCTGATAAATCTCTCCTGACAGTTTTATAAAAACAAAGCCTTAAAAGCTGCATTAGGCCAGGCTGTTGGGAAGGCAGACCAGCTGGTGGTGGCAGGCTCTTCGTCCGTCTGCTGTGTTGAGGACCAGTGGGGACACTAATTTGGAAGCAATGGTGCTGTGGCTATATTGCATCCCACCAGATGGCGATGTTCTTTATCTTTAGGAAGATGCTGCCAGTGTTGGCTCAGCTCTTATTTGCTCCTGCTCATAGCCCAGAAACCAAAATCTATCCGTTTTTGGCATCGGGCTTCAAAGACTAACTCTTCCCACTATCCATAAAAAATGGCATTTGCCAATTATATTTTAGAAAGTTAGGAAGCTCTTGGGCTCCCCCTTCTGATACTGGGTTAACCAGTAGATTCATTAACAAATATAAACTGTTCCCAGAAGGTTTCAACATCTTGCATAATTAGAATAAACAATTAGAGAAGACAGCCGGAAGGGCTGGCCCTATGGTGTTATTTGGCTTCTGTTGCTGAAGGCTGAAGAGACTAGAAATAGATCTGTGAGAAGGACATAGTCTATACTTTGGGATGTGTAGGTAGATTAAAAATGTGCACATATGCTTTGTGTTTCTCTGTAGAAAAATGAACAGTTCTTGGCTGTTCAAAAGAAGAAGAAGGCAAAGACAACCTGGGAAACATGAGGCTTTAACGTAGCTGTCTTTTCTTGCTATCTTGGCCTATCTTTGCTTGTACTTCAAACACAGTTTCCCACCAGCATCTGAAGTTAGACTATGGGCTGGGCACCATGGCCCACACCTGCAATCCCAGCACTTTGGAAGGCTGAGGTGGGCGGACTGCTTGAGACCAGCCTAGGCCACATGGCAAAACCCCATCTCTGTGAAAAGACAAAAATTTTTTGGGTATAGTGGCGTGCACCAGAACTCCTAGGTACTCAGGAGGGTGAGGTGTGAGAATCAGTTGAACCAGGGAGGTTGAGTGTGCAGTGAGCTGTGATCACTCCACTGCACTCCAACCTGGCAACAGAGCAAAAAAAAAAAGGTAAATTGATAAATTTTTGTAAGTGAAGGATCACACAAATTTCATAGTTTTGAGGTCTTGTAACCATATCAGCATACTGATACTGCATTTTCATTTGGATAGAAAAAACAGCAACCTTTTGCTGAAATCCTCTGTATTAAATTTAGAATCTTCCAACATACTTCTTGCTTAAGGTGAGCCATCAGTTTGCCTTATGACTCAGATTAAAGGATTATACAGAGGGTGGCCCACTGGCAGTGAGTTTCCATTTCAGGTGACAAACCAGGTGATCCAGCCAGTTAAGATAATACAGGCTGAGTTTTGATCATCCTCTTCTTAGTAGTAGTAATGAGCAAATTAAAATTTTTGGAAAATATTCTAGTTATGTGGATGTAAAGTTTTATGACTACGTCAGTGAGTGTGGAATCCAGTGAGTAACAGAGCAATGGGGCTTGCGTGCAGGGCCAGGGAGCAGGTCCTGTAGGGGATATTCCCAGGGCAGCATGGCAAGGAGGGATGAGGGAGCAGGTGTGAGTTTAGCATAGGGGAGTGAACAACAGGAAGAAGAGAGTAGCAGGTGCCAACTGGGTTAGTACTACTGGAGACTAAAGTGAGCTAGAGTACCTTGCAAGGGGATCAGTATGTCCCGTGAGATCAAGGAAAGCCTGTGTTCACCCTGACTAGGATGTTTGATGACTCTCTAACAAGAGAGGGCTTTGGTGGGTTTTAAGAGGAGTGGCACGCCAGATCTTTATTTTAGAGGGACCATGGAGAGGATAAATACGAAGGTGGTAAGAAGTGGGGGACAGTGATTAGTGATTAGTTTGCAGGCTGTTAAAACAACCTACGTAAAAGGTGGTGCAACCCTGAAGCTGTGACTCTAGAAAGAGAGGGTGGGGTGATAATTCCAGTGTCTTGGGTGGTCTTTAGAGATTAAAGTGTACTGTGCAGTTTAGAAATGAGCTGGAGGGAACTCATTCTATAGGGGAATATAGCTTGTAATAATACTGAGATTATCCTGTGGTCCCTACCCAGCCATGGTTTTCTATTTTATGTCTCATATATTGTTTTTCTACAAATACCTGTGGATCATTCCGTACTTTAGAGAATAATTCGACATTGCATTTGATGAAATAAGCCATTACATAACTATAGCATTTTGTTTTTTGAACAATTGGGCACTTACCTGTTAAAAAGGAATAATGCAGTAGAAATTCCCACGTTTCCTTTCATCTTCCTTTAGGGTGTGTGTGTGTGTGTGTGTGTGTGTGTGTGTGTGTGTATGGTTTTCTGTTCTTCTCAAATGTACATTACCCATTCTGTGCATCTCCTGGATCTCTCTTTCCTTGGCATGCCTGGCCCTGAAATTTCAAATGACTTTTACAGTTCTTAATCTTTTATTGTGGCTTTTTTCCTTTACTTTGATTGAAAATAAAAGGCTTTATAGAACTTAAGTGGAAAATGTACTCTTGGAGTAGAATATTAGGGGTTAGCAAGTGTAGGAAACTTGATGGTGTAAATGCAGATTATCTGACTATAAATTATTTGTGAAAAGCATTTGAAACTTTATTTTTTAAATTGGTTGTTTTAAGTGGTGAATGTGTTTTTTAAAATCTTGAACTGTAACCTTGCATGTTTTGTTAATGCTTACAGAAGTGGAGGAATGTCAACATTCAGAAAATGCACCTGCAGCCGGATCTGGCCATCTCACGGTGGGACAGCAGCAGCAGGTCCTTCGGAGCAGCAGCACCTCCGACATCCCCGAGCCGCTGTGCTCAGATTCTTCTCAGGGTACGTGATGTCTTCAGTGATTAATATTGAACTATAGATTCTGGCAGAGGAATAAAAGCTGCATGTAGTATTGCTTTGTACATGTATTCTAAATGTATTTATTTCAAGGGAATTACCTTTTTAATTTGATTAGAAGGATGTGACTTATGGCAATGAGATATTTGCACTATTTAAACATGTTATCTAAATTATTTTTATGTATCTATATGTAGATGTATACCCACTTTTTTAAAGATTAGCGTGTTTGAGGACGAGACAGGAGTCCAAGTGGCTGGAGTAGAAGGAAGACAGAGACTGTTACAACATGAAGTCAAGTAGGGCATCAAGTTAGGTATTATAGAAGGCAGGGAGGCAGGATGGGGGCAGGGACATAGGGAAAGGGCTGTGAGAAGAGCCGTTAAAGTTGAAAATGAGGATGGAAAGCTGACTAGACTTGTGAAAAAGTTTATTAGCAGCTTGCCGACTCTGCTGAGGTGGAAAATAATAACTTTTAATAGCATTAATCTACACGGTTTCACCAACAACTTGCAGCAGCAACAGGGTGTGGAAAGCAGGGAGACAGATGGTTTGACCTGTAAACAGTGAAGAATAGATTCTCAGTGTAAGAGTGTGTTTAAAGTGTGTCTAGTATCAGTGGAAATAGTTATTCTGTTTTGGTGTTATGAATTAGTTAAGAAATCAACCCTATTTATCAGCAAGTGATCTCATATCTTTTAATGTCAAAGTCATGCTAGTCTCATCAGAGGAGTAGGGAATTATTCTCTCTTAGAAATCCTCTGGAAGTAAGAAAATATGGTAAAAGTTTCAGAAAATGTATAATCTGAAAGATTTTTGAAAGGTTTTGTATAAGGTTTTTTATACATATTTGGTAGAAACTACCAGTTGCCTGGATTTTTCTTGTAGGAATGTCTTAAAATATCATTTATATTTTAACAAAATTTCAGTTATGGAGGAGGAATAAGTTCAAGAAATGTGTTGTACAGTATGGTGATGTAATTTGTAACAGTGTATTGCATTCTTGAAAATTGCTGAGAGAGTAGATTTTAAGTGTTCTCACCACAGAAAAGTATGTGATACATGTTAATTAGCTTAATTTAGCCATTGCGTAGTGTATACACACATTTCAAAACAACATGTTATACACATTACATTAATATAATTTTTGTATGTCGTTAAAAAATTTAAAGAGTTAAAATAAAATAGTTATAGGACAATTTAGATTTTCCTTTTCTTGTTCTGACTTTGATAAATTATGTTTTTCTAGAAAAAATTATTCATTTTTTTTCAAATTTATTGGCCCCAGATTATTCATAAAATCCTCTTATGATCAGCTTTGGTGTTTTCAGGCTTTGTGGTGATATTCCCTTTTTTATTACTAAAACTGGTTATTTGTGCTGTCGTCAATCTTTATTCTCAAGCAATACTGAGGCACCTTACTGCTCTCTTCTTCCTGTTGGTTCACCTGGCCAACACAGGCACCTTTTCTCTGAGATACCTACCCCAAGACCCCAGGAAGGGTTTTGTTGCCCTCCGCTGTGCGAACATAAATGCACTAAGTGAACCTGTTGGCCACAGTGAACAGTAATCAATCCACTCTCTTCAGAGCTCTCTGTGGGCCAGAGACCAGGTCTAAAGTGTGGGCTTGACCCATAGGCTGCTGTTTTGCCAGGCCCATGACTCCCATTTTTACATATCTTAGAATATTTAAATTTAATAGTTACCTATACATAAAATGATTTTCCTGTTCTACTATCTGAAACATTCCTTCTATTTCCGCTACCCCCCGCCCCACCATTTCTAGGTCAAAAGGCAGAAAACATACAGAATTTGAGTTCTTCAGAGCCTCAGCCTATTCAAGAGAATAAAGGACATGTGAAGAGAGAACATGAAGGAATAACAGTAAGATATTTTCAAGCCATTTCAGTTTGTCATTAAAAATAAACATTAATTAGTGCTCGGTAAGTAAATTTATTGGTGGCAGTGATAATTAAAATTTTTTTTTCCATTTAGACAGTTTATAGGCCCAAATGATGTTGAGATCTTTTAAGATTTTGCTTGCTTTCTATGTAAAATTACAGTCACATTACAAAAATAAGAAAAAAATTAACACGAAAATGGAGTTCACCACCTGGTCTGTGTATGGCACTGTATATTTTTAAGCAGTTACCTTTGCCTGTTAAACTTACGTTTCAGATTCCCCATTCCTGACATCCGTTTAGGTAGCCTCTACCTGACATGAATTACTAGAATCAGTGAGTATTCACAAAGGTATTAGGTTTCTTAAAAAAAAAAAAAAAACATAAAATGGCATTTATTTAAATATATGTAAAGTATAAAGAAGAACATTAAAACATAAGCCCGTAACTCCTTCATGCAGATAACCCCTATTCATTTTTTTTTTTAAATGTAGCATATATTCTTAGAAAACTCAAACACCACAGAAAGATACAAAATAAAAAAGGGAGTGCCTCTCCTTGCTCCCCTCCCACTGGGCAATAACCCCATGTTATGTTTCTTTTTTCTTTATTTTTAAAAAGGGCATGTACCGGTTTACATTTGTATATTCTGTTTTCAGCAATGAAATAAATATCCAGAAACCCACCATCAGCTTCAGATCATTTTGGCTTCTACACTCCTTCCTTGTTCCCTCTCTCTGCTATCTCCCCTCAGAGAGGGGCCTTATCTTGGCTTTGTGTTCATCATCCCCTTGCTTTGCTCTGTAGTTTTGCTATATAAGTAAGTATCTCTACACAGGATATTCTTTAGTTGTCCTTACTTTGGAATTTTTAAATAAAGCATTGTTGCTTTGTTTACTCAGTTATGTATTTTTAAGATTTATTCACATTGTGCCATGTAGCAATAGTTCATCAAGTTTTCTATGATGTGGTATTCCACTATAAGTAGACCACAATTTATTTTTTCATTCTCTTGTTGGTTGACGTTTAGATTGTTTCCAGCTTTTTGTTTTTGTGAAAACTGTAGCCATGTACATTCTTGTATGTGTTTCAGTATCTGCATGTTTAATGTTTTCTCTATGATGGCTATCTAGGAACAGAATTAATGAGTTATAGAATAAAAGAATTTCTTTTCCAGATCACCCCTGTTCTCTAAAGTGGTTGCATCACTTATATTTTTGCCAGCATTGTGTAGAGCTCCCATTCATCTTCATTCTTGCCAACACTTTCTATTATCAGATTTTTTCATTTTTATTGGTCAACCGAGTGAAAATAAGATGTCTTATTTTGCATTTCTTAGACTATTAATAAGGTTAAAAATCTTCCCATATGTTTATTGGCCATTTTCATTTCATCTGTGAAATGCCTACTGATGTCCTTTGTTGTTTTTCTATTTTTTGTCTTTTTCTCTTTATTTATATTTACTAGCTCTTTGTATGGTCTGAATACTGATCCTATTTTGGTTATGTTTGTAGCAAATATCTTCTTCCAATATATGGTTTATATTTTTACCTTCTCTAGGGTATCTTTTGATGAACAGAAGTTCTTCATTTTGATATTCTCTGTTATCATTTTTATTGTTGAGGTTTTATGGAATTTTTTAAAAGTCTCAACTACACAGGAATAAAAATATTACATTTATAAATGTTTCAGGTTTGCTCTACAAATTTAAGTCTTTTATCTGTTTGGAATTGATTCCTGTTTGTGGAGTGAGGTAGGGATCCAATTTCATTTTTTTCCTGAATAGATAACTACTTGTGTCAGGTCCCATTTATTGAATTCATTTTTCTTTATTGATTTGAAATGCCACCTCTCTTTCATATA
Source organism: Hylobates moloch (assembly GCF_009828535.3). Classification (NCBI taxonomy): domain Eukaryota; kingdom Metazoa; phylum Chordata; class Mammalia; order Primates; family Hylobatidae; genus Hylobates; species Hylobates moloch. The sequence goes on from NW_026652296.1 coordinate 40,693,452, forward strand.
TGCTATTTCTGAGATATGTAAGGCCTCCTTTTGGTGTTTCTTACCTTGATTCTTGGTTACTTTATCTTTCAGACAGTACAACATCTCAGTTACTATTGGTTTTCCCACCTCTTTCTCCCTTTTCCTTCCAATGGAAGTTATTTTTCCATAATCTTTTGTCTTTCATTGTTGCTGAGAAGTCTTCTATCCATCCGGTCCTGTCTAGTTATTGTTCCTTGCTGTTTTTGTTTGTTGTTTGTCCTTTTCCTTCCATTTCACTATAGTATATTTAGGTGCAGGAATCTTTTGGGTTCATATATTTGTTCTTTTTGGTATATGCTATGTGCCATGCATGTGTAAGTGCTTGTCTTCTGTCATTTCTGGAAAATTCTTGGTAACATTTCTGCATATATTGTCTCAATTTTTCCTCATTGGTACAGTGGTATCTCCATCTGTTACATGGGACACTGGGGTTTAAAAAAAAAGAACACAAATATTGCCTCTTTTATATTCTCTCTTTGCTTTCCTCCTGGAATTCTGGGTGGAAATATATTAGACTTTCCCATTCTGTCTTCCTCGTCTCTTAAATGTTTTTTATATTTTCCATTCTCATTGGCTCGGTGTTTCCTGGATAATTTTATCAGCTCTGTCTTTCATCAGTTCAGTAACTTTATCTTTACTCTGTTAATACTTCCATTGAATTTTTTAGTTTAGCAATTATGCTTTTTATTTCTGACAGTTCACGTTTATACTTTTCAAGCATATCTTGTAATTTCTAATAATATTTTGTTGCTTGCTTGTTTTTGTGATTCCAACTTTTATTCCTTTAAAATGTTTACAAATTGCAATTCTGAATTTTTTATCTGATTATCTGAAATCCTTGGGGGATCTAAATCCGATATTTGTTGTTTCTGAGATTCTTACACATGGTGATTTATTTTCTTTAGTGTCTGGTGATGTTTTATTATGGGTTCCTAGCTGGCTGATCTTAATCTGCAGAAAACATGGATTTCTAAATTGATGACATTTCAACAGCATGTTTGCATTTGTTTCTTGCACCACATGGGGAGTGCTACTTTAATCCTGGAGTCTTGGTCCTCTTGCCACTGGCAGTGGTACTATTGGATTTACCCTTGCAATGGCCACGTTTCACTGCCCTGGTTTCTGCTCACTTTTCAGGGTTGAAGGTAGATTTCGTGGAAGTTTCTTTTTCTTCTTGTGAGCCCCAAATTGCAACTAAAGTTTTATGTAGAATCTGGTTCTATGGCTGGGGAGTATTGTGTCTCTTGTATAGTTAGAAGTAGAAGAGTCTACGTTCTGTTTTTTAACTAAGAAAATATTCTGTGCATATTTCCTCTTAGCACATTAGATATATATCATTCTTCTTTAAGGCTGTGTAATAATTTTTTCATATAGTGTTAATTCTCTAAATCTTCTAAATACTTTATTCATGGCCTGCTTTTTATTAGCTTAATAATTACTCTTTCTTTAATTTTTTTTTCCAGTTTTGCCATGGTCAACATTTGTGGGGCATTCCTTTTTTTCTTTTAACTCTACATCTTGTTCCTCGCTTGAATCTAAGGTTCAAGACCAACTGGCAGCTGTGTCTTTTTAGAAGGTCTCCATTTCTTCTTATTTTTGTCCTTCTTCACCTGGCTACCCTGCATGGCCTGGTATAACCAGCATCTCTTCCTGTACATAGAACTTGCTGATTACCAACCAGTACTTCCTGCCTTGAATCCGCTCCTGTCTTCCCTCTACCACTTCATATGCGTTGCCATCTTGAACAGCTCTCCTATAAAGCTGAGCCAATTAAGGCAACAGTTTATTCCGCATACCCTTCAGAGACAGTTCATTTGCATATTTTGCTTATATACATTATAATTATTTTGTGTAATTTGTGTATGTTTTGTCTCTCCAAGCAAATTATAACTTTTTAGAGGATGCAGATTGCCTCCTGATTTTTTTTTAATCCTGTGAATTTAATACAAGGTTAAGCAATGCTCAGGAGAGTCTGTGGCACACTTAACTAGGAAGACACTGAATGGACCTTTAGATCTCTGGGTGGAGTTTGCACCTTCCCTACCAGCACACTTACCATTTGTGTGCATAACTTATGCCTTCTTAGAGCATTGTGTTCACAATATATGTGTGCTTGACCAGAAGAACAAATAGAACTTTAAAACAAATTTCTTGCATATAATTTAGCATTCCTTCTTAGATCACTTTAATTGGATGTAAGTTGACAAAGTAGAGGATATAAATTAAAGTTTCAGATCTTGAGTAACATAAAATTAAATATAGTAATTTGTGAAAACATATCCTTCAAATGGAAAACATCAATTTATTTAGCTATTATTATTTTTTCTTTTTCTTTAGAAATTTGGGCTAGAAACTTAAGTCTTCTAACAATGAAAACTTTCCTGTAGTAAATGCAATATTTCTTTTTTTCTGAAGATCTTAGTTCGAAGAAGCAGCAGCCCTGCTGAATTGGATTTGAAAGATGATTTGCAGCAGACACAAGGAAAATGTAGGGAAAGACAGAAGAGTAAGTTCCGGGAAATGTCTGTTCCTCCAACTACAGAGTTGATATGTTCTATTTTCCTTTTACATTTTATTATTATTATTAGAGGCACAGTCTCACTCTTTCGCCCAGGCTGGAGTGCTCTGGCACAATCATGGCTCACTGCAGCCTTAACCTCCCCGGGCTCAGGTGATCCTCCCACTCAAGCCTCCTGAGTAGCTGGGACTTACAGGCACACGTCAATGCGCTCGGCTAATTTTTCTATTTTTTATAGAGATGAGGTTTCGCCATGTTGCCCAGGCTGGTTTTGAACGACTGGGCTCAAGCCATCCTCCCACTTTTTACCTTCTAACTTGAGTAATAGCTTATCAATTTGAGAGAGATGGTTGTGAAATGGGACCTTCTTATTCCTGGAATCCCAGGATTGACAAAAGGTTCATCCATACATACAATAAAACAGTTCTACTCACCTGTACCTTGAGAGGCCTGTCTTTCTACCCCTGGGCCTTTCTCCAGGTGAGTGGTACATCAGAGGCTGATGGCATGAGTGAGCAGATAGACCAGAGAGAAAAATTATCTTCCCCAGAAAGTTCCCAGAGGCTAGAAGCAAAAAGTATCAGAAATACATTGAAGTCAATGGGATAAATACTTTGAAATGAAATGAGATTGGAATCCTGAGACATATTATCATGTACTGTAAAATACAGCCTTAGTACTCTGCTTTCCTGAAGTTAGGTGCCAGAGTAGCATAGTAAACACCTCCTCAAGTTCAGGACAGTTCTTGATAGGTGCAGAGGAGTTGTACCTTCACCCTGCTGGCTTAGAGCTCTTTAGGAGATGAAGTTTGGGACCTACCATTGGTCACCTGGTTACTGAGACAACTTTTAGTTCTTTGTGAGTAAACAGAGGACAGCAGATTAGAAACAGCAAGAGTAAGGGACTGTTAGGAGTAGATACAGAGAGCAGCCAGAAGGGTGAGCAGACAGAGATGTAGACGCACAAAGTTGTTATGAAGTAGACAGGAGACTTTGAGAAGCAGAACTGTCTTAAGTTCATTTTATGTCAGACTAAATAGTTCTGTAAATCTTCATAGCCCAGCCTTATTATACTATGATAGATTAGAACTTATTACTGTTTAAAGGGGAGAATTTCTATTCTAGAAAATTTGTTGTATTGGGACACTGTATCCCCAAATGACCCTGAATGAGTCACCCTAGGTCTACGTCTACCTGTCAGGCTTGGGGCATACAGCATCTTTAGACTCTTCTACCCGGTAGAGTAAACTTGCATTTGTGGTGGATCAGTTATTATCTTCTTCCTCCACCCACCCTCATTTTGTAAGTCCCAGCACACTTTAGGACTTGGTGTAGTTTGGGTATGGGGGTACTGAGTGAAGACACGTTGAAGAGTGCCACTTGAATGAAACATAGTGGTGCTCACAATGGCTATTAATATCCTTATTTGGAAGATTCATTTTCCTGACCAAGAGCCCCACATGGGCACTTTTTGAGCTCCTCTCAAGTTCTGCAGGTTCTGCCAAAGAATCTGAATGATTCCTGCTGTGTTTGCTGTTTGTTTAGTTATTTTCGTATCAGTAATTGCGAACATTCTGATTTTCAGCTATTTTTTATCTTAAACTTTGGTTCTTCCATTGTACCAGGTGAAAGTACCAACAGTGACACAACTCTGGGCTGTACCAATGAAGCAGAGCTGTCCATGGGCCCATGGCAGACCTGTGAGGAAGACCCAGAGCTGAATACTCCCACAGATGTTGTGGCTGATGCTGATGCCCGTCATTGGTTACAACTGAGTCCCACCGATGCTTCGAATTTAACAGGTAAATTGCATTTTGAAAAAGAGGCACTAATGCATACAGCTGGGAGATCAGTTGTGAATCATTGGAGTCTTGTATACAGAGGGTTCTGAAACAGTTGTAGGAGGAAGTGTGCCATGCTCCTGACCACTGTTCACCATATGAGGAAGTGATGGTATTCATGTCAAGCCTTTACCATCCCTGACTGAATTGTTCTATGCTAGAAAGAAGAGTGATTTTTCCAATTCATGTATGTTATAAATCCCGGATAAGTCAAAGAGTTTAGATAGCTTATTGATTAATTTTTTAAATTTTTAAATAAAGTATTTTGATACATAAAATGTAAGTTGTAACATATACAGTATGTAAGTTACAGGGAACAGTAATGAAGTGAACACGAGTGAGTCTACTACCCAACTTAAGAACTAGCATGGCACCCAAGCCAGTGAGGTCTCCTAGAGGTCCTTCTCAAGTCCCTCCCCTTCTCCCATTATCCTGGGACCCTAGCCCAAATTTGTTTTTATACTGATTTCCTTGATTTCTTTATAGTTTTACCGTGTGTGTCAAGCAATATATCATTTAGTTTTGTTTCTAAACTTTAAAAAAATGACTTCATACTCTGTATTTTTTGCAACTTTTTAAACCTCAGATTGTTTGACTTCAGAGCCAAACTTTCTGGGTCAGCTTCCAGGCACCTCCGAGGAATTGCTGGGTGGCCTTGAGCTAGTTATTTAATCTCTGTCCTTTTATTTCTTTCCTTTAAATTTGGGATAATAGCCCCTACTTTATGAAGGTTGTTGGAAGAATAAATGAGTGAACATCTAAGTCAGGTGCGCAAATTATTGTGTGTGGTGCAGTCTGCAGTTTTAGCTACACACACACACACACACACACACGGAGGAGCCAGTCTGCAGTTTTAGCTACACACACACACACACACACACACACACACACACACACACACACACACACACACACACACACACACACACACACACACACACACACACACACACTGTGTGTGACACTGGGTAAGTGAACCTCAAAGGCTAAGTTCCCTCACCTGTTTGACCAGGCTGATGAGAACGGGGAGACCATGGAGGAGCTGGGTTTGGTTTTGCTTTGTTTTGTGGAGTGTCAGGAGAGACTCGTGCTCTGAGGAATCAGTGCGGGAAAGGCTGACCAGAGCCAAGACTTTTATGGAGGCACATTCATGTTCACACACAGATATCTTGTATGAAAACAACCACCACAAAGTAGTAACATGTTAAGAGTGTTATTAAAATGCCAAAAAATATTTAAAAATCATTAACATAAAGGCTAAAATTTGACCTTAAATGGATTTTTTTTTTTTAACCAAGCAAACTAGTTTTCACTGTGATATAAAATTTAACCAACGTCTGTGATATTTGGGAAATTCTTGATAGAATATCAGTAAAATTTCATAAAATTAACATACAAAGGTGCTATTCAGTAAAATTCTTTATAGACTAAATAATGATTTTGACTAATAATACTATATATTGATATGAGATTTAACATTTACAAAGAATTTTGAGGCATTCTCTTTGATTCTATATGGGAAGCAGGCCAAGTCTTATCAAGTCAGTTTTAGAGATGGGGAAATTGAGACCCAGAGAAATTGTTATCAAGCTGGAGTGTGAGTTCCAGAGATGAAACTGGCTTCCAGAATGTTTTGACTCAACGTGCAGTCCTATGTCTACTCCTTTACACTGTGTTCCTGTTAAAATTAAAATTACTGTAAAGCTCTTTCACCTACTTGAGAATCCTTACAGATTATCCAAAAGAAAGTCATCATTGTGATACTATAGGAGGCAAAACTGAAGCTTCAGTAGGTTGAACTTACTTAAACATGGACTAGTTTTAATTATTTTTATTGAAAGGGAAGAAAATTAGGTGATTACTTCTTTTGTATGTTCTTTGGAAAGATTAATTTTGATCCCATTTCAGGGTATGTATTGGACAGCTCAATTTAATAAACCTCTGTGAGGTAATTTTATATGATGCACTCCATGTCGTGATTAACTCCTCCAAATACTCAGTTCTTCTTTGAAATACTAATATAGAGAATCAGTACACGCAGTTCAATAGTTCACCTTCTCATCTGTGAAAAGGACAAACTGTAATGTGATAAGGCTTAAGGATTATCACAGTTCTGAATTTAACTTTCTGTTCTTAAGAGAACAATTTCTCTATATATGTTGAAAATAAAACTCAAATGAGCCTGATTTTTAGGACATGCAAAGAGAAACAATTTGATTATATCTTTGTTTCTTATTGAATAATCCTACCAGTTATCAAATGCTTAGAATAATAAACTGCCTCCAAAATCTTAAATTCCTTCATCACTGGCAAACTAACAGTTTACTTTTATATTTGCTTTCTCATTAAATCATGTTTGCTGAAAATAACAGCTAAATTTACTGTGCATTGTCTTAAAGTTTACCTGGGATTTGTTTTAATCAGATGTGGTAAGACATACAGACATGGAAGTGATTGTCATGGAGGAAGAAGTTTATACTCACGGATCCCTGGAAACAGGGGTCGTGCAGGGAAGTACCAGGAGGCAGAAGGAACAAAATGGGGCAACCGCTTTTAGTGTCATTTCTATGGAAATGGCAAGGCAAGGCAGGGTATGCAAATTTAGGATCGCTAATATGAATGACTTCAGTGGGCTCTGGAGCATACGGGCTGTTTCTAGTTTCCTGGTACCCTGTCCTGGCTTGACAGGGCAGGGGATATTGACTTAGTATGTGAGAACTAGAGAAAGGAGGTAGTTGGAGGGTCTGAACTTTGAATTGGTAGGTTTGCATGTGGAAGACATGCTGCCTGGTGAATAGACTTCTATCTCTAGGAATTAGCTAACCCTGGAAGTGGCAGTCCTTCCCTGATCAGCGAGGCCCTAATGCCAGAGCATTGAGAAGACAGAAAATAAGAAAATATAGTTAACACATGCAGACATTTAGTTCTGTTGGAATAGTCAGGGGAGGGGGACATTTATGAGTCTACAGCTAAGAATCAGTATTGTCATTTACCTCATCCCTTATTTAACAAGCTTATAGTCTAGAAATACTGATTTAGATGCTATGAGAAATAAAAAGATGAATAAGTCATAAGCCACTATAGTTTTTAAGAGCTTATAAAAAGGACAGAAGACACAACGTTTATCCTAATAGTCACAAATACTGTGATAAATTCTATGACATTTACTTAAAGTTGTAATCATAGAGGTAGACAAATAGGCGGATGGAACAGAAGATAAAATATAGAACTGAGTGCACACAGACATGGAATCATGATATGTGATATATGTGGCTTGTCAGGTCTGACAAGGAAACAATGTATTGCTCAACAAATTTCTGTGGGACTAGTACTTGGCCATATGGAAAAAAATGAAGTAGAATTCCTACCTCACGCCATGTCCAAAGTCAGTTTCAGGGGGATAAAACACATAAATGTGAAAAGGAAAATTTTAAAACTTTTGGAAGAAAACATCTTTTTTAAAAGGTTCTATGATTTTTTTTTTTAAATAGCTAACCATAAAAAAAGTGTCAGTAATTCAACCTCAGCAAAATGAAAACTGTATTACCAGAGAAACTTTTAAGAATTCTGTGGTTTAGCAGAACCACAAAGGGAAAAAGCCAGCTTTATTGCTCTTTCCTTTCCATGTTCTTGTTAGCTCAGTGATAACTTTTAAGGTAAGGTTTGGTGAGAAATGTTATCCAGCATCTTGGTTTAGTTGGGAGGTTCCAAGGTCTTTCGCTACTGGAATGCCAACTCCAGGAGGGGGAGGCCTGTTGTCTGCTATGTGCACAGCTGATTCTTGCTTTCGAGAATAGTGCAGGACAGGAGAGAAGCATTCAGTTACTTGAATCAGTGAACAAATACACTTTAAGCTGCAAGCTGTTGTTTTATATAGCTGAAAAGAACAGTTAAATTTTAATTTTTTAGAAATAATATATAAGACAATTTCAAAATCTCTTTTATTTAGTGTGTCTATCACAGTCTTGCATCCAAATGTTACAGAAATTTTTTTTACCACTTCTGCTTTTAATTATAGCTGTGAATATGAATTACATCTCCTGTTACCTGCCACTAAAATTGTTTTTCCAAGAATGCTTTGTCAGCATTCTCTGTCACCACCTATATTTTTGGCATTTTCACCAGACTTTGATGTGTTTCGAAGTCATAAAATATTAGAAAGAAAAATAATAATGAAGCTACTGGGGCATTGGTAGCTCACCTTCTAAAATCTTTGCAGTGAGCAGTGGACATCCTTGAAAAGGAGAGGAAGAAGGAGAGGAGAGCCAGGCTGCGCTGGTGGGAGCAGGATGCCATCTTGCTGCTTCTCCACTTGATCATTGACATCCAGGCCAGGCCTGAATTTTCTGGCTCTAGAATTAAGTTGTTTCACTCAGGCCTTTGAGTTTGTTTTTTATGTTTATTTTTCAAATCAAAAGGAAATTTTTTTCAGAGACCGAGGCTACATTTCTTTAACACTGTGCCAAGCTTATATAAAATTGCAGCCATATGAAATCACCATTTGGCCATAAATGCTTATTTTGCCAACTACCAAGACTTATTTTGTGGCTGAAATCCTTTCTATATTTGCGAAGTTCTAAACTTTTAGATCTCTTTGTAAAAATTATTTGGAGAAAGATGATACAATTATGCTTGTAAGAGTTTTCACTTTAGTAAAAAAATTTTAAACACCCGTATAGCATTAAGTAGTAATAAAACAAAAAGATAGTAGGCCAGCATACTAGGCTGCTAATGAAAAATAAAATAAAATAAATATTGGGTATTTTTAGGGTGAACATGAAATTTTCTGAAGTGTCTTAAATTCCCATTTTTAATGAAGTACTCCTTCACTGAGGAACCTTCTACATGTAAAATGTCAGCATCTGTTCTGTCACTTATGCCACCAGCAGAGTAATTTTGGGCAAAACATTTCAACTCATTAACATTTTTGTTCATAGTAATACTGAGGAAACTCATACAGGCATCTCAGAAACTCCTAAAGAGGTCAGCATACCTTGATAATTTTATGGAGGATGTTGCCTAGGATTTTATCATTGAGGCATGAATTTTTCTGAGTGTAAAGCAGCATTGAAGCAGATTTTCTATGTGGGATTCTTTCCTAAGTAAGGACATATTCGTTGGCAGGTTGAAAAGAGGTGCAGGTGATGATGAGGTACCTGTCTACACGTACTTGGAGTGGTTACTCAAGCAAAGCTCCAGTGTGATTGGGATGCTGGGGACCAATCTCTGTTTTGGATAGCTGCAGTTTTGGAGTGAAGGTTTAACCAGCGATGAAACAAAGCTGCAAATTATCTAATCCCCTTACTTTTTTTTTCTCCTCAAGGGATTGAAAAATGCCATGACATACTTTATGAGAAAAATAGATGCCATGTTATGCTTGTTGTTCACTTGGGGGCTCATGTTGATTCATAAGCATTTATTGATGCTTCAGCATACCTTCTCAGACTAACAGATGCCTGATATTGTACTTACTTTGCAGAATTAGGATGATGAGTCTCTCTTCCAAGGTTTTATAAAAGTCAGAGAACCCAGAAGGCCCATAATTAGGTTTTTTGCGCTCTGCCTTTCAGGCACAGTGGAGGAATTCCAGTTTGGATGATATTTGCACATTTTAATGTGTCTCCTGAGTTGAGTAAATGACACTCTTGTGGGAACTACAGGTATGTTTTCCTCTAAGAAGGAACAGTGCTTCTGTGTTTGGGAAGGCCTTTCCATGACACCATGTGCCATCATTATTACATCTTTTTTTGTGTGTGTCTTGGGATCTTTCCATCACTAATTTAATAAGCATAGCTTACTTTAGTGAGCAGCCATTTTTGGACCGGCCCTGGCTCCTTTTCAGATTCATTTTTTTCTTGCCTGTTGTTGCCCTTGTCATTCCTCTACTTGAGTTCCTCAGATCCAGAGATTGTGCTTCGGTTTCTTTGATTAGGCCTTAAAAATGCCAACAACATATACACTCAAGATGACACTCAGTGGGGATTGATAATCGCTTAGAAATCTGTCTGGCTTTATTTGTATGGGGTGAAGAAGAGAACTTTGGGAATAATTATGTTAATAAATTAACACAATGTGTTCTATTCAAAAATTAGGAAAAGAATAACAATATACATGTTAATAAAAAAGGAACTAATAAAGCTGAGAGCATACATGCATGTACTAGAAAACAAATAATAGAAGACAGTTAAAAATTGTTCTTTAAAAACACTAATAAAAATAGACAAACAGGCAAGATTGGTCAAGAAAAACATGTTGGAGGTGAAAAGGGAACAACTACAAAACCAATATAAATTTTAAAAATAATACAGCATGCTATTCAAATAGATCTATAAAAATAAAGGATAATTTCTAGCTTTACCAAACCTTCACGTAAAAGAGAAACTTTATCTTTTTCACCCATTCCGTAGAAAGAGAAAGAAATTCACTTCTGTTATCTATCTTATGTTACCTTGATAACAAACCACACAAGGTCAATATGAAAAAAAATAACTAGAGACCATCTCACTTATAAACATATAAGCAAAAAATTCTAAATAAAGCATTAACAAATGAGATTGAAGAATATTGGAAAAATATCATATATCAGGGCTAAGGGAAGTTCATTCCAGGAATGCAAAAGAAAAGCGTATGAGAAAGATATCCAATAGATCCCAATTGAGGAACAGTCTGTAAAGCCAGTACTCCTTAAAACCATGAAGGTCATCAAAAACAAAGTTTTAAGAAAACTCACAGTCAAAAGGAGGCTATGGAGACTGACAGCTATTTGTTGTGTGATATCCTGGATGAGATCCTGGAAGAGAAAAAAGAATTACATAAAAACTAAGGAAATCTCAGTGAAGTGTAGACTTTATAATAATCTTTTAGTATTGGTTTGTTGTAATAAATAATCCATTCAAATATAAGATGTTAATAGTGGAGAAATTAGATATGGAGTATATGGGAACTCTATATTATTGTCACAATTTTTTATGAATCCAAAATTGTTCTTAAAAAATAAATTTTATTTTGAAATAATTCAGGAAAAAATTACCAAATATAAATGCATTAAAGCCAACAACAAAAATTATAAAATAAGTGGCTTTTCAAAGTAAACAAGAGAAATGAGTAACAAAGACATTACAAATTATAATAATGCATATTATTAAAGACAGTAGAGTGAACAAACACAAATAGCCCCACTTATTCTCCAAACCCTACCTAAGCCACATTGAAAGGATTTATATTAAATAAGACATAAATCCACAAGGACAAAGATGGCAGGAGAAAGACAGTAGCAACCAACTTATTGAAGTTGTAGAACAGGTGGCCTGTGGTAAATTAATTGGCAGACCTGAGAATATTAAATCCTGTGTCAGTAGTAGGGAAAGCCATGAAACAACTTGACTTATATTAATGTGGGTTCTCTAAAAGGGTTAGAAAATTTCCCATACCGGGTAGCTACAGAAATAGGAGGTGATGATGGGGCTAAAAACAGGAAGACTGTAAGTCTGTTTAAGAACTAGTTAGAGCTCTGTTGCCATGGGCCACTGCTTTTTCACCCTAGAAAATGGTGAAAGTAAATTAGGGGGGTTCTGGCTTGGAGTCACCAACACATCTGAGTGCAGAGATGCTGTCTTGAAAACAGAGGGATTAAAGGAGAGTTTTCATACTCTTTGAGCAGGAGAGAGTCTTTTGAATTCCAGAAAAAAAAAAAAAATCTCAACATACATGTATCTGAGGTTCTTCAGGAATACAGTGAAACTGACCAAAGACCATGCCTGCTTATGGTCTCTGCTTCAATTCAGTCCTGAGCATGTAGAGCTGTCAAATATGTTGTTGGAGAAATGAGTTTAAACTTGAGGAAAGAGATCCAGGCCAGAAATGGGCATGTAGAGCTGTGAGTATATGGATGGCATTCAAATATGTATGGCAGTAAGTCTGTATGAGATTAAAAGGGGCATGAGAGAAGACAAAAGCTCCAGGGCCCTTCAGTGTCCACAGTCTGTGAGAGGAAGAAGCACCAGCAAAAGAAGAAGACCAGGTGAGAGTCACATCTGGGGGTCAAATGGTTGAAGCATTTCAGAAAGGAGACATGATTACTTGAATCAAATGCTGCTGAGGACTGGACATTGAGCACTGCATTAAATAACATGAAAGTCTTTGGTGGCCTACTCAAGCACCATGCCAGTGGAGAAGAGGGATAGAACACATGGGGGCTGAGGCTATGACACATGAGAACAGAGACTGAACTTTGTGCAAAGGCTACAGGTTGGAGATGTGGAATCCAGAATTTTATAACTGAGCTGCAGGAGATTAGAGGAATGTGCTTGGTCATGGAAGCAAATAGAGACAGAATTGTCTAAAAAGGGCCTGAGGAAGAAGCGTTAAATGCTGCAATGAAGTCAAAAGGATGAAGAGTGAGAAAATACAATGTGCAGTTAAAATGCTTGCCTCTGTTGATTATTACATACATACTATGAAATAAATTTTTTTGTCATAATACATCATTCTTTAAGTGGTGCGTGTCTGTCTTTGGCTGCTTTTCCGTTTACTCTAAAAATCCAAAGGCTCATTTTAGAAAGCTAGAGACTTACTCAAATCAGTCTTCTAGCCTTTACTCATCCTAAAGCAACAGGTATCCAAAGAACAAAATTCTATAACTTAATTGATAAAATTAGATATACATGTAAATCATTAAATTCTTGATTAACTATTTGTTTTCAATGCACGGTTTCATATTTCATAATTAAATATATATTACAAAGACATTCTATGCCTTGAACTTGTTAGCACACTCCTATCTCACAGTCTTTGCTCTAGCTCTTCTCCCTAACTGACTTCCCCACAGAGTTGCACAGCCCATTTGCACATCGTCTTCAAGTTCGAGTCACATATCACCGCATGCTTAAAATCTTTAGTCATTGGAGAACTGCAAACGAAAACCTCAGTGAGATACTGCTCCATGCCTATGAGAATGGTTAAAATTTTAAAAACCAACAGTATCAAGTTCTAGCAAGGATGTAGAACAAGTGGAACTCTCTCATACTTTGCTTGCAGGAGTGCAAACTGTAACAGCACTTTGGACAACAGTTTGACAGTTTCTTTCTTCAGTTTAATGTTTATTAAGCATACGCTTATGACTGGACCCAGGAATCTCACTCCTAGATATTTACTTAAGAGAAATGTAAACATATGTTAATGCAAAAGCTTGCACATGAATGTTTATGGCAACTGTATTCATAATTGCCAAAAACAGGAACAAATCTAAATATCTACAGGTGAATGGATAAACTGTGACACATCTATAAAATAGAATATTAATCAGCGATAAGAAGAGACAACTGATACCCATAACTGTACAGATGAATCTCAAATGCATTTTACTGAGTGAAAGAAACCAGACAGAAAGGCTACAAACTGTAGGATTTCATTCATGTGACATTCTGGAAAAGGCAAAACTATAGGAACAGAAAACAAAGCAGTGGTTGCAAGAGGCTGAGAATAGAGGAAGGGGACCAATTATGAAGGAGCACTTTTTGGAGTGATTTGATCCTCCATATTTCAATTATGGTGGCAGTTTATGGCAATAGTTGCATGAGCGTATACATTCCTTAAAACTCCTTAAACCTGTCCAGTCTACAGCTCCCAGTGTGAGCGATGCAGAAGACAGGTGATTTCTGCATTTCCAGCTGAGGTACTGGGTTCATCTCACTGGGGAGTGCCAGACAGTGGGTGCAGGACAGTGGGTGCAGCGCACTGTGTGTGAGCTGAAGCAGGGCAAGGCATTGCCTCACCCAGGAAGTGCAAAGGGTCAGGGAATTCCCTTTCCTAGTCAAAGAAAGGAGTGACAGACGGCACCTGGAAAATCGGGTCACTCCCACCCTAATACTGCGCTTTTCCAACTGGCTTAACAAACGGCACACCAGGAGATTATATCCTGCACCTGGCTCGGAGGGTCCTACGCCCATGGAGTCTTGCTCATTGCTAGCACAGCAGTCTGAGATCAAACTGCAAGGTGGCAGCAAGGCTGGGGGAGGGCGCCCGCCACTGCCGAGCCTTGAGTAGGTAAACAAAGCGGCCAGGAAGCTCTAACTGGGTGGAGCCCAACACAGCTCAAAGAGGCCGGCCTGCCTCTGTAGGCTCCACCTCTGGGGGCAGGGCACAGACAGACAAAAAGATAGCAGTAACCTCTGCAGACTTAAATGTCCCTGTCTGACAGCTTTGAAGAGAGTAGTGGTTCTCCCAGCACGCAGCTTGAGATCTGAGAACAGGCAGACTACCTCCTCAAGTGGGTCCCTGACCCCCGAGTAGCCTAACTGGGAGGCACCCCCCAGTAGGGGTGGACTGACACCTCACATGGCTGGGTACTCCTCTGAGACAAAACTTCCAGAGAAATGATCAGGCAGCAGCGTTTGCAGTTCACCAATATCTGCTGTTCTGCAGCCACCGCTGCTGATACCCAGGCAAACAGGGTCTGGAGTGGACCTCCAGCAAACTCCAACAGACCTGCAGCTGAGGGTCCTGACTGTTAAAAGGAAAACTAACAAACAGAAAGGACATCCACACCAAAAACCCATCTGTACATCACCGTCATCAAAGACCAAAGGTAGATAAAACCACAAAGATGGGGAAAAAACAGAGCAGAAAAACCAGAAACTCTAAAAATCAGAGCACCTCTCCTCCTCCAAAGGAACGCAGCTCCTCACCAGCAACGGAACAAAGCTGGACAGAGATTGACGTTGACGAGTTGAGAGAAGAAGGCTTAAGAAGATCAAACTACTCCGAGCTAAAGGAAGAAGTTCGAACCAATGGCAAAGAAGTTAAAAACCTTGAAAAAAAATTAGGTGAATGGCTAACTAGAATAACCAATGCAGAGAATTCCTTAAAGGACCTGATGGAGCTGAAAACCACAGCACGAGAACTAAGTGACAAGTGCACAAGCCTCAGTAGCCGATGCAATCAACTGGAAGAAAGGGTATCAGTGATGGAAGACGAAATGAATGAAATGAAGCAAGAAGAGAAGTTTAGAGAAAAAAGAATAAAAAGAAATGAACAAAGCCTCCAAGAAATATGGAACTATGTGAAAAGACCAGATCTATGTCTGATTGGTGTACCTGAAAGTGACGCGGAGAATGGAACCAAGTTGGAAATCACTC
Organism: Hylobates moloch; assembly: GCF_009828535.3. Lineage (NCBI taxonomy): Eukaryota > Metazoa > Chordata > Mammalia > Primates > Hylobatidae > Hylobates > Hylobates moloch. The sequence goes on from NW_026652296.1 coordinate 40,708,966, forward strand.
TGCAGGATATTATCCAGGAGAACTTCCCCAATGTAGCAAGGCAGGCCAACATTCAAATTCAGGAAATAGAGAGAACGCCACAAAGATATTCCTCGAGAAGAGCAACTCCAAGACACATAATTGTCAGATTCACCAAGTTTGAAATGAAGGAAAAAGTGTTAAGGGCAGCCAGAGAGAAAGGTCGGGTTACCCACAAAGGGAAGCCCATTAAACTAACAGCTGATCTCTTGGCAGAAACTCTACAAGCCACAAGAGAGTGGGGGCCAATATTCAACATTCTTAAAGAAAAGAATTTTCAACCCAGAATGTCATATCCAGCCAAACTAAGCTTCATAAGTGAAGGAGAAATAAAATACTTTACAGACAAGCAAACGCTGAGTGATTTTGTCACCACCAGGCCTGCCCTAAAAGAGCTCCTGAAGGAAGCACTAAACATGGAAAGGAACAACCGGTACCAGCCACTGCAAAAACATGCCAAATTGTAAAGACCATCGAGGCTAGGAAGAAACTGCATCAACTAACGAGCAAAATAGCCAAGTAACATCATAATGACAGGATCACATTCACACATAACAATATTAACTTTAAATGTAAATGGGCTAAATGCTCCAATTAAAAGACACAGCCTGGCAAACTGGATAAAGAGTCAAGACCCATCAGTTTGCTGTATTTAGGAAACCCGTCTCACATGCAGTGACACACATAGGCTCAAAATAAAGGGATGGAGGAAGATCTACCAAGCAAATGGAAAACAAAAAAAGGCAGGGGTTGCAATCGTAGTCTCGGATAAAACAAACTTTAAACCAACAAAGATCAAAAGAGACAAAAAAGGCCATTACATAATGGTAAAGGGATCAATTCAACAAGAAGAGCTAACTATCCTAAATATATATGCACCCAATACAGGAGCACCCAGATTCATAAAGCAAGTCCTTAGTGACCTACAAAGAGACTTAGACTCCCACACAATAATAATGGGAGACTTTAACACCCCACTGTCAACATTAGACAGATCAGCAAGACAGAAAGTTAACAAGGATATCCAGGAATTGAACTCAGCTCTGCACCAAGTGGACCTAATAGACATCTACAGAACTCTCCACCCCAAATCAACAGAATATACATTCTTTTCAGCACCACACCACACCTATTCCAAAATGGACCACATAGTTGGAAGTAAAGCACTCCTCAGCAAATGTAAAAGAACAGAAATTATAACAAACTGTCTCTCAGACCACAGTGCAATCAAACTAGAACTCAGGATTAAGAAACTCACTCAAAACCGCTCAACTACATGGAAACTGAACAACCTGCTCCTGAATGACTACTGGGTACATAACCAAATGAAGGCAGAAATAAAGATGTTCTTTGAAGCCAACGAGAACAAAGACACAACATACCAGAATCTCTGGGACACATTCAAAGCAGTGTGTAGAGGGAAACTTATAGCACTAAATGCCCACAAGAGAAAGCAGGAAAGATCTAAAATTGACACCCTAACATCACAATTAAAAGAACTAGAGAAGCAAGAGCAAACACATTCAAAAGCTAGCAGAAGGCAAGAAATAACTAAGATCAGAGCAGAACTGAAGGAAATAGAGACATAAAAAACCCTTCAAAAAATCAATGAATCCAGGAGCTGGTTTTTTGAAAAGATCAACAAAATTGATAGACCGCTAGCAAGACTAATAAAGAAGAAAAGAGAGAAGAATCAAATAGACGCAATAAAAAATGACAAAGGGAATATCACCACCGATCCCAGAGAAGTACAAACTACCATCAGAGAATACTATAAACACCTCTACGCAAATAAACTAGAAAATCTGGAAGAAATGGATAAATTCCTTGACACATACACCCTCCCAAGACTAAACCAGGAAGAAGTTGAATCTCTGAATAGACCAATAACAGGCTCTGAAATTGGGGCAGTAATTAATAACTTACCAACCAAAAAAAGTCCAGGACCAGATGGATTCACAGCCAAATTCTACCAGAGGTACAAGGAGGAGCTGGTACCATTCCTTCTGAAACTATTCCAATCAATAGAAAAAGAGGGAATCCTCCCTAACTCATTTTATGAGGCCAGCATCATCCTGATACCAAAGCCTGGCAGAGACACAACAAAAAAAGAGAATTTTAGACCAATATCCCTCATGAACATTGACGCAACAATCATCAATAAAATACTGGCAAACCAAATCCAGCAGCACTTCAAAAAGCTTATCCACCATGATCAAGTGGGCTTCATCCCTGGGATGCAAGGCTGGTTCAACATATGAAAATCAATAAATGTAATCCAGCATATAAACAGAACCAAAGACAAAAACCACATGATAATCTCAATAGATGCAGAAAAGGCCTTTGACAAAATTCAACAACCCTTCATGCTAAAAACTCTCAATAAATTAGGTATTGATGGGACGTATCTCAAAATAATAAGACCTATCTATGACAAACCCACAGCCAATATCATACTGAATGGACAAAAACTGGAAGCATTCCCTTTGAAAACTGGCACAAGACAGGGATGCCCTCTCTCACCACTCCTATTCAACATAGGAGGGCAGTCAGGCAGGAGAAGGAAATAAAGGGTATTCAATTAGGAAAAGAGGAAGTCAAATTGTCCCTGTTTGCAGATGACATGATTGTATATCTAGAAAACCCAATCGTGTCAGCCCCAAATCTCCTTAAGCTGATAAGCAACTTCAGCAAAGTCTCAGGATACAAAATCAATGTGCAAAAATCACAAACATTCTTGTACACCAATCACAGACAAACAGAGAGCCAAATCATGAGTGAACTCCCATTCACAATTGCTTCAAAGAGAGTAAAATACCTACGAATCCAACTTACAAGAGATGTGAAGGACCTCTTCAAGGAGAACTAGAAACCACTGCTCAACGAAATAAAAGAGGATACAAACAAATGGAAGAACATTCCATGCTCATGGGTAGGAAGAATCAATGTCGTGAAAATGGCCATACTGCCCAAGGTAATTTATAGATTCAATGCCGTCCCCATCAAGCTACCAATGACTTTCTTCACAGAATTGGAAAAAACTACTTTAAAGTTCATATGGAACCAAAAAAGAGCCCGCATCGCCAAGTCAGTCCTAAGCCAAAAGAACAAAGCTGGAGGCATCACGCTACCTGACTTCAAACTATACTATAAGGCTACAGCAACCAAAACAGCATGGTACTGGTACCAAAACAGAGATATAGACCAATGGAACAGAACAGAGCTCTCAGAAATAATGCCGCATATCTACAACTATCTGATCTTTGACAAACCTGACAAAAACAAGCAATAGGGAAAGGATTCCCTATTTAATAAATGGTGCTGGGAAAACTGGCTAGCCGTATGTAGAAAGCTGAAACTGGATCCCTTCCTTACACCTTATACAAAAATTAATTCAAGATGGATTAAAGATTTAACTATTAGACCTAAAACCATAAAAACCCTAGAAGAAAGCCTAGGCAATACCATTCAGTACATAGGCATGGGCAAGGACTTCATGTCTAAAACACCAAAAGCAATGGCAACAAAAGCCAGAATTGACAATTGGGACCTAATTAAACTAAAGAGCTTCTGCACAGCAAAAGAAACTACCATCAGAGTGAACAGGCAACCTACAGAATGGGAGAAAATTTTTGCAACCTACTCATCTGACAAAGGGCTAATATCCAGAATCTACAAAGAACTCAAACAAATTTACAAGAAAAAAACAACCCCATCAAAAAGTGGGCAAAGGGTATGAACAGACACTTCTCAAAAGAAGACATTTATGCAGCCAAAAAACACATGAAAAAATGCTCATCATCACTGGCCGTCAGAGAAATGCAAATCAAAACCACAATGAGATACCATCTCCTACCAGTTAGAATGGCCATCATTAAGAAGTCAGGAAACAACAGGTGCTGGAGAGGATGTAGAGAAATAGGGACACTTTTACGCTATTGGTGGGACTGTAAACTAGTTCAACCATTGTGGAAGCCGGTGTGGTGATTCCTCAGGGATCTAGAACTAGAAAGACCATTTGACCCAGCCATCCCATTACTGGGTATATAACCAAAGGATTATAAATCATGCTGCTATAAAGACACATGCACACGTATGTTTATTGTGGCACTATTCACAATAGCAAAGAGTTGGAACCAACCCAAATGTCCAACAACAAGAGACTGGATTAAGAAAATGTGGCACATATACACCATGGAATACTATGCAGCCATAAAAAATGATGAGTTCATGTCCTTTGTAGGGACATGGGTGAAACTGGAAACCATCATTCTCAGCAAACTATCACAAGGACAAAAAACCAAACACCGCATGTTCTCACTCATAGGTGGGAACTGAACAATGAGAACACTTGGACACAGGAAGGGGAACATCACACACTGGGGACTGTTGTGGGGTGGGTGGAGGGGGGAGGGATAGCATTAGGTGATATACCTAATGCTAAATGACAAGTTAATGGGTGCAGCACACCAACATGGCACATGTATACATATTTAACAAACCTGCACATTGTGCACGTGTACTCTAAAACTTGAAGTATAATAATAATAAAATTTAAAAAAAAACTCCTAAACCTGAAAGGGATGGAAATTTCTCGTATGCACATTTCACCCCCATGAACCTGACCTAACAACAACCACCACCACAGATGTTACTGCAGCATCGAGGCTTCCCTGGCCACCCATTTCTATGGCACTGTTTCCCACCCATCCTGCTCAAGCGTCTCCCTCTTCCTCTCCCCTGATTTATAAAACCCATCACAGAGTCTCCAGGAACTGTTATGTCATGTCTTAGCTTGTTGCTCTTTTAGTTTGAAGAATCAAAATCATTTGACCTTTCTTCATTGATCCTGCTTTTCTCTCCTTTTAAATTCTCAGCTGTTTCACATTTTTTGCCTTAATTATTTTACTTTGAATACCTAAGGTAATTTGCCTGAAAGAAAAAAGGTATGATGAAATCAAGATTGTTTACAGGGTTAACAGACATGTTTTTCTGCATAGATAGCAGCGAGTGCCTCGCAGATGACTGTAGTATAATCGCCGGGGGGAGCCTCACTGGTTGGCACCCAGACTCTGCTGCTGTGTTATGGCGAAGGGTCTTGGGGATCCTCGGAGATGTGAATAACATCCAGTCACCCAAGATCCATGCCAGAGTTTTCTGCTATCTCTATGAACTCTGGTACAAACTAGCAAAGGTAAGTCCTGCTATGTTACTTTTTATTCTAATCCAGGAAAATGGTCTTATCATTTAATGTAAAAACTGTGTTGCAGTTAACTACTGAACATATTCTGAAACACAAGTGGTACATTTAGACAAAGTACATTTGATTATCAAAGAATAATCATATATAACATGACTATTTTATAAATGCAACAGTGATTTCATTTAGTGCAAAAGTAGAATATTGCTATAGGATATTAAATACAGGAGGTTAAGTAGTTCTAGTTATTCTCTTTATAAAAGTGATACTGGTTGTATTGTATACAATTTGAAAAATGTAGACAAATACAAAGAAGAAAATTAACATCACTATTCATAGAAATAGCCAATATTAATATATAGTCTTCTTTCTTTTTACGAAAGTAGAATCTTAGAGTACATACAATTTTTTTTTTTTTTTTTTGAAATGGAGTCTTGCCCTGTCGCCCAGGCTGGAGTGCAGTGGTGCCATATTGTCTCACTGCACCCCTCTGCCTCCCGGGTTCAAGCAAGTCTCCTGCCTCAGCCTCCTGAGTAGTACATACAGTTTTTATTCTGATTTTTATTTGGGTTCTGACATTCACATGTTATTAATTCTTTTTTCAAAATCATGGTTCATGTTTGTTCAGTGTAACTCGTTAAAACGTTACTTATCATTTGGAATTCAGGACCTCCCCAGCCATTAGCGTTCAAGGAAAAACAATGCCTTTGTTTTGTATATAAATCTAAAACCACATACAGTAAGCCAAACATATAATTCAAAAGGATAATCTCACAATAAAAGAGAAACTTGTAAATATTACAGATTTTCACTTATAGAAATTTAACTGAAAGCAGCTATATGGTCACAGAAGACTGTTGAAATACTGTTGGGATAAACGTAATGTTACCTACCCTAAAATTCTCCTCTTTGTGAATTAGATACGGGATAATCTAGCAATAAGCCTGGATAACCAGTCTTCTCCATCTCCTCCAGTTTTGATCCCACCACTCAGAATGTTTGCATCATGGCTATTTAAGGCAAGTGGATATGTGTTTATTCCTTTATTGCAATTTCCTCTTCCTTTCTGAAATTGAGTTTGAAAAATGTAATTGCCCAAGACTGCATGTTTTGAAGACAGGCTGGGTCTTACTAAAGTCACTGCATCCCACATGTCCATAAACAACTCTTAAGGAAAACTGAGAAGTAAATGAAATGTCGAAATGCTCTGCACCTGGGCTTGATTTAATCTGGAAACATCATCTCCTTGACAGGCGGTGACACTGCCAAATAAATATAAGGAAGGCAAACTGCAAGCCTACAGGCTGATCTGTGCCATGATGACCAGACGCCAGGACGTTCTGCCAAACTCAGATTTCCTGGTGCATTTTTACCTTGTGATGCACCTGGGATTAACCAGCGAGGATCAGGTATTCTGCGACTCCTTTATTGTGATTGCCCATTAATTGGAAATAGCATATCACTCTTTAAAGGCATTAGTAATATTTATGAAAATACATCAGAAGTGTTGAATTTCTCAGTAGTTTCAACTCGTTTACACACAGCAAGCCCAATGGTCTTTCAAAAATGTAAATCAGGTTTCACATCCCTGCTTCTTCTCCCCACTGACTTTGCAATTGCATTGTGCCAACTAAATTTTAATTATATTCTATGGCCTCTATGATCTAACCTCTGCCTTTGTTGTCAACCTCAAAATAACTATTATAACCACTTTTTGTTTGTGTTCTGCATTAAATATGGTTTGAAGAAAGTGGTACTGATCATTTAAAAATGTTTGAAAATTGTTGTTTTAGTAGTTAGGATGTTTTTGTGAAAGACTTTACCTGTAAGGTAGAAGACGAGTCCAGACATTTCTTGATAAGGAGTTATTTTAATTTCTCCCACTGCAATTTAAGTTTGGTTCAAGTTAGAACAGAAAGGCCCAAGGAGCCACTAGCTACCTCTTCCTCCTTGTAGGCCCTGGGTTTGGGAGATAGGATGTGGCCAGACCCTGACCTTCCTTCCTTGGGAAGACTTCTGCCAGTTGAGGGAGATACGGATAAGGACACATAGATTCTTGACTTGATTTGGGATATCAAGCAGGCAAGTGATGTGATTGATTTATGCTTCACAGAGATTCTGGACTGCATTTGGAAGATGGATTTGAAAATGTGATAGTAGGATAGAATCAGAGATTGGCCTGTAGATGGAGAATAATTAGGAAGTGTTTAATACAGATTTTAAAAAATGATAAGAACTAAGCCAGTAGCATTGGGGATGGAAAGAAAGGAATAGAAAAGATTCAAGAAATTTAAAGGCATTTCATTTTATTACTAGGTTTTCTTAACCAATATAGAGGTATAGAGAGTATTTGAGATTTACCCTTTAAATTGTAAATACTTGTTAATGAACTTGAATCATTTATTAACTATCAAGTAACTGTCCTTTCTGCATTTTTTGTATTCATTGAAGGTATGATGCAGACACACAGACCTTTTGATACCCCAGGGTACATGTAAGAAGTTATTCTCCTGTTAAGCAAACTTTTTTTGTTGCTTTAGAATGTACTTGAAATTAAAGAGTTTGCAGTATGTATTTCCCAATACTTACTTTGAGCTTTAAAAATCATTGAACTCTTACATGAAATAATAACCATACTGTCCTAGTGAGTAGTCTGTCATATTCATTATGATTTTAGCAGTGTATAGAGGACATCCATGTAGCAGGTTGGCTTAGACCCATAATCTCATTTATTTCCTAGATAAATGTAGAAATAGGGACATAGAGTAGAATTGTTTGTACTCCCTGCTCAAATATTTTACAGCCATCATTGCAAGTGGAAGCATCTTTTACAGAATGATGCAACTCAGGGTATGTGGAGGATTATGGGGTATAGAAAAGACAATTAACTCTCAGATAATAATGAACTCCTTCAGTGAAAGAAACAAAAGAGGAAGGTTTACTTAACAATACTCTAGAGAAGCCTTTAGCTAATATTTTGCAGGAAAAAAATTTACTTGGAAATAATAATCAACTATAGATCCTTCTCATTTTATAAAAACAAGTAAGTTAGCAGTAAACAATGTTCCTTAGAATGAGTTTTTTAGAAAGTCACATAAATGAGTTTAGAATTATCTTTCTGTTTTAAGATGTATTGATGTGGAAATGAAACAGTAAAATGAGATGAAATAAGAGTATATTATATAGCATTTGAGAACCTGAAAGAAATTATTTTATAAATCATTTTCAAGAAATATGATTTTATAGTATAGACAAAAGAATTTCCAAATTTTGTGCTTAAAATTGTTTTTACATCTTAATGCATATTATGTTTTTAATTAAGTTAAGGCTCAATATCTTTTATAGTCATAGTGGAATACATAAATCTTAAAAGATGGTCCAATGCTAACAGTAATCCCAACATTCAGACTTCTAAGACAAAATGAGGATATCATAAATCTCTATTTAAAATCAGCCTATTGTTTAGGCTGTTAGAAGCTTGAATTTTTATGTGAGTTTAATAGAGTTGACTGTTTTGTTTAACCTTAATGATTATTGTTATATATTTTAGAAGCCCTGACTGTCTGCCAAACAGAATTACTCTAAGTAAACTTTATTCCTTTGCCAGAACGCAGAAGACCTAATGAAAGAAACTTTTTTTCATTTAAGTTAAGAAATGTCTCTGGTAATTAGTTTAACTTTTGATCCACATGTCTAAATAGATCATAGTGGTTGTTCCATAACTTATGTAATTCTGGAAACACATGTTATATTAATTATAAAAAGAAAAGAAAGCATTTACGGTAGAGAATACAGTTAAATTAAATTTTTCAATTAACAAACTATGTACCTGTGACTGGTACCATCTCAGGGCTTCTTTCTATTTTGTGAGAATTCTCAAAGGGCCACACTTTTATGTATCCTAGCAGTAAAAGGATTTATTTATGCAGAGAGAACCTTATGAAAGATGTCCTGTGTTTTTAAATAAATAATCATAAATAATTGTTTAAAATTGAACATTATCAGTTTTGTCTCACAGATAAAATCCAAGGTGGTTTTCTTCCTTTTGCCTCTGGGTGGCACACTTGTCTGCACGACGCAGCTTTGTGGTTCATGGGCCTTTGAACGTTATGCTGTGTATGGCTTGGTTGTTTCATGAAGTTCTTTCTTAAATCTAAAGGTATCAAAATTATGTCAATAGTGACCAATAAAGTGTTGAATTAAGTAAGTTATAAGATGCTAAAAAATATTTTCAAACATAATGATGTTCATAGTAATTGAAGACATTTTTTAGTTTAAAAAACAATTTGTAAAGTAGATGTCTCACAAGTTGTGTTCTCTGACAATCCTGGAAAGTTATAGTTTCATCTAATATGATAGAAAATTTATTATGTAAACAGACATGACCATTTGTATCTTAAAAAATAATAATATATATACCAAACAGCCAGCAAAATGTAGTGCATTCCAAAACAACTATTTTTAGTATTTTGAACCAGTTTTAGTTATCCTAATAACTTATGTAATACTAACACAATGAATCTATCAAGTAGTATTTCCCACGGTACATATGTAACATGGGTTCGTGGTTGATTGGTGTGATCAAAAACATGGTTTGAAATGGCTTTATCTTTTCATTGACAATGAATTTTTTTAAAAAAATTGATGTTAGTGGTTTACAAAATAATTAGGATTATAAAGTTCCAAAATAACTATAAATTTTGAAGAAAATTTGGCGTGACTTTCAGGGCTACCCAGCCTGCCTGTGAGGGAGTCTCCCAGAGTGCTTCCCTCTGCTCAGCTGCTTTGTGTCTGAGGGTGGGCTGGTGATGGTGCTTAGGGGTATTTATTTCTTCAGCACTCACAGTGCTGTACTCTGTGCTGGGGACTGCATGATGTTGTACCATTGAATCTTCTCTGCAATTCAATTCAGTAAATACCATGGCCTATTTTATTTTATTTATTTATTTTTTTTTAGAGATGGGGTATCACTCCACTGCCCAGGCTGGAGCACAGTGACATAATCATAGCTCAATGGGCTCAAGCAATCCTCCCATCTTGGCCTCCCAAAATGCTGGGATTACAGGTGTGAGCCATAGTACCCAGGCCCCTGAGGCCCATTTTATAAATAATGAAGCTTCAAAAAAATATCTAAAACGTTTGCCCAGTGCCACAGGCTGAAAAGGCTGTTAGAATTCACATACAGCCTTGGCTTATTCCACCAGGTATGTTTATTTTTTATTGATTCACAGCTAGCGTATTGGTCCAACAGCCTTGATGTTGTTTCTCCCTTCTGTTTTATTTTGTCTGGGCTCTGCCCTTGGTCCTACTCCACTTCAGAATCCTCCTTATTAAACTACCCCACCCCAACCTGGAAAGGCCATTCCACAGTTGCCTTCTCAGTTCTTCATCATCCTCCAGTTTCTCTTCTAAAGCTGTTTCTTGTTCTCAGTTTTTCCTAACACTTAAGCAGCTTTTTCACCTCAGAATTCCCCAAAATAGTTTGACATGAAAGGACGTATGATTTGGATTTATTAAAAACAGTTTCTATTAATTTCATGATTATTTAAAACAGATGGAAAGATCAATATGTATGAAATGGAAAAGGACAGTTGAGGAAAGGAATTTTATTTTCATGTTTGTAAGAACATGTATCACAGACTGGAAGGTTTTCTTTGCTTAAAATAAGTGAACTATTTTTTAACAATGACTTACAGATTTAATGTCTTAATGTAATTTGTCTGTTATACATCAAAGTTAAATTCTCTTTTAAATGCAAAGCCTACATTAATGTAAAATTATTGTTGCAAATTTGCTTATAGACATTTTGGGAAATGTGGGTCTTTGTCATTTTCATCTGTAATATTGTGTTTTATAATGCACCAAAAAAGCATGAGGCCTCTCTCCAACGCAGAAGTGTTTGTTGTTCTGCCCTGAGGTAACATATTTGGATCATAACAGCATAAAGTTAAGATCTAGTGTAATAGAGTGTGATAAAGTGTATTGGTTAAGAGCATGGACCTCAAGTCAGCTTGTCTGATTTCCAGTCTTGGCTTTGTTACTTATTAGCCAAATCATTTGGGTTTGCTGTGCCCTGGCTCCCTTATCTATTGAATGAGAATAATAATAGTGCCTACCTTAGAGGGTTGTTTGAAGACCTGAAAGAGGTAAAACATGTAATGCATTCAGTCTGGATCATGGATTTGATCCCTCAGTAGGCATGAGCTCTTGTAATAATATTAAGGGTGAGGAGAAGAACAGCAACACCATCATTTATTTCTGATATCTTAAAGTGTTGATTTTTTGTCTTTCTCCATACGTTTTCTTACTTTGAACATAATGATTTGACTAAAAAACATAACTAGGCATTGTGGAATTTTACAATGTGTGGAGAAATAACCACTCCCTGTGCTGTAGACAGACATACCGATTGATACGTTTGTTTTACCCATGTATGCTTATGATCCAGAAATGCTTCTTTTGTGTCCATGGCCATCGGCTCACTTTCCCTCACTTTTCACCCCACCCAGTGAGCCTCTGTACAAGGAAAGCTAGAAAGCTGAACACTGCATGTCCCAGACTCCTTGCAGCTGGGTTGGCATTGACCCAGGTTCTGTCCAGCAGAGACACCAGCCAACATGGCACTTGAAGGTAGATGTGGGGAGTGGTGGGCAGCAGCACAGGGGGAGCTGGGTCCTCCTGTCATGGAGGTTCTGCTCCCGCACCACCATCACTGGTGAGATGAGCAGACAGTGGGCTCTGCTGTAACAGCCTTGTGATGTGGCTGGGTGTTTCTGCTTACCAACGTTTTCCTGGCTGTGGAGATTTGTGATTGGTTCCCTGGCATTTCTAGACATTCTATAAACCATCTAACACCCTCATAGAAGTCTCTTTCTTAATCTCAAAACAGTGGATTCTCTTGCCTGCAAGTAAGACCCTGGCTCAGCCGGTAACTGCTCTGCAAAGTGCTGTGCTGGTCACTGGCAATACATGATCAACACTGGTTCATATTTCAGTTGCTGAATGCACTTGAGCATTAATTTAATTTTTGTATTTTAAAAATTTTAGCCACTTATTTTGTAGGCAATAATATTTAGCTCGTAGGAACATTTTGCTTTCATTTAACTCCACATTTTTATGAATGTTTTGTCACATCAATGTTAAAAAAAACCATAATTTTAAACATCATATATAGAGGAGCAGTATTCTATCACAGAAGTCAAAGTAGTTCATGATTTTCTTAACGGATGTTACAACCCCCTCTCATGAGGTATATGATGGAATAATATAATAATAAACAGTCGTTTGTAAAAAGATCCCATGAGGCCCCTCAGTGAGCATTAAGACTCAGCAGTGAGCTTTGAAAGCAAGGTGCAGGGGTGATACTTGTAAATTGGCCGTACCCGACTCTTTTAATAATCCCAGACAGCCTGTATCATACAGTCATATGTAATAATTGCATCACCTTTTCTCAGACAAAGAATTGTTCTTTGCTGAAAATTTAGACTTGTAACTATAGAACCATATATGTTAGATAAATATAAATTTCAAAGTATATTTAAGGTGAAACATAAATGAGTATTCAGTTCCAGAAAAGGTAAAGAATTAGGATGGCAAATTGGGGGCCTTGTTTATCTCAAATCCCTGGAAATAATTTTAATACATGTCTCTAAAGTGCTCATTCTGTACAGCAAGTGATTTTACCAAGGTTTTAATTTATAGGATTTTAACTCAGCACTAGCAGATAAAGTACTTATTTGTGAATTTGAAGATCTAACTGATGTTCCAAGGATGAAATAATAACCTTGATGTGTATCAGTAGAGGAACTTTAGACCTTTAGAAGGCTAACTTTGTTAAAGCTTCATTTAAAAACAGTTTTAAAAAAAAAACTATAGGTTTATACAACGAGTAAAAATAGGACTAATGTGGGGCCTTATTCCTAAGGTTTTTAAGAATTGGAAAATGTACTTCCAAGAATTCAGGATATAAGATGGCTTCAGAATATATTGACTTTCAAGAATAACATATGACTCTCATGGATGGCAGGCCTGATACTGGGAACTAAAATACCTTAGAGCTAGACTCAGCTTTGTCACTCACTGGCCATGGGGCCCTCACCTATCCACAAGTAGTCAAGTGAATGAATTGGGCTAGAGAGCCTCTCAGACCCTTTCCCATTAAGCATTCTTAGATCCTCTGATTTATTTTTAGGCATTTTATTATTAGGGTCACATTACTCCTTCCTAAATGTGGCACAAAGTTCAATGATCTTTTTATGTTGTATATTTTTTTCCTGCCATGGTAAAGACCTAGTCAGGTTATGGGAGTGTGAGATGCATAAACAAGTATCTGTACTAACCATCAACTTGTGCAAAAGACCAGATAAGTAGTGATATACATGTTATGAAAATTGAACTGTTGAATATCCTTTTAGCTAAGTTGATTTGAAAGCAGCTCACAGAGGAGAGGGGATTTAGCAGGACTTTCAAGGATGGATAGGATTTAGATAGTAGGACAAGAAGCATGATGGAGTTTCACATCAAAGATACAGAACTTTTCAGGCTGTGTTCAGGAACAATGACTAGAGTGGCTTTGATTTAATGCCATATATATGCATAGAAATAATATATGGTCATGAATCCAGGCAGCACTGTAGAGAGCCTTGATTCAAAGTAGTTTTCATCCCGTGGACAGTGGGGAGCTGTTGAAGGTTTTTGAGCACGATACTCCACATGACCAGAAGAGCATTTTAAGAAGCTTAAACCACAGTGATAAAGTGGGGGTGAATTATAATCGTGAAAGAATGATGACAACATTCAGAAAGGAAATTATTATAATAGCCCAGGGGCAAGGTAATGAGGGCTAAGGACTGAGGCACAGATGGGGTTTGTGTGTGTGTGTGTGTCTGTGTGTAAATTCATTGTATGTGTATATGTTTTGTATATATATGCACATACGTGTTTTGTGCATGTGTGTGTGTGTTTGTGTGTGTGTGAGAAATATGTTGCAGAGGCAGGATGTAGTACTGATTGGTAAGCATCCTGAGAAAGTAGTGTCCTGGCACAATTCCCATTATCTGTCAAGGCAAATGTTGGTTCAGAAAGGCAAGAAGATGAATTGAGAAAAGGAAGACATGTGGTCATGATAGGATAAAGTGACTGTGAGTTTCGATTCATGTCTTGATGACCTTTCCTCACCTTGGACATTGTAGCATAGGACAGGCCAAATGGGTGCATCCAAGGATACACCAAGGGGTGTCCCCAAAGAATTCTTGCCTGTTAGGAATTAGAAATGTACAGGAAAGATTTCCGGGGACGTTTTCTCTCTACTTAAGAGAACATATTTTCTAATTCTATTGGAATTCAAGCAGTTGGTATGCAAATTGTAAATGTATTTATAATTATTAAAATGGGACATCTAAAGGGCTCTGTAACTGATGTTTTTGTTAGCCAAGACATATATTTGTTACTAATTGTTTTTGAAAGTAATGTAGCACTTAAAAACAAGTCCTTTTATTTTTCTAAAAATACAACTTCTGACCTGAATTTACTTTATTCAAGTTAATGAAATGTTACTGAATATAAGGAGAGTTTACTGTAGAAATAAACAAAACTTCCAAGTTTGACTTAGGTTTGATTGAAGGATAATATTTATAAGGACAGGTAAGATATGACAACCCTCTCCTGACGTGTATTGTTAAGTTAATAATAATTCCTGTCTGTGCTTATTGTACAAATTCAGTGATAAAATATAGAAGCTGTCATATAATTAATGTTACACCATCAGGTAGCATCCACTGCCTTCCGAGTGTTTTCCATAAGGTTTCATGGGAATGGACAAGCCACAGATTCATCAAAATTTATCAATGAAAATTTTATTATAACTTTATTCAGCTATCAATCGCCATAAAGACTTCAGATAGATGACTGCACCAAAAATAAATGCGAGATATTTTTTCCTTTTTTTTTACAGCTGTAGAATCAATAATTATTTTCATTAATCTGTAGACAGAGCCCACTTATACCTCAATGAGGAAAGTAAAAATATGTAGGAGGTAACAGATGGCAGAGGTTTCGGTTATGAGGTTTAACACATGTGCAGTGAACTTGTTTCACAGCTTTAAAAAGTGTAAGATGATAGCATGGAGGCTGATCCAGAGAGAAAAAAATCTACCTGACAGGCCAGAAACTACAGTTTTGTTTGATTTCCTTTGTTGGATTTGAAGGTGCAAAGACTTTCTTTCAAGTAAATGTTATCAGACATGAATATGAATTATGTATATTTAGCCCAAAATCTTCCAATATTTAATAAGACATGCTACATGAAATAAAGCATAAAAATAGTATAGCAACTCTCAGTATATGTGGGAAAAGGAAAGATTTTGTCTTACTAAACTGTTACCGTGTGATATCGTGTATCAGTTGGCATACATTTTTCAGTTGAGAACGTGTTCTTTTGCTCTGAGGTTTCTCTCTGGAAGGAGACTCTACTGTGGCCTGTCACAGAGCCCAGATCACCAGAATCTTTTTTAATAGAGTCACTGGAGTGCATTCTGTCTTTTCCCAGAGAGGGTAGATGCTCTGTAAATATATTGATTGATAGAAAATGGAAGAAAAAAAAGGCCTTCTTCTGATACTGGCTATTCCAAATCTACATAGCATCATGGAGAAGAATGGGTAACCAGAGCAGCCAAGCTGAGCCACTTTGGTTGAAATTTTGGCTCCAACTATCAGTTTCAAGGCAGGCATTAACTTTCTACTGTGGCGAGATAGTCAACTTTCATTACCCTAGAACAGTGATTCTTGGGGGGGCCGGGGAATTTTGCCCCCTCCAGGAAACATTTGGCAATGTCTGGGCACACTTCTGGTTGTCATAAAGTGCACTGTCATTTAGTGGGTGAAAGCCAGGGATGTTGTTAAATATCCTATAGTGCACAGAAACACAACAAAGAATTTATGACCAAAAATGTCAGTACTGCTGAGGTTGAGAAACCTTGCCCTAAAGGAGTACTTCTGCAGATGACCTTGTCCTAAGAAAAGAGCTAGGTAATATAAATTAAATGACACAACTCAGTAATCAAAGACAGTATGAAAGTCTCACTCTGTTAGCTTAACCAAGGAAATAAATGCATACGAAAATTTAACCAGGGAGATTAAGAGAGTCAATGTTTCAGGTTGAGTTAAATGAATTTTCAAAAAGGGGGTACAATTTCGTAATGGTTCGGCTTACTAAATTCTCTGTCTTAAAAAATCAATTTAAGAAATAAAACATGGAACGTTCTGATTAATTCTGAAGTTAACATGAAAATTATCTGAGATGAATTTTGTCTGGAAGCCCAAAGTAGAAAGTTGTGTGGCCTGCATCTGCAAAGCCCAAGGCACTGTATGTATGAAAGGAGGCAGGAAGGGGGCTCAAGTTCCACTTCTTGCGTGAGCACTGCCTGAGTAGCTAAGAGGAAGCAGGATGGCTGAGAGAACAGCTTGCGTGGAAAAGGGTTGGTGCATGGAGACAGATAATTGCCTTCTTCAAATGTCTGAAGCAGTGCTGTGTGGAGAGAGACTGTTTTACCCAGAGCCAGGACTAATAGGTAGATTCCAGCTCATCATCAGGAGACACTAAATCCAGTTTTCTGTTCAAATATGGCAGGTGATAGATTCTGTGTTTGTAAGCCTTTCAAGCTCTAAAGCATTCAGTCCAAGGCTGTCTGACCCTCTAGGACAGCCTCAGAAAAAGGGAACATTCACTTTAGAGCTTGAGCCCTACCAAGCCTTGCACTCAAGTCACTGCATCCGTGAATTGGTGACCACATACATAGCCTGTTTGGCTTGTGCTGCTTATTCCATGAAATGGGTTTCTGATGACTCTGGGACTTTGGAAAGGGGAAGATAGGCCTTCAGTAGGCAATGGTACATTTCACTGCAGAAGGGATTTTCCTGCTCTTTGGAATATAGCTATTGACCTGTAAGACCATCTTTTCTCATTTAGAATTCTACGAAGACTTTAAGAAATGTTAGATTTTTCTCCAGGCACGGAGGCACTGAGAGACACAGGAATAGCTTCTAGAGACATTTCAAGTACTAAAGTTACACTTGGGGAAGAAGGATACATTAATTCCCATTTGGAGAGGAATGATTTTTGAATATAAGAGATTTAAATCATAACTGTGGTTTATAACTCATAAAGGGTAGACTTGGATAGAAGGATATGTCAAGAAAAGCATTTTAAATTGCAATTTTTGTTTCCGTGAGAAAAGTGCTCTCCTTGTGGGGAATAATCTCTTTTTGTCTGTTGATTTCTTTTTAATATGTAACAATAAGTGGTATTGTGGTAATTGTGGATTGTTCAGCTATTAATGCTATTTACTGAAACGCATTTTAGAGAGAACATTGTTTTCTAAAGAAGCAATAAACAACAGTTTTTCTTTTGTTTTCCCATGGAAAAAATATGCTTTGGTAGGTATTTGTGGGCTAAAGAAATGTTAGCAAAAGAGAAGCTTTTAATAATAAGACATTAAAACAAAATAGCTACCATTTTCCTGTGTGCTGGAGTCTAGTTGAACACGTGCAGCATGATCCCTTCATCAAGACCCAGTGCCTGTGCCACCTATTTGCTTCCCTTCCTTGGTTCCCATGGCATACTGGCTGTCCCCATCATGCGGGAGCCCTGTGCTGTTGGTGGCCTCACTCTTAGCTATGAGTAGCTCTCCCCTCCCCTAACAGGTCATTGCTGGAAGGCAGGGGCTGCCTCAGAACCTCACAGCAACTAACATGATACCTTCAACCCAGTTAGCACTTGAGAATTTCAAATGATCCCGGAAAATTAATATTTTAATAAGATCATGAGTAACTGTTGCTGTTATTTAATAAAAATAATAATTATGAACTTTGGAATTTACAAAATGCTTTCAGATACAGTCTCCTTTGCCCTTTTGAAGAGTACAGTAGGGCATGATGCATTTTCATTCCCATTTTACAGATGACGAAATTGTTGTTCGGAAGGTAAGGTATCTGCCCAAGTTCAGATAGCAAATTAGTTGTATCTTTTACTGGAATTTTATCTTTAAAGCCCTCCTCCTCCTATTTCCTCATTAGCTCAAAAATCTACACTTAAAGCACCTTCGTTTAAAAAAAAAAAAGTTGTTTTTAAGCCCCTAAAATGAATTTTGTTATATGTACATTAAAAATCAAAATGTAAAATAAGTATTCCTAGAATTTGAAGCAGCAAGCCATTTGTCCACCATTTAGAGGTCGATTGACCTCTTTGCTTTCTGCCATGGTGAGATTTGTATATGATGGGCTTTTCATCATAGGATGGGCAGGACAGGGGTAGTGTCTGGTTTGTGGGTATTGCTGCTTTGCTAGTGGATCTGGCCTGAGATTTCTCCATAAGCAGGTTGATAGAGCTGGCTTCCTTTGGGATTGTTCTGTCAAATTTCAGCCATTGTTGAGAGCTCTTTGTCTAAACACGAATTGTCTAAATGGGAGGGGTGGGAGATTGTCATTCTAATTCATCCAGGCCTCCACCCACATTAGAGGGATGGTCGGTAGAATCCCAAAATTGAATGACCACAGGGTTGCCCTCTCTTTTTTTGCAGAACACAAAAATGTTGAGAGCTTCAGTTTTGCTGCTTTGTGCAGGTGGAGTAATTTTGCTTGTAAGAAAATAAACTAGAGAGCATGCATTTTGTGTTTTCTTAGAATGAAAAGAATGGATAATAATCGTATTCTAAAATTAATCTCTTTACTGATATGGGAACAAACCAGAAGTTGTGGGAAGTAATGAACAGAAATCATTTCTTGTTGTTAATCTGTTCTTGGGCGTAGGCTGGGAAACATCCTGGCAAAAGTCAGTACCATGAAGCAGACTCATTTTCACCCAAACCTGAGAGCCAGGCTTCCCGATTTCACCATATGAGAAGGAAGCATGTTTAAATGCATGGGACACGCTAGTCTGTGATGGCATTAGAAGCCCTGAGCTTTTTTTTTTTTTTTTTTTTTTAGCAGAGTTGAAATCACAGATAAATGAGCACAGAAGCCACAGAGAACTGGTATATGTTCTCTAGTGTTCATTTTCAGGGAAGAATAGGAATCTTAATTTGTTGCTGGAATCCTGGTAAATTTCTCTTTTTTCCCCCCATAAGATCTTTCTAATGCATTTCCCCTCACCGCCCCCAGCCTCCTCACACAATTCCACCCCCCCTTACCCCCATGCCCAGTAATTTCCTAAGAATATGGCTTTGGTGGAAGACCTGTCTTTATTTTGAAGATAGCATTTATGAGCCAGTTCCTTCATCTGATAATACTTCTATGAGAGTAGGAGTTACGTGTTTATTTTTGGAAGCATATTTTTAAGCTGAAGCAATCATTTGTTGACTTCACTTGAAAGTATAGTTTTAAAAGGTATTATTTGCATTTTTAAATGATTATTAGGTAAAGTGAGTGAGATGAAAGAAGAATTCATGTTTCAAAACTAAGTAAGTCCTCAAAATAGTGCTGTGCAGGCCGGGCGCCTTGGCTCTTCCCTGTAATCCCAGCACTTTGGGAGGCCGAGGCAGGTGGATCACCTGAGGTTAGAAGTTCAAGACCAGCCTGGCCAACATGGTGAATCCCCATCTCTACTAAAAATACAGAAAATTAGCCGAGCGTGGTGGTGCATGCCTGTAATCCCAGCTACTTGGGAGGCTGAGGCAGGAGAATTGCTTGAACCCGGGAGGCGGAGGTTGCAGTGAGCCGAGATTGCGCCACTGCACTCCAGCCTGGGCAACAAGAGTGAAACTTAGTCTCAAAAAAATAAAAAATTTAAAAAAGTAGTACTGTGCACTATATATGAGGCCCATTATTCACGAATATTAAATGGTGCTTCATTGACCCTGAATTAACATTTTCCCTTCCTGTAAGGAACAGGACCATGCTTGGGTTTGTGTTTAAACCTTGCTGATAACTGCAGTTTTGGCCTTGATTGATGCTGTCCTCCGTGTCTGTTAAATTAAAAGATTGAATGATGATCTCTTGGATCTCTTTTCTAAGTTTTTATGGTTCCAAAGGAGTAAGTTAAATACCTTTGTTACCCAAATTCAGTAGTGTTGTGTTTTCCCTACTGTTTTTTTCTACTTCATTCTGGGGTAACATAGTGTGCAGTTGGGTCCTAATCTAGATTCCAACATTAGAATGAGAAGATTATTTTACTTGGCATCATTGGCAGTGTCGATTAAATCTTTACTATGCCCTTGTAGCCATGACCTTAAGCAACACTTGACTGTGTTAAGTCTGTGGTTTCACCCAAGTGAAATTGGGTGAAATTTTCTAGAAATATTCTAAGAAGAATGTATTTCTAGCAGATTCATTCTTGAGACAGTGTGAATAATAAACCTGGGAAAAGTATAGTTTCCTGACTCTGCAGTACCTATGTTTGTGTGTGCACATTTGAGTCATTTTGGCAATTCTTACCTTAATATTTACTTACATGATTATGCACAGTACGTGCATTTTACTTACCCTTTTTTTTTTTAAGATGGAGTCTCACTCTCTCACCCAGGCTGGAGTGCAGTGGTGTGATCCTGGCTCACTGCAACCTCTGCCTCCTGGGTTCAAGCAATTCCCTGCCTCAGACTCCCGAGTAGCTGGGATTACAGATGCCCGCCACCATGCCCAGCTAATTTTTGTATTTTTAATAGAGATGGGGTTTCACCATCTTGGCCAGGCTGGTCTTGAACTCCTGACCTCAGGTGATCCACCCACCTCAGCCTCCCAAAGTGCTGAGATTACAGGCATGAGCCACCACACTCAGCCACCCATCCTTTTATCTGTGATGGCAGCGACCCTGTTTTTGCTTCTGCTAGAGAATATTGTAAAGCTGTAGAGGAGGGGGTGGAGGAGACAAACTGAGACACTTGGCTCAGTTTAGCCTCTTCTAAGACAAGCAGCTGGGCACCTCAGAAAAATATTTTAGTATCCTGCTACCCCAGCCCTCCCTCATCCCCAGCCCCCAGTAACTTTCTTGGTGCTGTATAAATGCCTTTCTGTGTAGACTTATCCCTGAGCTTTGGTCATGAGGCCTGATCTTCTTTTGGAGTGCTGTACCAGCATCTAGCACTCAGAGCACCTTACACACATGTCTGATGCAACTGAGTCGCTTCCACTGTTATCACTTACTGGCAACAACTTGTTGAAGCCCTCATTTGCTAAAGTCTCATTGTGAGGATTTAATAACTGTTCTTGAGCATCTGCATCAACCTCATTAAGCCAGCCTGTTGTACAAACTGTAATGGTGTAGATTTGAAGCTTATCAGGGTCATGACTAAGACAGTCATTACATAGTCAGGCCATGGCATCTTCAAGGCACTATTGGTGCAGCTGGTAAGTCAATTATCTCCATGACCCTACAACAGTTTTCCTCATCTTATGGAATTATAAATGTGCCAGAATTTCCTAATAGGTTTGCCATCTCCCTGTCAGTCTTCTCAGTGAGCTGTGAAGTGCCCATTATAGGAAGCACACGTGAAAGACAGCAGCCCCTCTTGATCTGTGGGCTTCAGGCAGGGTGTTGTGTTGGTCAGAGAAAAGGGGCTTTATGTTTTGTTCGTATAGCAAAGGACTTGGGGCTGAGCTGATTCATGTGATGGAGAATCATTTCTTTCTTAGAGGCCCTGATCTCACAGCACCTTGAGCATCCTTGCAGAAAGCACTCATTTGCTGCTGCAAAAATATATTGCAAAAAGGTTGCTCAGGGCTTGTTTGCCACCAAACAAGCTCTGGCTCTGGCTTTCTTCTCACCAAAGAAATAACATTTTAAACTCTGATAAAATAGCATTTCCATTTTAAACTCTGATGTTCTCCCTAAGATCAGGGACAAGACAAGGATGTCTTTTCTCACCACTTTTCAACAGTGTACCAGAGATTCTAGACAGGGATATTAGGTAAGAAAATGAAATAAAAGCCATTCAGACTGGAAAGAAAAATGAAAGATATGTATATTGACAGAGTATATGATCTTGTATTTGGAAAACCTCAAGAAATACACACACACTTAAAAGGGAAACCTACTAGAACTAATAAATTATGTAAGATTGCAGGATACAAGATCAATATATAAAAATCAACTGTATTTTTATACAACAGAAATGGACAATTTGAAAATGAAATTAAGAAAGCAATTCTATTTACAATAGCACCAAAAACAATAAAATACTTAGGAACAAATTTAACCCAGGACTTGCAAGATGTATACACTGAAAACTGCAAACCTTGCTATAGGACATTAAAAACTACCTAAATAAATGGAAAAATATCCGTGGATCAGAAGACTTAATATTATTAAGATAACAATGCTCCCCAAACTGATATATAGATTCCATACAATCCTTATCAAAATTTCAATGGTGGTTTTTGCAGAAATGGAAAAGCCGATCCTAAATTTCATATGGAATTGGAGGGAATCCTGAATAACCAAAGCCATCTAGAAAAGGAACAAAATTAGAGAATTACTAGTTTCCTATTTCAAAAGTTCCTAAAAAGCTAAAGTAATCCAAACAGTGTGGTCCTGGTGAAAGGTTAGCCATATAGATCAATGGAATAGGATTGAGAGTCTAGAAGTAAACTCATAAGCCCATAGTCAGCTGATTTTTTGACAAGGGTGCAAAGACAATTCAGTCGGAAAAGAATAGTCAATTCAACAGGTGATGCTGGGACAACTGGATACTCACATGCAAATGGATGAAGTCGGACTCCTAC
Organism: Hylobates moloch; assembly: GCF_009828535.3. NCBI lineage: Eukaryota > Metazoa > Chordata > Mammalia > Primates > Hylobatidae > Hylobates > Hylobates moloch. The sequence goes on from NW_026652296.1 coordinate 40,731,893, forward strand.
CTCACACCACATACACAGATTAACTCAAAATGGTTCTATGTCCTAAATATAAGAGCTAAAATGGTAAAACTCTTAGAAAGGAAAGGACTAAGTCTCCATGACCTTGTATTTGCCAATAGACTTTTAGATATGAAACCAAATATGCAAGCAACAGAAGAAAAAATGGATAAATTATCATTCATCAAAATTAAAATCTTTTGTGCTTCAAAAGATGCTATCAAGCAAGTGAAAATACAACCCACAAAATATTTAAAATTATAGATCTGATTAGGGCCTAGTATCCAGAATATATAAAGAAGAATATATATCCAGAATATATAAAGAAGTCTTACACAGCCAGGCACCTTACACAGGTGGCTCATGCCTGTTATCCCAACACTTTTGGAGGCTGATATAGGTGGATTGCTTGAGGCCAGGGGTTTGAGACCTGCCTGGACAACATGGTGAAACCCCACCTCTACCAAAAATATGAAAGTTAGCCAGCCGTATAACCTAGTCTCAAAAATAAACAAATTAATGAAAATTTAAAAAATTAAAGAAGTCTTATAACTCAGCAACAAAAAGACAGCCCAAATAAAAAATGGGTGAAAGACATATACTGAAACTTCTCCAGAGAAGATATAAAAATGGCCAAGAAGAACATGAAAAGATACTCAGCATCATTATTCACCAGAGAAATTCAAATCAAAACCAGTCACCAAAAGGTAGAAACAGCTTAAATGTCCATCAACTGATGAAAAGATGAACAAAATGTCATATATCAATACAATGGAATATTAATTTGAAGGAATTAAGTATTAACTAAGAAGGAATACAGTATTATGTGCCACAACATGGATGAACCTTGAAAACATGTTAAGAAAAAGAAACCATACACAAAATGCCATATATATTGTAAGATTCCATATTCTGAAATATCCAGGGTAGACAGATTCATGGAGACAGAAAGTAGACTAGTAGTTGCCAGTTACTGGGTATATGAGAAATGGGAAACAGCTGCTTCATTTTGGTATAGGCTTCATTTTGGGGTAATGAAAATGCTCCCAAATTAGATAGTGGCTACGGTTGCACAATTCTGTGAATACACGAAAAACTACTGAATTGTACACTTTATAGGGTGAATTTCATTATATATGAATATATATCTTGAAGCTGTTACCAAGAGAAAGAGACAGTTTAGACAGATTAGTGACTTATCAACTTCATTATAAAATAAAATTCATGTACAGTGTTCCTTAAATAAGTAAATCTATATCCCACATTTTCTGAAGCAGAAGAGTCCATCTTCATCTGTGTAAAGGCCAGCCAAGTTTTTCTTTATAGATAAGCAGTTATAAAAAAATATTCAAGGTTCTCCTTTTGGGCTTGAGCATCACAGTGCCTTTTCCTGCCATCTGTCCACTTGTTCTGTCACTCCTGAAATCCTGATACTGTGCAAATGCTCAGAACAGCTCCCATGGCCTCAGGAGTTTGTTGCATGTTTCCCATTCCCTAAGGCATGCGGCTGTCAAGGAAATGCAGTGACTTCTTCATAGCAGTTCTGCTGGCGAGAAGTTCTAGGTATTGTGTTTTATTTGGTTTTGTTTTTTTTTAAGACAGGTTTGCTCTCTGTCGCCTGGGCTGGAATGCAGTCTTACAATTACAGCTCATTGCAGCCTTGATGTCCCAGGCTCAAGCGATCCTCCCACCTCATCTTCCCAAGTAGCCAGGACCACAGGAGTGTACCATTACACCTGGCTAATTTTTTTATTTTTTGTAGAGGCAGGGTCTTGATATGTCACCCAGGCTGGTTTTGAACTCCTGGGCTCAAGGGATCCTCCCGCCTTGGCTTCCTAAAGTGCTAGAATTGTAGGTATGAGCCACCATGCCCTGACACTAGGCAATTTTGATTCTCTAGGTGCAGAACCCAATTACTCTGTCCTGTAATATTTCTCCTGGCTTTCGTAACATAGCTGTACTCTAAGAAGTCACATTGTGTACAACACTTGTTAAAATCTCTGCTTTTTTCCCCCAGACAGATGTACCAAGTTAGCCATTTTAACACATAATGTAAAGCACATACCACATATTTGGCCCCAATCATGAAAGTAATTTTCAGCTTTGTCCTGCTGTCTTTTTATTCTCAGTGACTTTTCTGGAAATGAAGTATTGGCGCCGTGCTCTGCTGTGTGTGTGTGTGTGTGTGTGTGTGTGTGTGTGTGTGTGTGTGTGTGTGTGTGTGTTTAAAGGGCCATGTTGATTTGATTTATTTTTTAATCATCAGAAGCCAGGTAGCAGCTTGTAGTATGTAAAGTATGTCCTTGTGCCCTAAGCTGAAAGAGCAGAGAGCCACTAGCAGAAATGAGAGAAACAGGCCTTGTAGCTTTGAGGTCTCTTCAAATCTGGTCTTCTGGTAACTAAAAATTTCTCATCACTCAGCATTTCTGAACTTTTAGCAGGTGGGCAATAACTAATACTTAAAAGTATGTCTACAAGTACTACAGGATCGTGGCTGTCTTCTTCATTGTTAAGTTTAAATTATATTCATATTTAGTATGAATGTATTCCTCTGCATTCACATTTTTTATAATTAATTATCCAAGTATAGAATGAATCGTATCTTTTTGTTAGCCAGATTACTGGGATAAACATCCCAACCTTCCCCTCTTTACCAAATAAAAGAGCTTTCCTATAGAATTTCCTAGGTAAAAGACAGGCATCTTCTCTAAAAAACAGTGATGAATTCATCTAACTGTGTAGTGTTTAGTTTTCTTTAAGTAAAAAGTTAAATGAGGAATTGAGTGATTTTTTCATATGCAGATTTTATTTCTTGATGATTGTGTCTGGCCTCGTGGAGGGACGGAGTGACTTTAGGTGGAATAACCGGATCTGTTTGCTCTTGAGAAGCAGGCGCGAGTCCACGAAGGAAAGGCAGGGAGACAGATGGCTGCCTATTGTGTTACAACCATCATCTGCTGGGCCCTGAGCAAATATTAAGTGAATAATATATATGTAATTGGTGTGAAAGTACGATTGCAACATTTCTAATATGGTTTGGAGGATGGCTACTTCTTGAACATTTGTGTTTTATAGAATGCTATGTTGAAATGTTTTTGTTTTTAGGGTTAATCCATTTTAAACTGCTTTAAAGTGAACATTTTTCCCCCATTTTGACACCACTGTGCAATATTTTGAATTGAAATGGTCTGTAATCGCCCTTTTTTATTTTCCATAACAACATGAGCACTAAATTATAGCTGTGCAATTATGTAAACAATGGAAATGCTTCCAGAACGAATCCTTCCTTTTAAATTTTCATTTTGTGTAATTGTTGGAAGGTTTGGAGCCATAATAAACAAAATTATTTTACACATTTATCGCTCTAAAGGTCAATTATAAGGGAACTAAAGAAACAACACTATGCAAAATGAATAAACCAATTTCTGTTGCCATCACCATATGTTTTTCTTATCACTTATGGTTTTTCCAGTTACTGTGTACATAGCATTCAATTAAAGCGATTCATTTACCAGGCTGAATATGGTTTGTGTTTATAGAACTGTGCTTTAGAGGAGAGGAAACAACACGCCTCTATTTGAATTACCTGATTTTTTGCAAGATCAGTGATAAGAGACAGATGTTCTCACCAGTTACTTTCTCATAACCAGAATCTTTTGATAAGCTGCAGATTCACAATTATCATCTTAGTGATCTTTTCACACTCAGTGTATAGTATGCACTTGGACTTTTAACCAGAACAAGAGAAAAATACTAGTTTGGTGATCTGTTCACTATATTGCAACATTTTGCAGGATGAATTTTAATTTCTTTGAACAAAAGCATGTGAAAGATCTTTGTCAATGTGTCATATGTTCAACTCTCAAGAATAAACCTCATTTTATTTTAGATTCCATATATCATTGAGCCTATTGTTTAGTTTGTGGTTTAGTCTATTTAACATGTAAAAAAAGAAACTAATTCTTGCTATAAAACTAACTCGAACTTCTTTGTATTAAGTTGTAGAACTCTTTAGAAAAATGAATCCTAGAAAATCTAAAATGATAATTTTCCTGTTTTTCTTTCAGTATCTTCCTTGTAAAACACTATGGCTAATTGCCATAAAGCTTTGTTAAGGGTGTTGCTTGAAAGCACTAATTTCTAGAGCTTTTGAATTTCTGGGATAACGTGCGATCTAAGAGGCTTGTTTGTGTGCCGCCTTTGAAATGTCTTAAACTATTCTTTCTGTAGATCAGCAAAATAATAGTTCACTGAATTATACAAACTACACCTATAAAGTAAATTTTACAAAGTAAAACTCTTCAGAGTCCTTCTCTTTTTGAAAAATAATTATTTACTTGCTACTCTACTTACTTCTTTATGGCTCTTTTCATTTTACAAAGGCATATGTTCTTATCTCCTATCCTATTACATACAACTCCGTAAGGGAGTATCATTCCATTTTATGAAAGAGAAGCATGAAGCTCTGGGTATGACATGATCTGCCCACAGTCACATAAGGCTTTGAACCTAGGCCTCATGGCTCAAGTTCTAGAGTTCTTTTCACCACGCCAGAGTGCAGGGCTGTTTCTCACTAGCCGTCTCAGTGGAGGCAGTGCTGAATAGCATTGAATCACACAGTAGAAAAGATGGCCCCTTTCCTCCTCTCTGCAGGTCCTTGTGATACTCTCAGGTAGGCCAGCTGGAGTTGAGAGAAGAATTTCTCTCACACCACCCTGACATTGCGTTCTGTGCTTGTATTTAACAGGGAGAGCTGGTCTCAGACCCAGAGTCTTCATCAGAGGATGGTATTTTTAGCAAAGTTTAGCAGCACTGATTACTGTCATTGTATTACCTGAGTTACTTTTTACTTACGAGAAAGGATACACAAGTTTTTCAGAATAATTGGGCCATTATTCTAAGTGAAGTAACTCGGGAATGGAAAACCAAACATTGTATGTTCTCACTCATAAGTGGGAGCTAAGCTCTGAGTACGCAGAGGCATAAGAATAATACAGTGGACTTTGGGGACTCGGGGGGAAAAGGTGGAAGGGGGTGAGGGATAAAAGACTACAAATTGGGTACAGTGTTTACTGCTTGGGTGATGGGTGCATCAAAATCTCACAAATCACCACTAAAGAACTTACTCATCTGACCGAATAGCACCTGTTCCCCAAAAACCTATGGAAATAAAAAAATTAAAACATGAGTCACTTTGAAAAACCTGTTAGGCAAGTAATGTTCACTTTGGACAGGGAGATGGCAAAAGGCATGAGGGTTGCACGTGAATGACTGATGTCTGAGAGCATCATCCTGTCCCATGTATATATAAAGCCCTGGAGGCTGTGAGGAAGGTTTCAGATTTTTATTATATTTTCAAAGACTCCTGTTATAGCTGTGTCTTAACGTATGGTGGGGAAGGTGAAAGAAGGATTCTACTGGGTTAGAAATGAGTGGGGCATTTTGTGGATGTCCCGCTATTGGGAATATGCAGCGGCTCTTCTTTGAGTACCACATGGTTATTCCTAATTTTAAAATGTTATCACAAAGATACAATCTTCGAGTTGTTCCACTTCAGTGTGGAGAAGCAACATAAGCAGGCATATGGCCATAATTTGGCTGACTGGTCATATAGTTCTCTCTTTAACCCCCCCATTTACCCTCCCCCAGTGCTGTCTTCGGCGACTTCACACAGGCGCTGTGTCTCCTCAGGGCGCTGTCTTACGTGGGTGGCAGGGTAGGGTAGGCTAGCCATCTGTTATTTTGCCCTGTCTTTCCAACCTTCTTGCTCATAGTAGCAGGTTCCGTTGAAGTGATTGGCTGAGGTCCAGGGGGTGAGGGAGCCATGTGACTTTGTCTCAGCTATATGCCTATCTGCTGTCTGTACTATCAGTATAGCAACTTAGTAATATTTTTTGAATGTCCCATTTTACAGATTGTTGCCTTTACACATACAAATCTTACGACGCAAAATGGATTCATTTACAAATTGTGGTGTTATCTTGTTAAAGGATTTAGTTCATAATTCCCACAAATTTAGCCTAGAAAAGCATTTTTTAATTAAAACTCTAAATTCCAGTGGTGAAAATGGACTTATTTGGTTCAAGTATGTGCTAAAGATTTTTAAAGCCCACAAGCCTCAGGGTTTAGTTCCACATCTCAACAGATGGAATTAACACAAACATAACAAAGTTAACATCATGGTTGTTTGCATTATTAATCTTCAAATGCATGGCATTCTGCTACCTTGCTAGCCAGGTTTGCACGAATCCTTTCATTGCAACATATGTCAACAGAAATGTGCTTCCATCTGCTGCCGGATAGCTTGATGCCTGATATTCCGAGACAAGGCCCAGCACAATGAGTACCTCTGTGAGTAATTACAGGTGTGTGGTGAGGAGCCTAGGGCATTAATCAGAGGCTTAATTATGAAAAAGGTGGATCTTTTGTTCCACTCTTGGATCCTGAGTTTACCACACACTTTCTAAACTGCAGCATCCATCTGCTCGGTCCCTTAGAATGTTTGCCTTGACTGATATGGACCTTAAAGTGTATCAAAGGACGTGATTAAAGCAGGCTTAAACATTAACCTGGAAGAAGCATTGTTCATGTTTTTTTCCTTCCTTCCTTCCTTCCTTTTTTACTTACCTATTTATCTGTTTATTTCTGATGTAGGAAAAAAGTCTGCTGAAATGCTAAAACTTTAAATTAGTACTTGCTAAACTATTTACCATATGTGAACTCTACTAAATTAAGCATTAAACAGTAATTTTAAGAATGTAAATATCAAGATTTGTAGAAACTAAGACCCATGTAAGAAAAAAAAAGTCTTAGGAAAAATGGTTTGTGAACACATACAATTTTTTTTAGGAAGATAAGTTGTTAAATGAGGTTATTTTTATGATGACAGACTTAACATGTTAGAATTTAGCATGTTACTACTGCTTTGCTCTAATGTGATACTGATAGAATTAAATCAGGATTATTTTTAAGGATTTTTTAGGTAACCACACTGAAATCTAAGAAAAGAAACTAGGATTGTGTGTGTGTGTGTGTGTGTGTGTGTGTGTGTGTTGCTTCTTACTCTTATATTGAGACTATAATAGGTTGTATAAGTCACATAACTATAGTATAGTCATGTAACATTTCAGTCAGTGGCAGACCACATATATGATGGTGGTCCTGTAAGATTATAGTGCTGTATTTTTACTGAACCTTTTCTGTGTGTAGCTGTGGTTTGATATGCAGATAATTTCCATTGTTTTACAATTGCCTACGCTATTCGGTATAGTAACATGTTGTGCACATTTGTAGCCTGGATGTGTAGTAGGCATCTACCATCTAGGTTTGTGTAAGTCACTCTATGATGTTCACAAGATGATGAAATTGCCTAACAACACATTTCTTAGAATGTATCCTCGTCATAAAGTGACACGACTGTACTTCAGTGTGTGTTTTGATTAATGTACGTGGCCAACAGCTGCATAAGTTTGTGGTTTGTGGTTTTCTTACTAATTCCTGTTACACACACACACACAAACACACACATACACACACACACACACACACACACTTGCACAGATGGCTTCAGAGACGTGGCCTGGCCATGGATGGCATGAATGCTGTCCAGTGGTGGACCCCTGATCTGCCACAGGCAAGAATTAGATATCTGCTTCAGACCAGAGCTGGGGGGTGAGGGGCCATCCAGCCATCAATGAGAGGCCATTACAGACACAGGAACACAAGGTATCTGGGGCAGATGATGCTCTTCACACTGCACTCTGTGCAAAAGGCTGCTGTTGCACTTTGTACTTGCACGGAGATCACACATACACTCAGAGCCGTGCTGTTTCCATGACCTTAGCATTTCACTGATTACATTACCTTAGCACTCTGCATATTCCCATTTCTTAACACATAAAACTATCTGAAGAGTGAAATTTTCCATCTCTTTGCCTACTTTAAGATATCTTAATGTAACTGTGCTTTAACTGTGGCCAATTGAAAGCTAAAGACAGGACATATGTTTTGTTTTAGTGATAGGTATTTGAGGGTTTTAATTATGTATTTACCTCATTACTCCTGTAGCTTGTCCAAGGAGACTACCTTTACATGGAAGACAGAGGAAATGTCTAGTCTCAGAGCCATGATTTAGATTTTGGAAAATTCATCTTACAGCTTGGGGTCTCCAATCTCACCTTTAAAATGGGTACAATAACCCTTGGAGTAACTCTGTTTCCAATATCTCTTTCACTGAAAATTTTCTGTGATCTGTGCTCTCTTAGATTATTATACAGTGGTCATATGTACCACTACAAACACTACTTCGGAATTTTGTGTTTGAACATTACAATTGTGTTTTCTTATCTTCCCTTTTAGGATATCTTAAATACCATCATAAGGCACTGTCCACCCCGCTTTTTCTCCCTGGGTTTTCCTGGCTTCTCAATGCTGGTGGGGGACTTCATCATGGCCGCTGCCAGGGTCCTTAGCACAGACATGTTGACGGTGAGTATGACAATGCTCAGCATCCCAGCTCCCAAGAGGCTTCACAATCGCTAACAAGGTTCAGATTTCTCCACTCCTAACAGGTGTTGACTCATTAGTGCAATCTGAAACTGGGCTCTCAGGGTAGATACCCTGGCAGCTGATGTGTGAAATTGTAGGATAAGATGACACACTGGTTTTGGAAAGGCGTTTCATCAAAAGGCCAAAGTGTGAGAAATCATATCCTCACTAATATTTCAGCACATTTACACAGTCAGAAGCAGGACTTGTCTCTTAGAATATTATTAGCATTTTCCAGTAAATGGTGACACAGACATAAATGTCTAAAATAGAGAGTTTTAAAATGTACATTAGCAGTAAGATTTTTTTTGTTTTTAAACGTCTCATAGAAAATATTTTCTTAAAATGTTAGAACACTAAAATCTTAACTAGAAGTGAATATGTATTCTCTTAATAACATGCCAGAATACTTTGACAGAATTTTTGTAATAAAAAATTAGAAGTGAACTAAATGATCAGTAAGGGCTACAAAAAAAATTATTTTTACTCTCTACATTTATCTCTACTACTAAGGCAGTATCTTTTCTTTCCTTTTTTTGTTGTTGTTTTTCAAGGGATAGGGTCCCATTCATTCTCTGCCTGGGCTGAAGTGCAGTGGTGCTGTCGTGCCTAGCTCACTGTAACCTCAAGTGATCCTCCCACCTCAGCCTCCTGAGTAGTTAGGACTGCAGGTACATGCCATTATGCCTGGCTGATTTTTAAATTTTTTGTAGAGATTGGAGTCCCTCCATGTTGCCCAAATTGGTCTCAAACTCCTAGCCTTAAATGATCCTCCTGCCTCAGCCTCCAAAATGTTAGGATTACAGGTGTGAGCCACTGCACATGGCCAAAGCAATATCTTAATGCCTTTTTGAGAGAATACTGTTATACATTTAAAGTTAAAGGGCCTTTTCCATTTGTGCTCTATAAGCTGTTATATATTCAGAGTTATTTTTGCCCCTTCAAATGGTATAAATAAAATTAGCTTTACTATTTGCTAAGCATTGGTGTCGAAATCAGTGTTGCCATCCAACAACCTAAATCTTGTTTGATAGGAGATTACTTTTTCACTTACTTCTTCTTTGCAGGGTAAATTCAAACTTCAAGCCCTTGGTTTTAAATTAAATTGTTTAAAAATACTTCCTGTAGCTGGTATTTCATGTTGGTGCTTTCACACACTAACTTTTTCTTATAAAGATAAATTAGAAAACAAAGAGAAGTGAAAAGAGACAGGAGCAAAAGGGAAGAAAGGTAAAAGAGAAGAAGAGGCCAGGCATGGTGGCGTATGTATAGTCACAGCTATAGGAGACTCAGGAAGCTGAGGTGGGAGAATCACTTGAGATCAGGAGTTTGAGTTCAGCCTGGGCAGCATAACAAGACTCCATCTCTTAAAAAGAAAAAAAAAGTAGAAGAAGAAAAATGTTGAATTTGTTCAACTGTGGCCTTATCATAAAGAATTATGACAACTTTTCATACTTCATTATTTCTGAAAAATTTTAGGATAATCTCAAAGAATTTTCAAATGTATTTTAACCATTCACATCAACTTTGAAAAAAATTACAAGATACGAGAAGGGAAATCATACTTCTTTATTGAAATACTCATTTTTTTTAATCATACTTAAGTTCTGGGATACATGTGTAGAACATGCAAGTTTGTTACATAGGTATACATGTGCCATGGTGGTTTGCTGCACCCATCAACCCGTCACCTACATTAGGTATTTCTCCTAATGCTATTCCTGTGTTAGTCTGCTGAGAATGATGGTTTCCAGCTTCATCCATATCCCTGCAAAAGACATGAACTTACTCTTTTTTGTGGCTGCATAGTATTCCATGGTGTATATATGCCACATTTTCTTTATCCAGTCTATTATCGATGGACATTTGGGTTGGTTCCAAGTCTTTGCTATTATGAATAGTGCTGCAATAAACCTACGTGCGTGTGTCTTTATAGTAGAATGATTTATAATCCTTTGGGTATATATGCAGTAATGAATGGGATTGCTGGGTCAAATGGTATTTCTAGTTCTAGATCCTTGAGGAATCGCCACACTGTCTTCCACAACGGTTGAACTAATTTACACTCCCACCAACAGTGTAAAAGCATTCCTATTTGTCCACATCCTCTCCAGCATCTATTGTTTCCTGACTTTTTTTTTTTTTTTTGAGACAGAGTCTTGCTCTGTCACCCAGTAGCTGGGACTACAGGCACCCACCACCACGCCCAGCTAATTTTTTATGTTTTTAGTAGAGATGGGGTTTCACCGTGTTAGCCAGGCTGGTCTCGATCTCCTGATCTCGTGATCCTCCCACCTGGGCCTCCCAAAGTGCTGGGATTACAGGTGTGAGCCACCATGCCCGGCCTATTGTTTCCTGACTTTTTAATGATTCTAACTGGTGTGAGGTGGTATCTCATTGTGGTTTTGATTTGCATTTCTCTAATGACCAGTGATGATGAGCTTTTTTTCATATGTTTGTTGGCCACATAAATGTCTTGAGAAGTATCTGTTCATAACTGTCACCCACTTTCAGATGGGGTTTTTTTTTCTTTTTTCTTTTTTTTTTTTAACCATATACAATTTTATTTATTTATTTTTAATTTAATTTTATTTTTTATTATTATACTTTAAGTTCTAGGGTACATGTGCACAATGTGCAGGTTTGTTACATATGTATACATGTGCCATGTTGGTATGCTTCACCCATTAACTCGTCATTTACATTAGCTATATCTCCTAATGCTGTCCCTCCCAGCTCCCCCGACCCCATGACAGGCCCTGCTGTGTGATGTTCCCTTTCCTGTGTCCAAGTGTTCTCATTGTTCAGTTCTCACCTATGAGTGAGAACATGTGGTGTTTGGTTTTCAGTCCTTGCGATAGTTTGCTGAGAATGATGGTTTCCAGCTTCATCCATGTCCCTACAAAGGACATGAACTCATCATTTTTTATGGCTGCATAGTAGTCCATGGTGTGTATGTGCCACATTTTCTTAATCCAGTCTATCATTTGGATTGGTTCCAAGTCTTTGCTATTGTGAATAGTGTCACAATAAACATACATGTGCATGTGTCTTTATAGCAGCATGATTTATAATCCTTTGGGTATATACCCAGTAATGGGATGGCTGGGTCAAATGGTATTTCTAGTTCTAGATCCTTGAGGAATCGCCACACTGTCTTCCACAATGGTTGAACTAATTTACACTCCCACCAACAGTGTAAAAGCATTCCTATTTGTCCACATCCTCTCCAGCATCTATTGTTTCCTGACTTTCTTTTTTTTTTTTTTTTTTTTTTTTTGAGACAAAGTCTTGCTCTGTCACCCAGTAGCTGGGACTACAGGCACCCACCGCTACGCCCAGCTAATTTTTTATATATTTAGTAGCGATGATGGAGTTTCACCGTGTTAGCCAGGCTGGTCTCGATCTCCTGACTTCGTGATCCTCCCGCCTGAGCCTCCCAAAGTGCTGGGATTACAGGTGTGAGCCACCATGCCCGGCCTATTGTTTCCTGACTTTTTAATGATTCTAACTGGTGTGAGGTGGTATCTCATTGTGGTTTGATTTGCATTTCTCTAATGACCAGTGATGATGAGCTTTTTTTCATATGTTTGTTGGCCATATAAATGTCTTCTTTTGAGAAGTATCTGTTCATAACCTTTACCCACTTTCAGATGGGGTTATTTGTTTTTATTTTATTTTATTTTTTTACCATATACAGTTTTATTTATTTATTTTTAATTTAATTTAATTTTTATTATTATACTTTAAGTTCTAGGGTACATGTGCACAATGTGCAGGTTTGTTGCATATGTATACATGCACCATGTTGGTGTGCTGCACCTATTAACTCATCATTTACATTAGCTATATCTCCTAATGCTACCCCTCCCAGCTCCCCCCACCCCACGACAGGCTCTGCTGTGTGATGTTCCTCTTCCTGTGTCCAAGTGTTCTCATTGTTCAATTCTCACCTATGAGTGAGAACATGCGGTGTTTGGTTTTCTGTCCTTGCGATAGTTTGCTGAGAATGATGGTTTCCAGCTTCATCCATGTTCCTACAAAGGACATGAACTCATCCTTTTTTATGGCTGCATAGTATTCCATGGTTTCTATGTGCCACATTTTCTTAATCCAGTCTATCATTGATAGGCATTTGGGTTGGTTCCAAGTCTTTGCTATTGTGAATAGTGCCGCAATAAACACACGTGTGCATGTGTCTTTATAGCAGCATGATTTATAATCCTTTGGGTATATACCCAGTGTTTTTTCTTACAAATTTGTTTAAGTTCCTGCTGGGCTTGGTAGCTCTTGCCTGTAATCCCGACACTTTAGGAGGCGGAGGTGGGCAGATCATCAGGTCAAGAGATCGAGACCATCCTGGTTAACACAGTGAAACCCTGCCTCTAATAAAAATTTTAAAAAAACTAGCTGGGTGTGGTGGCACATGGCTGTAGTCCCAGCTACTCCGGAGGCTGAGGCAGGAGAATCGCTTGAACCTGGGAGGCGGAGATTGCATCAAGTCGAGATCGCGCCACTGCACTCCAGCCTGGGTGACAGAGCACGACTCCGTCTAAAAAAAAAAAAATGGTTCAAGTTCCTTGTAGATTCTGGATATTAGCCCTTTGATGGTTAGATTGCAAAATTTTTCTCCCTTTCTGTAGGTTGCCTGTTCACTCTGATGATAGTTTCTTTTGGTGTGCAGAAGCTCTTTAGTTTAATTAGATCCCATTTGTCAATTTTGGCTTTTGTTGCCATTGCTTTTGGTGTTTAGGTCATGAAGTCTTTGTCCATGCCTATGTCCTGAATGGTATTGCCTAGGTTTTCTCCTAGGGTTTTTATGGTTTTAGGTCTTACGTTTAAATCTTTAATATATCTTGAGTTAATTTTTGTATAAGATGTAAGGAAGGGGTCCAGTTTCAGTTTTCTGCATATGGCTAGCCAGTTTTCACATCACCATTTATTAAATAGGGAATCCTTTCCCCATTGCTTGTTTTTGTCAGATTTGTCAAAGATCATATGGTTGTAGATGTGTAGTGTTATTTCTGAGGCCTCTGTTCTGTTCCATTGGTCAGTATATCCGTTTTGGCACCAGTACCATGCTGTTTTGGTTACTGTATCCTTGTAGTAGAATTTGAAGTCAGGTATCGTGATGCCTCCAGCTTTGTTCCTTTTGCTTAGGATTGTCTCGGCTATATGGGCTCTTTTTTGGTTCCATATGAAATTTAAAGTAGTCTTTTCTAATTCTGTGAGGAAAGTCAATGGTAGCTTGATGGGAATAGCATTGAATCTATAAATTACTTTGGGCAGTATGGCCATTTTCATGATACTGATTCTTCCTTTCCATGAGCATGGAATGTTTTTCCATTTGTTTGTGTCCTCTCTTATTTCCTTGAGCAGTGGTTTGTAGTTACCCTTGAAGAGGTCCTTCACATCCCTTGTAAGTTGTATTCCTAGGTATTTTATTCTCTTTATAGTAGTTGTGAAGGGAGTTCACTTACGATTTGGCTCCCTACTTGTCTATTATTGGTGTATAGGAATGCTTGTGATTTTTGCACATTGATTTTGTATCCTGAGACTTTGCTGAAGTGTCTTATCAGCTTAAGGAGTTTTTGGGCTGCGAAGATGGGGTTTTCTAAATATACAATCATGTCATCTGCAAAGAGATAATTTGACTTCCTATTTGAATACCTTTATTTCTTTCTCTTGCCTGATTGCCCTGGCGAGAACTTCCAATACTGTGTTCATTATTTGCCAAGAGAGTTTCCTGTAAAAATGTTGGAGCCCTTCCTAGAGATAATATCACACTTGGTGGTCATTTTCTGTCAGTGTGGCTAGATGGGCTATTAAAGTAGCCTTACAGATACGCAGTTGGCTAATAGTACAGTAGCCCCACTTTATCCTCAGTTTCACTTTCTGATATCAGTTACCACAGTCAGTGGTGGTCCAAAAATATTAAATGGAAGATTCTAGAAATAATTCAGTTTTAAATTGCACACCATTCTGAGTAGCATAATGAAACCTTGAGGCATCCTGGCCCATCCTGCCCAGGATGTGGATCATTGCTTTGTCCAGTGGATCCACGTGGGTATCTGCTACCCACACATTAGTCACTTAGTGGCCATATCTGTTATCAGGTGGACTGTTGTGATATCACAGTGCTTGTGTTCAGGTAGTCTTTATTTTACATAATAGCCCCAAAGCACAAGAATGTCATATTGTTATAATTGTCTATTTCATTATTAGCTGTTATTGCTAATCTCTTACTGTGCCTAATTTATAAATTAAAATTTTTTCATATGTATGTATGTATTGCAAATACCATAGTGTATATAGGGTTTAGTATTATCCACAGTTTCAGTCATCCACTGAGGGGGTCTTGGAATGTATCCCCTTCAAATAAGAGGGAACTGCTGCATATGAAAAATGCTCAAGATCAGCAGGGAAATTCAAATTAAGATCACAATGAGATAATTACCTCACACCTGTTAGGATGGCTTTCACCAAAAAGACAAAAGATAACGTGTAGGCAAGGATGTGGAGGAAAGAGAACTCTTGTACAGGTAAAAAAAAAAAAAATTCTCCTGACTTTTATTTGAATTCATTATAAATTGCCTAGATCGTGATATATAATGTCCATTTATTGTTCCATTCCCTCTGTGATCACTACTTACCAAAATAGTGATTCTTCCTTATTTGAGGCCTCTGACAGAAAAAACTAGAATGAGATTTGACATCACAACCAACACATCCCCAAAGCATAGGTTAAAAACATATTGATATGGATCAATATGTATATTAAAACAGTACATATATCAAAACATTATGTTGTACATACTTTAAATATACAAATTTTTATTATAGTTTAGTAAAGCTGCAAAAAAAGAACACAATAGAGACTACTCAAATCAAAGATGGTATAAAGGTAAATGTAAAGGTCAAATTCACATAAAGAAGTGTTGCCAAGATAGGAAAATAAATAACCAAAGCCTAACCAGAACCTGGAAAAACACAAACTAGAAAATGTGGAGGGAAGGAAATATTGAAATATAAACTTCAAAAAATTCAGAAAGCTTGAAATACAAAACCAGCTTGCAATAAAGAAAAAAGTGTTAGGTTCTTTGAAACTACAATAAAAGAGACATGAGTGCCTTATCTTTTAAGCTTTCTGAAGGTATCGAATTTGCTTGGTCTTTAACACATATATCAATGTTACGTAATATTATATACATTTCTCTTAACTATCTGCCTGAGGTATGATAGTAGGAATAAATGTTACAGCCATGAATCGATTTTTAATTCTGTTTTCAAATATTGCACATGAGTGTGTGGGTTAGTGAATGGTTGGATACTGGGTGTGCTAGTCATACCATTTTTTCCTACACATTTTCATCCCCTTATACACTTTTGGTGGGAAGGTAAATTGGTGCAGCCATTATGGAAAACAGTACGGAGGTTTCTCAAAAAGTTAAAAATAGAACTACCATATGACCCAGCAGTCCCACTTCTGGGTATATATCCAAAGGAACTGAAATCAGTATGTTGAAGAAATATCTGCACTCCCATGTTCAGTGCAGCAGCATTCACAATAGCCAGGATATGAAAGCAACTTAAATTTCTATTGACAGATGAATGGATAAAGGAAATATGGTACATATCTCCAGTGGAGTATTATTCGGCCTTTAAAAAACGAAGGAAGTTCTGTCATTTGCAACAACATGAATGAACCATTTTTCCAAATTAAAGAAGCCAAACTCAGAAAGATAAATACTGTGTGGTGTCACTTATATGTGGAATCTAAAATAGTCCAACTCCTAGAAGCAGAGAGTAGAATGGTGGTTCCCAGGGGCTGTGGTTGGGGTAGGGGGAGATGGGATGATGTTTGTCAATGGATCAAAAGTTTCAGTTATGCAGAATGAATGAGTTCTGGAGATCTCAGCATGGTCACTATAGTTAATAATACTATATTATAAACTTGAAATTTGCTAAGAGAGTAGATCTTAAATGTTCACAACTCACGCATAAAGGAACTATATGAGGTGATATATTAATTCACTTGTTTATGGTAATCATTTTGTAATGTATTTGTATATCAAAACATGTTGTATGTACTTTAAATATACAAATTTTTATTAACTATGCTTTAGTAAAGTTGAAAAAAAGAATCAACACAAAATTAATAAAGTAGCCTTCCAAAATGTTTTTTTAAAAAGAGAATATGAATGAGAATGTGTAAGGGTTACATGAAGGAATCACACTCTGAATGATAGTACTTTCTCGTTTAAACTTGAGGTTAAAATTGTAGAGGAACTGGTGAAAGGTGTTTGGGCTGGAGCACACCTGCTCAGTCAGAATTTTCAGTTAGCACAAGGTAATTTCCAGTTTGAAGTACCCCTGCTAGGTAGGTCTGCCCCACTGAGGCAGTGGGGGAGGGAGATGCACAGATGGCTTGCACAGGTCACCAAGAGATGAGGAGAAGCTTGTGCGCAGCAACATTATTTGTAGCAGCCAAAGCCTAGAGCCAATCCAAATGCCCATCAGCAATAGAACAGATAAATTATGGTGTGTACATAAGATGGATTATTATCTACAATGAAAACACAGGATCAGTTACATAAGACAATGAGTGAAAGAAGTCAGACACGAAAGAACATATACTCTAATTTCATTTATTTAATTGAAAAACCAGACAAAACTGATCTGTGGTGTTAAAGCAGAATGCGGTTACTTTGGGGGAGGGGAGGCTATCATGGGAGGGGCACAAAGAGGACTTCTGTGGGTTGGTAATGATATTCTTCCTGTTGTCTGTCTCTTTGTCCTCGGGGCTCCTTCCTCTGTCATCACTTCTCTCTCTGTGCACTCCACAAAGACGCATGCATTCAGTTCTTCTGAACACATCTCAATTGTTATCCCAGACTTTTCTCTCCTAACCTCAAGACAAGCATTTCAAAAAGTCTTCAGAACAGTAATCTCCCCAGATACTCTGGGGGAAAGGGAAGGAAGAAAGCCAGGTTCATAGTCAAGTAATTTTGGGAAATACACTTCTTCACTTGGAAATTCACAGTGTACACATGTTAAAGGCTTCTGTTTAATTGTGCTTAGCCAAATGTCTCTGCAACATCTTTTTCCCGGGAGTCTTTGATTTTGCCCTTTCACAGTCCCTGTGGCCCTAGTGGAACCTACTTTGGGGACGACTGCTTCTGACCCTTTCAGCCTCCCGTCTCATGCACACCTTCCTCTTCCCTACTCAGCTGGCTCCCTCACCCACCGCCAGCCTGCCTGATTTCTACTCCCCTCTGTGGCCCTTAGCAGCAGTTCGTATTAGGTTTCCTAAACATCCTGAGCAGAACCAATCCTTGCCTCATCCCGTAGAATAGCTCTGCTGTGCTTTATATTGCCTTTTATTTACCTGTGTACTTATGGGAACCAAGCTAGGTAAAAAATGAAGGACTGGGCTCCCATGCTGTCCTCAGTATGTTGCTCTCCTAGCAGGTGCTTCACTGAATTGTGTATAGCTGTTATTTGCCTCTCCTCGCCTACCTCACATACCGCGCCTCATCTCTCTCAGGGAGAAAAGCTCTCTTTGATTTTATAGCCCAAGCGCTTAACTATAGGCTCAGTCTGGACCTGGAGCTAGATGGCCTCAGTTCAAATCCAGGGTGCATCACTTAGGAGCCATATGACACTGAAAAGCTATTTAACTTCTTTGGCATCAGTTTTCTCACTGGAAAATGAAAACAATAGCCTCTTCTTCATTGGGTTGGTGAGGGGACTTTATGAAGAAATGCTTGTACAGCACTTAGAAGAGTGCCTAGCACAGAGTGAGAACTCCATAAATGTGAGCTTTTATTGTTTTATTACATAATAGTAGACAGATAGATGGACAGATAGGTGAGTAGATTGATGACAGACCTGTGTAATCCCCTATTCTTGGCTAACCATATCTGCTAGTGTTGGCTGAATTGAAATCTAGTGAAATGCCCTTTTTTTTTTTTTTTTTTTTTTGAGATGGAGTCTCACTCTGTTGCCTAGGCTGGAGTGCAGTGGCACTGTATTGGCTACCTGCAACCTCCATCTCCTGGGTTCAAGCAATTCTCCTGCCTCAGCCTCCTGAGTAGCTGGGATTACAGGCACCCACCACCATGCCTGGCTAATTTTTATATTTTTAGTAGAGACGAGAGTTCACCGTGTTGGCCAGGCTGGTCTCGAACTCCTGACCTCAGGTGATCCACCCGCCTCAGCCTCCCAAAGTGCTGGGATTACAGGTGTGAGCCACCGTACCCAGCCATGCCTTTTTAAATATATACCTAATTCTAACACTGGGCAAATAAGAGAAAAGTATCTCACAAGATATAGTGATATAGTATCTCATTATATGTTGTTTTGTAAAGTAGTTCTTGGCAATAGACGGGAAATTTGATAGTTTGTCTTCTCTTTCTACTCTCCGATAGTTACCTCCATCTCTACTTCCCTATGAATTTTCCTTAATTGTTCTTAACAGCAAAATGGTATTCAGTTGATATCCTTTACCCTGCTTTGTTGAGAACATTAGCAGTAAAACAATGTAAACAGTCATGACAGAGTCATTGGCCTTTCTAATTCTGAATGAATCTGCAGATCAGTTTCCACGACACTTGTTTACATCCAAGTATAGTGATATTTTCCATTCCTTAGAAATTTGCTTTTTCATTTAGGCAAACCTCTTTTGCATAAATATTCACCTGGAAGAGAATAACTCGGCCGAGTTTGGTATTTTTTATCTGGGATGAAGAATAAAACATGTCGAACCCGTCTCTACTAAAAATACACACAAAAAAAATTAGCCGGGCGTAGTGGCGGGCGCCTGTAGTCCCAGCTACTCGGAGAGGCTGAGGCAGGAGAATGGCGTGAACCTGGGAGGCGGAGCTTGCAGTGAGCCGAGATTGCACCACTGCACTCCAGCCTGGGCGACAGAGCGAGACTCCGTCTCAAAAAAAAACAAACAAACAAAAAAAACAAACAAAAAAAACAACAACAACAAAAAAAAAACACAACATGTCACTTATTTAACGTTTCTAACTTACAAAAAGAGAAATGTGTGTGCTTCTCTTCCTTATATGCAGGCGCCTCGTTCAGAGGCTGTCACTGTCCTCGGCTCTCTGGTCTGCTTTCCAAATACCTACCAGGAGATTCCTTTACTGCAGTCAGTGCCAGAAGTAAATGAGGCCATTACAAGAACTGAAGATGTCAAGGTACATAATGCATTTGACTGTATCTCAAGTTTAGCACTTTTTATAATTCTAGATGTATGATTATCTCTTCCATTAGTGTATATTAATCTGCTTATTCCTGAAGTTTTGCTGTATCTTTTAAATGTTTCAGTAGTTGTTTCTAGAAGGCTATTCATGGGCTATACATGTGTTAAATTCAGAGTATATTGCAGTTAGACCTTACAGCTGTAACTATAGCAGGTGTTTACGTGCTTATTGGGCCTAGGGATCATAATCATGTAGTGAATTACCCTTTGTAATAATTTTATTAGCTTAATTAACTACATTAGTGCCTCAAGTTAATTTATAAGAAATAATGGAAATAAGCCAAATATTCAATCCCCTTGTTGGCCTGATTAAATACTACTAATAATTTGAGATTCTAAATTATTTATTGGAGAATAAAAGTAAGCATTTGTTCTCCCCTCAGCTGACTTTGAGATAAACAAATGCTTTTAGAATCCCAGAATCAATCAAACTATAAAACATAATTACAGTATATAATTCAGTGTACAACATACAATTCAATTAAAGTAAAAGAAAACCAAGATTTTCCTATCTGGAAGTCTCATTTGCTTTATACCAGAAGCGCTCTACTGCCGCAGGCTGAGTGGCCTAGGGAGGCCGTGTGGAGACCCCCATTCTCCACCACCCACTCCCCCGAGCCCAGTGTTCTTCTCCCCCCAGGCTCTCACTCATAGATGAGCTCTCTGAGCTCCCTGGTTGAACTTCAGTAGCTCCTGGCTGCCTGGAACATGGTCAGAACATGTGGGAAACCAACTATGACACAAAGTTTTTATTTTACTTAATTTTGTGTTTTTAGCATTACCTCATAAATATTTTACTGAAGAATGCCACAGAAGAACCAAATGAATGTGCAAGGTAAATGTTGAATAAGAGGTAAACTATTTTAGAATTTTAAGATACACATTTATGTGTAAGTAGTTAATGTTACAAAAGAAAACACTTATTCTTTCACATAGCTCTTATACAGACTGAAAAGTATAGGAAGAATGATGCCAGGAAGATGCTTTGCATGATTATTTAAAAAGGTGTCATTATTAAGTAAAAATTGTAAAGTGCAGAGGAGTATACATAGTATACTATTTTGTGTGAGAAAAAGCAAGATTACAAATATAATCATGTATCCTCTGATATTTTCAAGAAGAAAGAAAATGAAAATATAAACCAAATATTTATAGAAATGATGTATGTGTAGGGTAGTGACTCTCAACCAGTGATGATCTTTTACACCAGGAGACATTTGGCAGTGTCTGGAAACATTTTGGCTGCTTCTGCCAGGCATCTGAGGTTGCTAGCAACCTATGATCAAGATATATGAGGTTTTCTGGGCCACTTACGTGATGAAAAGTTTCTGCCTCTCCTCCCAACGTGAAGACCAAAGCTGGGAATGCTAAAGGAGGGGAACACCTGTCTCTGATCCTCAATTTCAAACCCCATAAGGTCGCCAGAAGCCCAGCTCAGCCTCTTACTCCCTCCTAGGAACGGTTCATGCTCTGCTCCCTCTGTAGTCTCATTCCAAGACAGCAGCCCATCATTCATCACTGCCTTACCAGCTATTTGATGATTTTAAGTGTTTTTTCTCTTGTATTTTGTCTAATTTCTTTGGTTATCTTCAGTAGATGGGTTAGTTCAAATTTCCTAGTCTGCTTTTACCAGAAGCTAAACTGATAATAATTTGCAAATATTAAGCTAACATTGCATTTTTGGATAACCTCAACTTGGTTTATGTGATACCAGACTTGGTTTGGCTAATACTTTGTTCAGGAAAGTTGCTTTTATATTGATGGCCTATAACTTTTCCTTCCTCATCCTTCCCTTATCAGGTTTGATTATAATTTTATAAAGTCTCACAAAATGACTTAAGTACTATTTCATTTTCTTTAATCAGAAAGGGTTTTTACAAAATTAGAGTTAATATTCTTGAGTATTTAGTAGACCTTGATGGTAAAACTACTTAGGTCCAATATTTTCTTGATGAGCAGGTTAACCACTGACTCACTCTTCAGTGATTTTAGGACTATTAAGGTTTTCTTCTTCTACGTTTTTATTTTTTGACAGTACTGATAAACCAAACTTTTCTAGGAATTTGCCTGTTTCACCTAAATTTTAAAATATACTGGTATATGAGTTATGAGTTATCTCTATTATCTTTTTTTTTTTTTTTTTTTGAGATGGGGTCTCACTCTATCGCCCAGGCTGGAGTACAGTGGCGCAATCTCGGCTCACTGCAAACTCCGCCTCCCGGGTTCACGGCATTCTCCTGCCTCAGCCTCCCGAGTAGCTGGCACTACAGGTGCCTGCCACCACGCCCGGCTAATTTTTTTGTATTTTTAGTAGAGACGGGATTTCACCATGTTAGCCAGGATGGTCTCAATCTCCTGACCTCATGATCTGCCCGCCTCAGCCTCCCAAAGTGCTGGGATTACAGGCATGAGCCACCGCGCCCGGCCATCTCTATTATCTTTTATCTCTTTCACTTCTGTGGTTACATCCACTTTTAAATCTCTGACACGTTTTGTGTATCCTCTGATTTTTTAACTAGTCTTGCCAAAGATTTGTCAATTTTATTAGTCTTTTCAAAGACGAGACTTTTGTCTTTGTTCAACTTCTCTATTTTATATTTGCTTTTCCCACTCTCTGCTCTTTTCTATCCTTCCTTTTACTTTCTTTACAATCTTACCTTTAAGGTTATATATTATTTTCTTAACCTTTAAGGTTATATATTTAGTATATTAATTTCTCCTTTACAGATACAAACATTTAAGACTATATGTTTATTGCTAGTTACTACTTTGTCTGAATTCTATAGGTATCTTTTTGTTACTGATGTCTTAGTTAATTGCATTGTGGATCAAAATGTCTTACAGCAGTCTTTGAAATTGTTGAAATTTCTTAATGACCCACTAGGTAGTCAGTTTTTGTCAGTATCCCATATAAACTTGAAAAAAATGTATGCCCTGTTCTTTGTTGGGCATAGTCTTCTAATTATGTTTATTAAATTTTTTAAATCCTGGGCTTCAAATATTCTGTATCCTGTCTGATTTTTTTCATCAGCTTGATCACCTTCTGGAAGAAAAATGTTAAAATCTCCTGCTATTATGGTGTGTTTATGTATTTCTCCTTATATACTGTCAAATTTTGCTTTATATATTTTGAGGCTATGTGATTAGTTGCATAAAAGTTTAGAATTGTCCTATATAGTGAATCAAATATTTTGTATTTTTGTAGTGACTCTTTATTTCTAAGGAGGATTTTTTTTTATCTTAAAGACCACTGGTTTAGTTATTGTTAAATAATACTTTCTATTCTTTTTAATTAACCTTTTTATATTCTTCTTTTAGATGTCTATGCAAAAACTGTATATATCCAGATTTTATAATTTTATCCCATCCCATCTTTATTTTTTAACTGAAGCTTTAGATTCATTTTCGTTTGTTATAATTACTGATCTGTTTGGATGTACTTCTTTTATCGTATGTTATACTTTATTTTTAAAGGGAAAGAAAGATCCTATTAAAAATAACATATAATATTTCTTTTATTTCTCCTTTATCTTGCCTTCATTTCCCCATCCCGTTTTTCTTTCTTTCTTTCTTCTTTTTTTTTTTTGGATTTTTTTTTCCATTCTATTTATTACCTCAGTTATTTTTAAATCATAGGCTCCCTTTCCTTCTTGTAGAGGTTCTACTAGATATTTGAACATGCATACTTACCAAGCCTACAGCTAGTCTCTTGTTACTCTCTTCCTGAACAGTGCATGTTCCTCAGAACATAATTCCCTGATTTTGCTCCTGCCTCACTGAACTTTCTCCTTTCTGTCCCTTTTGCTGACTTCTCCTCCTCTACCTAATCTCTGATGAATGTGAGAGTGACTCAGGGTTTAGGGCTGGGCCTGTTCTCCCTATGACTTCCTGGGCACTCTTAATCTGATCAGCCTTTAAATACTATCTTCTTGCTAATTTATTTACCTGTCTCTTCCGTGAGCCCCTTTTATATTCAGACTTATATATTAAACTGCCTACTTGACATCTCAACTTGAATGTTTTAACACAACCATAACTAGAGTCTCCTTCTGACCCCCCGAGCTGACTGTCCCTCAGATTTCATCTCACCACGTGGCCCCACCGTTCCCCCAGGTTTTCAGTTCAGAAATTTAGAGAAAACCCTTGATTTCTTCTTTTTCCTACACCTACTGCATCTAAACCATCAAGTCTTGGCAATTCTTCTTCCTCTCTCTTTCTTTTGTGTAGAAAACCAAATTTCTGTGGAGTTAAAAACAGAATAGAAATGTATATAGCATGGTCGGCTTTCTGTGAAGAATATCTGGTCCTAGCACATTGTTTAGAAGAATTAACAGTGAAATTTATTTTGAAAGTTATATTTAAATATACTTTAAAATAAAATATAGCATTTGTTTTATGTTTGTGGTAGGTATTATGCATATTATGGCAAAGAAAACAATTACAAACACAATTTTTGACGGTTTTCTCAGATTTATGTTTTTTATTCTTCCTCAAAAATATCTTGAAACAGTAAAATGTAATAATCTATTAGTTTCAACAAAACTAAGTGATATATATGGGCTGTGACAATTAACAGAAAATATGCCATTTGTTTAATTAAATATTTAAGTACTAAACCGTTATCAATATTTCTATTTGTCCTGAAAATTGGCCTATTGAGGGTTCTTTATCTTTTCTTTCAAGAAGACATTCTGCTAATAGATCTATAATTTTTGCTATTTTGTATAAATAGATTTAAAGTGTTTTTTTATTTGAAAATAATGAGAAAGTATATTAAGTTTCATGAGAGTTTTCCTCTGCTTTCTTCTTTTTAAAAAGATGCATTGCCGTTTGCTCCCTTGGAGTCTGGATATGTGAAGAGCTTGCACAGTGTACAAGCCACCCTCAGGTGAAAGAGGCCATCAATGTGATAGGAGTAACTCTGAAGGTATTACCAGTTTGTAGTGCTGATTGGATATTAAGCCATATCTGAGGCATTTAACAGTTTGAGTTTGAATTAGCCCCATCTTTTTTATCCCCCAAATGACAGAGGGATTGTGATTCCCATTGCATGTGCTGTGAGGCTCCCAGGAGGGGCACCGACGGATGCTCCCCTGCTGGCAGCTGCAGCCTGGCCACCAGTGTCTCGAGTGTTCCTGGACCAGTGGCCAAATGGGTTCCTCTGGTGGCTGGGAAGCTCCTGTCACAAAGAGGACACCTGTCACCTGTTGGTGGGGGTGACAAGAGAGTGGAGTCTCGTGCTCTGGCCTCTTCAGCAGGCCTGGGAGAGGCCTCCACACCTTCCAGTTAGGCCCCTCAGTGTTCACCATCCCGCTGAATCTTGGGCACTTTAAGGACATCTTTGTCTCTTTGTTTTGTTAATGAGAAGAAGAACTGCCATTCACTGGGCACTCACACTAGGCCAGAGTAATGGCGAACTCTAAATACTTCTGTTAATCTTCAAGACAGCTCTGCAAGATAGATGTTGCAATTTCTGTTTTATACCAGAGGAAATCAAGGCTCAGAGAAATTAGGTCACAAGCCCGAGGCCACACAGGTATAAGTGATGGAACCAGCAATAAAAGCAGATCTGTGTGGTGTTAAAGACATGCTTGAGGCCGGGCGCGGTGGCTCACGCTTGTAATCCCAGCACTTTGGGAGGCCGAGGTGGGCGGATCATGAGGTCAGGAGATCGAGACCACGGTGAAACCCCGTCTCTACTAAAAATACAAAAAAATTAGCCGGGCGTGGTGGCGGGCGCCTGTAGTCCCAGCTACTTGGAGAGGCTGAGGCAGGAGAATTGCTTGAACCCGGGAGGCGGAGCTTGCAGTGAGCCGAGATTGCGCCACTGCGCTCCAGCCTGGGCCACAGAGCGAGACTCTGTCTCAAAAAAAAGACATGCTTGAACTTTCACAGGTGCTGTTAGGCTGCCTCTAAACTA
Organism: Hylobates moloch; assembly: GCF_009828535.3. NCBI lineage: Eukaryota > Metazoa > Chordata > Mammalia > Primates > Hylobatidae > Hylobates > Hylobates moloch. The sequence continues at coordinate 40,757,632 of NW_026652296.1, forward strand.
GAGCTCAAATCCTGCGGGGCCCTTTCCTAGGTCCTGCTTGGAAATGGTGGTAATAAATAGCATTGCCATTATCACACTTACGGAACCGGTGAGTGCCTGGTCTCTGCCAGGCGCTGTGCTGAGGGTTTTGTGGAAGTTCTTAGTTCAGGGGTAAGTGTCCTCAGTTTACTGGTGGAAGAACTGAGGTGCAGGAGCATTAAGGAACTTGTTAAAGGCTCTAGAAGACCACCTCACTTAGCCAAAGTTCAACCCCTGAACCATCCACCTAACACCAGCATTCAGGCTGCTGCATGCCCTTCTGTGCCACCTGCCACACGCAGCTATAATAGCAACAGCACTTACAGCTGACGCCTGAGACTGTCGCCATCAGGCCAGCAACAGCCGCTGTACCACCCTTTGTGAATTATCTGCTTCTGCCCATAGGATGACCAGCCAGTGCTGTCTCCCACCCTTGATTTGGCGTCTGGCCCCTGCTTGACCAAACTCAATGCCTCCTGTTCCCCAAGTACACCCTCTGACCACCCCCATTGCCTCATACTCCGCCATTTCTCCTCCACAGCACCTGGGAGTGGAGGTGGGGGTGGTGGTTGTATTATGGGAGCTGGAAAAACACTTGCTGCTGATCCCTGTGATGAGGAATGGAAAAATTATCCAACCATAATATCACAGAAGAGTGTCCCTCCAGCCAGAGCAGGGTGCTGATCCCTGACCTTTGTCGGCAAGTTTAATCCTCAGAGCTGCCCTGTGAGGGGAAATGTCAGTGCCACCTACACTTCACAAGTGAGGTAGATGAGCTGACTAGGAACCGAAGGAGCTTGCCAAAGCCAAACCCAGAACACTCTGGCCACATGTGTGGAGTTTTGCACAACTGAGGTGTGTAGGATACCTCCTGACTCCCAAAGCCATGGAGAAATATTTACTTATAATTTATTAGAGTGAAAACAAGTTGGCTATGAATTATAGATCAATGTAGATCCCAATTCATTTTTAAATACCCTTTTTCAATTCTAAGATCTGTTTTTAAATTTTTCTTTTTTCTTAAATCTAGATGTATATAGTTAATGTAAGGTGGTTCCCCCATCTCTACTCCTTACGTGGAAAAACGGTTAATAACTCAGTGGTGTGTTAGACTGAAGGAGATAGACACACACAGACACACAGAGTCACGCATCGCATAGTGATGGGGATACGTTCTAAGAAAAGTGTCGCTAGGTGATTGCATTGTTGTGTGAACATCATAAAGAATATTACAGAAACCTATATGGTTTCTGGACTGTGCGGGATGGCCTGTTGCTCTGAGATTATAAACCTGTACAGCACACTACTATACTAAATACTATAGGAACTGAATATTCAATTGGCACACAATGGTAAGTACTTGTGTATTTAAACATATCTAGACATAGAAGAGGTACAGTAAAAATATGGCACTATAAGCTTATGGGACTAGCGTTGTATATGCGGTGCTTACCAAATGTTTCCAAAACATATTTAGGAGGTACATGACTGTATATATATTTCTATATAATATAGGAAAGAGATAGAAATTGATAACAGAGTAGAGGGATAGATATTCTTTCTGCAACTTTTCTATAATTATGGGGGAGAATATAAGACACCAGAAAAACAATGCGGTTACCACATATTGAGCTCTCACTCTGTCCACTATCCCAGCATAGCATGGAGATTGTCCTGTTGAATCCTCCCCCCTCTAGATAGCAGCAAAAGAGAAGAGGACTGAGGAAGGTCAAAGAACTGACTCCAGCTTGAATTGCTAAGAAAGCAGAGGGATCAGGATGCAGCCAAGTTGTTCTGTCTTTAACCATTATTAATAACAGGAAACTCATTGTCTTAAGTCCCGGTCTCTGAGGACACCTCCCTCCCCACTTCCCTCCTCTCCTGCCTCCCTCTAGTTTCCGTGTTGCTGTGGCAACTGGGTTGTTTTACCTAAGGACGTAGCACATAAATCGAAGAACTGAGGACTGGGAGGGAAGGAGTTGCTACAAGGAATGAGGAGAACAACCACCACTATGAGAACAGAGGACTCTAGGAGGCTTTGGGGCTCTGCCAGGAGGGAGAGAAATGGAGAAAGAGGAGGCAGTGGGGGCCTTGGCCCCACCCCCAGCCCAGCCTCAGCCTGCTTTGTGGGTAGCAGAGAGTGCAAGCCCTGGCAGGGCTTCCTGCTTTACAGGCTCCACGTAAAGCCAGCACCACCTCTCTTGTAAGAACCCTTCAGAAATGCCCTGCAAGGGTGACCTAGGTACGCCCATGAATGTGCAGAGCATTCCACTCAGCAAGGTGTTGGTTGGCTGGTTTGTTTATGGTGGGGTAGCAGATGGATAGCAGGCATGGGGTGGTTGGGGGAGGTGGTTCTAAGCCACAGCCATACTCACCAACTCTTGTGAGCTGCCCAGCCCTGCTCCTTCTCCCACCTCGGTCTTCTGAGATATGACTGACTTTCCTCCTTCTCCTTACCCCTCTGTTGTTTCTGGCTTTGAGTCCTGCCAGCTGTACTTCCTGAATGCCAATTGAATGCCCGTGGTCCGTCCCACCCACTGCCCAAGTCCATCCCTCACACACTCACCCTGCCAATACTGAGCCTCCTGATCAGAGTCACGAGTCCTAGACTGGCCCCCACAGATTACTGTTCATACCGCTGTCAGAGGGATCTGTCCACGCACAGGCTGACCAGTGCAGCCCACAGGCTGGAGCACTCAGCATGGCACTCTGTCGGTGCTCTATGACTATATGCTGGAGAAGTGAGAGAGCAAATGAATGGCTTATTTCATCTCCACCATTCCCCACCTCTTTCATTACATGTCAGTAACACCACCCTGCCTGCGGCCCCTTGTATCCGACCGACCTTTCCAATCTTGGTGCCTGGGCCCTGCCACCCATACCTGGAAGGAGACCCCACATCCCCCCTGCATTCTTTCAGGCACAGCTTAGCTCTCCTCTCCCTCCACGATGCCTTCTCTCTGCCTGTTTTCCTCCAAGCCTCATGTCCCACTCCTGTCTGCCCATAGCTTTTGTGTCTTGTCTGTTGGCTCTCATAATTTTCCCTTGTCTGTTTCCAGCTTCTTGAGTTCAGAGCTTTGCCAGCCTTATGTTTCCACCTGGTGACTCTGCCACTGTGGTGCAGCAGCAACACACACAGTGCCCACTCATGTTCTCCCACTCTCTCAGAGTTTCATCTTCATCTTAGGCACACCACGCACATCCTTAAGGGGGCCATGCTAGACATTAACCATTACAGTGGTGAACAATATATGCAGGAAAATAACAAACAAAAAGGTCAGCGCTGATAGCCTGTAATGCTGTGAAGGAGATCTAATAGGGGAATAGGATGAAGCTGAAGAGCTGAGGGGGTGGGCTACCACCCAGCTCTTGGCAGGGGGGGTGTGGTGGCCTCAGGGAGGAGATGACATTTTGTGCCACAATTTGAAAGGTGTAACAATGCAAACCACATGCAGACCTGGGGATTAAGTGTTCCAAGCAAAGTTGGGGAAGGAGCAGGTGCAAAGGCCATGGGGCAGGAGCAAGCCAGAGTGAGAGATGGAACAAGGCCAGTGGAAATTTGGTCATCTGGGATGTGGGGTCTCTGTGGCCAGGGAAGGCTGTGAAGAGCCCCTGAGTGCAACGACTACAGCCCTGGGTTTAGCTAGTGCCTCTCAGGTAGGGGTAGTCAGTAACTGTTTATTCTGTAGAATTAAAAAACCTTTCCCTTATCTTCTTCCTTGTTCTGTACATTTGTCACTGGGGCACTAAACGTTGATGATGGTCTGCTTCATGTGGCTTAGAGTGAGGTGTCCCTATACTAGGGTCAGTGACGAACCTTTCCTGCTGTAGATAATGAGATATGGATAATGGTGTAGCCGCATGTTCTGGCCAGGGAGGAAAGCAGAGGGTGCCCTTATCCCTTCTATGCTCTCCCAGCATGAAAAAGTAAGACCTTGAAGGTGCTGCCCTTAGACATGCTGCTTCACAATCAATGGAAGCATCCAGCCCTTGGTGGTGACTTGAGACGCATGCCAGCCTCAGGAAACATACTCAAAATAATTGAGTATACCATAATTCATTAGTTATCTTCTCCTACACTCTAATTTTACACATTCTTAGTATGTTATACATGTAGGTCAAGTTTTATTTCATAGGATAGAAAGCCATTTGATCAATCCCTGTTTCTCCATGTGTTAAAATGAAAATAACATCTACCTTGCAGAGCTGTCAGTGAAGATTTATCAGTGAGAGAATGAGTAAAATCCTTGTAAAAGGTTCAGCGTACGGGGGTACATTTTAATTTTCTCTAGTTGTCAAAAATATGATTTATGTGAGCTGAATAAGAAATTTGAAATTATGGTTTTAATTTCCAAATGAGTAAATGAAAGCTCCTTGTTCCTGTGGAACGTTATGTAAATTAACACAGTGAGGCTAGAGAAGGGGCAGTTTTAAAATGGTGATGTGACGATGTCTAAACTCTCTGGTAATGGGACATATTTTTCATCAATTTGAGGCAAAACAGATAAATGTAATCTATAAGGAACTGAGAAGAAATAACTATTTTGTCCTTTTAAGAATGATGCACCTGTTAAGTTATGTGTCTGCTTTGGGATTCGGTTTCCTTTTATAGTTTCCCAACAAAATCGTGGCCCAGGTAGCTTGCGATGTGCTTCAGTTGCTGGTTTCCTACTGGGAGAAGCTTCAGATGTTTGAAACCTCTCTGCCTCGGAAAATGGCAGAAGTAAGTCTTTTTTTCTGTAATACTAAAACATAGGCATTTCCTTTTTACTGTATTTGGTATTTAATTAATTATAGATATTCAAATAATTGTTAGAGAACCGACTATTAAATTGCCACAAGTCACTCGTTTTAAGATTAAGTTAGACTGGTTCTTCTCAGCTGTGATTTCAGGCACTATGTAAGGAAGCCAGCAGTATTCCAGACAGAGGCTTATACTTGGGGAGTTTGAAAGGCAGGCACGACCACAACAAAGAGACCTTTTGTAGATTGGGCTTCATTCATCAAGAGCAATTTGGATGGTGCCAACAAGGAGTAGGCAGCTGGTTATGATGCCCTCCATGAGGGGTGGAGGGGGGCAGCTGTTGCGTAAAACAGAAGTCTCTCCCAGACTAAAGCCCTGGACCACACTTTCTGCCCTAGCATGATTACCGGCTGTAATGAGATTGCTACCACGATAACCTTTGTGGGGGTAACTGGTAGGAGAGAGGGGTGGAAGGAATAGGAAGAATCTTCTCAACAGTCATATCCTGAAGGCCACTTGCATCCAAGTGTGCTTTGCCTGTACACAAGCAGGCAGCTTCACCCCCGTAGGTGTCCATGGGATAAGGCACTTCTACTGATTTTTATAGCTGCACTTTTAAAACATGCCCTGTTCTTATACATCCAGTGGTAACTCTTCGAGGAAACTTGATTTGTCTCCATGAGGTATTACAAAGAGAGAGAAGAAGTGATATTGATTTATTTTCTCTCAGCCCTAGACAGATTTCACTGGAAAGATCACTTTGTTCTCTCAGAGATACAATAAAAGGCACAAGTGATTTTTGACCTTAAGTAACCTAGAGTGAAATGGAGTTTGGACATGGGAACATAAAGTGCTCTGAAATGGAAAGTAGGGTTTTGGGGTGACGATGTAATTTATCATCTAAATGGGACCGCTTTTGAGAATAAAGGGGGTGCTGTTTACACCAGGACAGCAGGTGGAGACGTAGGGTAATTTACAATAAAACTAAAATGGGAGCATTTTCATAATTATTTTTGGAAGTATTTTTTTACTTCACTATGAAAACTGTGGAAACATGTTCAGAATTATGTGACTGCAGAGAGAAGTACTCTTTTCTCTGCCTTCCCTCCTAATTTTTCAACCAGAAAAGTAGAGTAGAAACTGGATGTGGCCCCATTGTCTTTCCCTAATTTTCAAGATCACCACACAGCTGGCCCTCTGCTTTGTATCACCTTTCTCTGGTGAGTTGGCACCAAGCTGGGTTTAGTTGCAAGGCCATCGTGGGACTCCTAACATAGGCTTACAAAGGCTTACAAATATGGTCTGTTTGATTGGGGATTTATCTTTTATGCAGATCCTTGTGGCCACAATTGCTTTTCTTTTACCAAGTGCAGAGTACTCCTCAGTGGAAACAGACAAGAAGGTAGGTGGCACATTAAGTTTTTCCTAGAGTTTTTTTATTTTAACGTAAGGTAAAATGATAAATAATGTTACAACTAGTGATATCCTTTGTAATATCCTTCTCTATTGGCCTTAACAGTCTTTTTTGTGAAAATGCTACTTATTTATTTATTTACTTACTTACTTATCTACCTATCTAGCACCTGCATGTCCACTGAATACTGTGTGTAGGGACAATTCTCTTATTATTACATGTAGTGAGATTTAAGAGACTGCAGCATAAGTTACGGGGCATGTTCTTCTTCCAGTTTATTGTGTCCTTGCTACTCTGCCTCTTGGACTGGTGCATGGCATTGCCCGTGAGTGTCCTTCTCCACCCCGTGTCCACGGTGGTCCTAGAGGAGCAGCATTCGGCCAGAGCCCCCTTGCTGGATTATATCTACAGGGTGAGTCTCCACCTGGGCCTGGGGGAATGGAGTGTGGGTTTATATGCCAGAGAACCACCAAAATATGTCTTATGCATGTACTTATTTGTCATTGCCCTTTTGAAAAGGATTTATGGTGGCTTAAACATTTTCTTAAAAAGTAAATAACTTGGCTGGGCGCAGTAGCTCACGCCTGTAATCCCAGCACTTCGGGAGGCTGAGGCGGGCAGATCACAAGGTTAGGAGATTGAGACCATCCTGGCTAACATGGTGAAACCCTGTCTCTACTAAAAGTACAAAAAATTAGCCGGGCATGGTGGTGGGTGCCTGTAGTCCCAGCTACCCCGGAGGCTGAGGCAGGAGAATGGCATGAACCTGGGAGGCAGAGTTTGTAGTGAGCCGAGATCTCACCACTGCACTCCAACCTGGGTGACAGAGCGAGACTCCATCCCAAACAAAAAAAAAAGTAAGTAACTTAAGGACTGAAAGCAGAACAGATGTAAAGAAGCAGTGGTTACCAAGTTAAAGATGCATGATCTTTAAACAACTGCAGTTTCATCAGAATTCTTCAGTTTTCATGGTACATGTTCTATGTCTACTTAAAGAACTGTTCATATTATAGGGATATCTATATCCCTATCCCTAGGGCAAATGGCTTCTTTTAAAAAGATTAATTTATTTTTGTTGATACATATTAGATGTACATATTTTCAGGGTACATTTGATAATTTAATACATTCACGTAATCAAATCAGGGTAATTGGGATGTCTGTCTTAAATGTTTATCTTTTCTTTATGCTAGGGACACTAGAATTATTCTCTTCTAGCTATTTTGAAATCTACAGTTGATTATTGTTAACTACAGCCACCCTACTAATCTATAGAATGCCAGGTCTTATTTCTTTTTTCTATTTGTATACAGCATTAGTTTGACAAAATCTGTTTATCAAAGGAAGAAAAAGGTTTAATGGTCTTAGTAATCGTTTTGCCTCAAAAAAATCTTAAGAAATGAATTAAGGAACTATGTCACATCAAAGTAATTAGCTTCATCATTTTTATAACATTTAAAATATTCTTAGTTAACCCCCCATCCCTTCCCCCTACACACATACACACTGATGACTAGGTGTGGCATTTGCTCTGGATTGCTTATAATATCCTTCTGTAATTTGTCTTAACAGTGTCTCTCAAACCTTGGTTGTTTGTTTGGCATTTGCATGTCCACTGAATAATTACTGTTATGGAGGGAAAATTCTGTGGTTTATTCTTTTAGTAAGAAACCTTTAATAATAAAGAAGAGTCCAAGTCACCTGATTACTTTGTTGCCTTATTTTTAAAAGTATTACTTTAAAAAAAAAACAAAATCACCTAATTGTGGTTGAAATTCTACTAAAAAGTATTTGTATATTCTTAAGTGGTTTCTTCAGTAGTCAAAGATTTTAATAACTATATTAGGATTCATTAAATACTTCTGTTGTTTTTGTGGCTTATAAACCTGTACAGAGCTTAGTTTGGGCCAACTGCATTAGCCACAATCACTTATGTAAATCTCTTTTCTGAGTTCTTTCTTTTCTTAAAGATTTCTCTTAAAATTGCTTTACCACTATAAAAGTCACCTCATAGTAAAGATTCATAAATTTACTAAATAACTGTTTGTTTTGTATTTTAAAAGTAAACTTTTTATTGAAGTATAATATGCTTCCAGAAAACTGCATCAGTCTGTAAGTGAAAGCTTGATGAATTTTTACCAAGTGAGCATGCTTGTAAAATCGGAGTCCGGATCAGGAAACAGAACGTTCCTGGCATCCTGGAAGCCTTCTCTGTGCCTCCCCGTAGCCACTGGCCCCATACCCATGTCCGGGGATAGCCGCTATCTTGTGTAACAGAGCAGAGTAGTTTTGCCTGTTTTGAACTTTATACAAATTGAGTCATACAGTATGTCCTCTTTTGTCTGACATCTTTTGCTCAACATTATTTTTGAGTGATTTATTCAAACCGTTGTGAATAGTTGCAGATTTTTCACTCTTGGTGATATATAGTATTACACAGAATAAACCACAATGTATTTATCCCTTTTACTGTTCATAGACATTTGGATAGTTAGAGTTTTGGACCAATAAAATGTGAATATTCAAGTTTTTTTTTTTTTTTTGTACATATACGTTTGCATTTCTGTTGGGTGTATACCTAGGAGTGAAGTTGCTAGAATACATGTATTCTGCCTTATTGGTGAACACCAAATAATTTTCCAAAGTAGTTGTGCTAGTTTACACATAACATGTGGTTTTAATGTGCATTTCCTACATTTATTGTATTTTGGCTACTAGAAATTAATTCAGTGATTGCAACTTAATTTTTAAATTAATAAGAGAGCTGCCATAAGGATTTTCCTATACTGCATTTTTTGCTAGGAAGAGGGCATAGTCAAGTGGTTGCCCTGATAACTGTAATTCTTGGTACTTTGTAGCCATTTACAAAGAGTACCTGACCACATGGCCTCTTGCCATGTCAGCAAACCAAAGCTAGTCATCTAAAAGTGACTTTACTTTACATAAATATATTTAACCCAATGGTGTTTTCTTATTTTCTCAAGTATTACCTTGATTCTTATAAAAATCAGTGTTTGGAGATGACGATCTTGAATTTATGATTAAAAAGGGAAATCTGTTATAATTATTACCTCATTTATGCATTTTGGCATATTCAAGATGATTTGTGTTTGCATGGCTTGTATGTGTACAAAGGCTCAAATGAGTAGATAGATCTTCAATCAACTGCAATTTGTAAACAACCAGTGAACTTTCAGGAACTAATCTTGTGAAAATAAGAATAATTTAAAAATTGTATTAAGTTAGCCCTTACAATTTATGGCATCATGAGTTATACTAATTTAAACTCATGACTGGTCATGACGTGCACTAATGGTCTCTGCTTGTTGTGCTCATTCCACCCTCCACCGTGGTTGGCCTGTCCCATCACTACCCTTCATCCCCTGATTAGTTCCTTCTACCTGTGCCGCCTTTGGTGGACAGGAGGGGGACTTAGGTATGTGCAATCACACAGAATGTGAATAAGTACTTTTTAACTTTTACTTTCCTTTTGCCTTGAGAACATATTTCTTGGCATTGATATGAAAGGAGCAAAATAAATTTGCTAATAGCAAGAAGATATTTAAGAATGGTCATTCCATTTCCAGCTAGGACCAAGCAGGAATCCTAGCTGCAAAGTGCTACAGTAGTTTGACAGATTGTCAGGGGACACGAGGTGGGTAGCATCCATGGTGCACATGGCCTCTGTTTTCACAGGTTCTGCACTGCTGTGTGTGTGGCTCAAGCACGTACACCCAACAGAGTCACTACACACTGACCCTGGCTGACTTGTCATCCACGGATTATGACCCCTTCCTGCCACTGGCAAGTGTGAAGAGCTCTGAGCTAGTTCAGTATCATTCATCAGCAGAATTGGGTAACCTGCTGACTGTTGAAGAGGGTGAGTATTCTTTCAGGTATGAAATCTTGTGGGAAGGAAAAGGAAAGATTTAGCCTTTTGCCATGCTTGCTGTACTATTTTTTTTTTAATCTAGTTGTTGAAGTTGAAATACTAGTTCCTGGAGTCCTCTGTGATGGCAAATTCTGCCTTCCTTGAAGTTTCTTCTTTTTTTCTCTTTTTTTTCTCCTCTGTTTTCCCATTTTAGTAGTTCAAATGGTTTTTGTAATATTGAAGACAGGTGTGTCTCAGATCCATGGAACTCACAAAAAAAGGCTCATTTTCTATCCTCAAGGAGCTTTACATCTAATGGAAAACACATAGTGAAGTCCAGAAGGACTCATTGTGGACTGGTAGCATCATGAGGCTTTCCATGAAGAAGGACTTAAGCCAGACTTAGCAGGGTGGGCAGGTGTTGAAAGGAGCTCATAGATTGTTCCAAGTTAGGAGACTATCATAAAAAGAGATGGAAATTTACTTGCTACAGTTTTAGATTTGCTCTGCTCATAGCAGAGAGTCCATTTTAGAGCATATAGGGATTGTCAGGACTTAGAGCCTGCTGTATTTCTTACTTAAGCACCCCTCTCCCCAGAATGATAGGAGCCCAGCTTTGGGCCTTGGAATGGGAGTCAGAATGTGGGTGTACTGTCTATACATATGATAAAATTGCATAGAACCAAACACACACACACAAATGCATGCATGTAAAACTGGTGAACACTGAATAATATAGATGGATTATTATCAATGTCAATTTCGTAACTGTGATATTGTTCTATAGGTATGCAAGATGTTACCCTGAGATGAAGGGTATTTGAGGTCTCTCTGTATTACTGCTTACAACTACATGTGAATCTTCAGTTGTCTCAACACTAAAAATTAGAAGAAGGCCAAGCATGATGGCTCCCACCTGTAATCCCGTCACTTTGGGAGGCCAAGGCGAGAAGATCACTTGAGCACAGGACCACTTGAGTCTGTGAGGTCAAGGCTGCTGTGATCAGCACCACTGCACTCTAGCTTGAACGACAGAGTGAGACCCTATCTTAAAAAAAAAAAAAATTTTAAAGAGATGTAGGTGTGAAGTGTTAGATCATCCATGAAAATTGTATGGACTTCACAAGTTAAAAACCTAGGCCCAAGACTAGAACCTTGTGGGCAGAAACATCCTTAAGGACAGCAGAGTGAGGGAATGTCACCAGGAAAGCAAAGTCAGGGAAGTGGAAAGAGGACCAAGAAAGAGTCATTTCTAGCAAGTCAAGGAAGAAAGCAGATAAGAAGTTGAGAAAGGTCAGCAGTGCTGGTTGCTTCAGAAAGCTTAGGGAAGGTGAGAATGAAACAGGAGCTGTTAGATTTCCCAACTAGGTGTTTGGTGGTAGGTTTTGCCAGAGCACTTTCACCAGAGTGGTGGGTCCAGCCAGATAACATGAGCAGGGGACCTGTGCACTGACAGTCAGATCCCTGAGTCAGACTCCTTTTGTGAGGCCCTTGGTGGAAGGAGGAAGGACACAGTAGGCAGTGGCCGGGTGAGGGAGGACCAAGGTCCAGGGGTATGCTTGCAGCACTACGGAGTCTGGAGCAAGGTTCAAGCTGACATGAAGGGGAAGGTGAGATGAGGATGAAAAAGACAGGACTGGGGGTGACAGTCATGAGCAAGGACTTAAAATCTAGCAGTCCTGATTTCAGCTGCATTTTGTAGATGAGCAAACTGAGGTTAAGGGATATTCCCAGGGGTGTGTACAAGTCAGAAGTAAGGGAGGTGGAATTTGAACCTAAGATTTAATGACCAAGTTCCTAAAATGCATTATTTACTCTGAGATTTTTGACGTGGAGTAGACTTAACACTCTTGTTTTGAGTTGTGTTGGTGGTGGATGGTACATGGTTCGTTTTCATGTTGTTCCCTTGATTTGTTCTCCATTTATTTAATCATTTAATTGTTTATTTCCAGAGCTCCACTGTCTGTTAACTGCAATGTCTGCTTTACTTTTTCCCCCACAATGATAAATTATTTTTATTAAGTAATTGAAACAACTCTTAATCTATTTCTTTTGTTGTTCCCTACTGTAAGTTCATATGTCTTATAATAAAATTAACTTATTTTTTCCTAAAGTCATTAATTTATACTCGTCCACATGAGTATATCCCCAAAACATGGCTATCCCTAAAATAGGTTCACCATTTATTATGAGTTGTAACTTAAAAATAGCAGAAGATAAATAGGTTATTGAAAAAGGAAAAACCTAAAAATATACATTTAAATTCTGGCACCATGTTTCTTTCAATGTACAATACTCTTTTACCTGAATATTTGTTCTCCAGAAAACCTCAGGAGCTAATGCAAACATTCCCAAGATAGTTCTAAAGTACTAGAAATAATTGCTTAAACTTCTCTGACAAAGGAGTTTTTAAAATTCACTGACATATTAACTAAGCAAATAGGCAAGATGTTTAAAAACATATTGGTGTGCACGTCCTTTCTAAGCGGATACATCATATAGAAAGTGAAAAGGAAAAATAAAAGTGATAGCATAGGTATTTTAGGTAAAGCAAGAAAGAGCTCAAATTTGAGGGTATTTTTTTTCACTCAGTGTCATACTTCATCATCCATAACAAAACTATCTCTGGTCAGGGTGGCCAGGCGTGGTGGCTGACACCTGTAATCCCAGCACTTTGGGAGGCCGAGGCAGGTGGATCACGAGGTCAGGAGATCCAGACCATCCTGGTTAACGTGGTGAAACCTTATCTCTATTAAAAATACAAAAAATCAGCCGGGCGTGGTGGCAGGTGCCTGTAGTCCCAGCTACTCGGGAGGCTAAGGCAGGAGAATCGCTTGAACCTGGGAGGCAGAGGTTGCAATGAGCCATGATCACGCCATTGCACTCCAGCCTGGCGACAGAGCAAGACTCCGTCTCGGGAAAAAAAAAAAATTATTTATGTTGGTTTTCACCTTTCTCTGGGATCTCGTTGAGTAGCTTAATAATCAACCTTCTGAATTCTTTATCTGGTATTTCAAAGATTTCATCTTGGTTTGGATCCATTGCTGGGAAGCTCGTGTGATCTTTTCAACCTTGTTTTATCATATTACCTGTATTTTCTGGTTCCTTCTCATTTGTGTAGACTGTTTCTTCAAATTGTTCTTGAATTTATTCTTGATTTGACTATATTTTTTTATTTCTTTTTTCCCCCTCCTAAAGATATGACTTGAATGTTTCTAATTTATTATAGCCTAATTTGATTTTGCTGCTTTTAGGGGTGAAGACTCTATATGAGTCTCTTGGTTATAGAGAGTCTTTGTATGCTGACTTTCTCAGATGCTGATTGTAGTAGTTATGTACTCAGGGTGTGGGCAATTTCATTGTCTCCTGTGGAATTGGAATGGCGAGGATCTCTTGAAGCTTATCTCATTTCCCCGTGTTATGCACTTTTTTATTTGTTTAATTTTTCCCCAGTATTTTACTTACTCTCTTGATGATCCAGGCTTCAGGCCAGTAGGGGAAGTATCCCTAGATAGAAACCAGTTGCAGCTAAAGCAGGTGGTTAGATACAATACACAATGGTGGGCTGAGGCCCCAGCCTTGATTAATGTGGTTAGGGGATCTCTCAGTTAGATGCACTGAGTTTTATCAGGGTGAAGAGTGGGAACTAATCCAGCTCCCCTGTCAGGCCAGCCAGAAAGTTACCCGCCTCCCAGCCTCACTCCTGTCCTAATGTTTTGGCTATTCACATCAGACAGGCACCTCTTTTCATCTGTAGGGATGAGGGATATTGATGTTCCATATGGAAAGGAATTGTGACTCTGCCTCTTGTGCAAGCCTAAACTTGGAGAGTGCTTCTGTGAGGATGCAGTCACCGTGAATTGTTCCAGGAGGGCTATCTATAGGTACATGCATGCTGAATTCCCATGGGAGAAGTTCCAGTTGTGTCTGTGGTGGTGGACAAGGTGGAGAACAAGGACCCCTTCTCCATGACCCTTCACGAGCATGCAAGGCTGCCTGCCTGTTGGGGTAGAGGTGCAGACTTTCCCTGCTGCACCCAGCACTGCAATTGTGTCTCTGCTGCAGGAGACTTCCAACCAGCAGAAAGATGTGGGACTCAAGGCCTGCCATCCAAATTCTTTTGTCCCATGGGGTGTTCCCTTGATGTGGTGCTCTCCCCCTTTCCCTAGGAATAGGAGTTCTTGATAGCCAGACTACAGTGACTGCTATTGCTCTTCTGGGTCTAGCCACCCAGTGGGGCTGCCACACTCCAGGCTGGTGCTGGGAAATGTCTGCAAGTGATCCAGTGATGTGACTTTTCTTCAAGTCTCCCAGCAGTGGGTACCAGCACCAGCTCTGATGGAGGTGGCAGGGGAGTGACATAGACTCTGTGAGATTCCTTGGTTACAGATATGCTTATGGTGCTGGCTTTCTTGAATGCTGGTTTTAATTGTAGTTAACTTTCACTTGGACAGGCTCAGGACCTCTGGTGGCTAGAGTATTATAGGCAGTGGTGATGGCTGAGGTCATTCAGCCATTTTCTCCTTCCTGGGCAGTGTTATTCCACCTGTAGATGCTGTAGTGGGCTGCATCAGCTAGCTTCCAGCCACGAGTTGGTGCTTGCAAGAGAGCACCAGCTGCAGTACTAGCCATGGGATTTGAGCTTGCCCTAAATTGCCTAGGGGAAGTAATCTGGTTCTGAGGCAATGGGCAGGGCTGTAAAGCTCTCACAAGTTTATGTCCTTTGTGTTAAGCTACCAGGGTGGGTGCAGGGATACATACCAACAGGTGGGGATAGGGTTAAGCAGGTCTGTGCTCTGACTCTCCTTGAGTGGGGCCAGCCATGGCTCCTTTGAGGGTCAGGGGGTGGTTTTCAGGCAGCTGGGGTAATGTTCCAGAGATAGTATAACTGCCTCTGCTGCACAGAAGAGTTCACAATGGGAGTGCAGAGTAGCAGGCAGCAGTAAGCCTTGCCCAGCCCCCATGCAGTTGGCAAGGCCGATCTCACTCCCTCAGTGTTCTACTAGCAGCACCAGGTTTAGATCCAGGCAGTCTGCACACAGAATCCAGATCTGCCCCAGGCCATAAGCTTTCCCACCTGGCTTTCGGGCTGTGCCCCTCCTGTCTGCCCATGAGGCGGATGTGTCTGCAGTGCACTTCCCTGCCCCCTCCACCCTCACCCCCACCGGTTCTGGTCAAAGGAGTTCATCCCTGCTCGAGATTATATCATGAAATTCAGTTAGGAGCATCTTTCACCCTGCAACCCCTTTCTGAGCTGGTTGACTGGCTTCCCCAAGGTCCCCTGTGAGATATATTCAGGTATGGCTTCGCTCAGTTCATGCTGGAGACTGAGAATGCCTGCAAGGCATTTCCTGCTGCTGCTGCTTCTGCTTTTGTGTTTCTCATCACTCCCTTAAGCAGTTCCAGCTCTGGGTAGGATTAAGGCATTCTCCCATGACCTGGATTTTCAAATTCCCTCACAGGGATGTGTATTCTGAAGGTAGTCTCCCCTGACTCACACTCTGAGGATTTATAGTTTTTCACGTGTCTCATGGAGTAGACTTCAGCTTTCTGCTTCTTTCTGCTTCTTTCAAAGGGTCTGTGGATTCTTGCAGTTTTCCTGTTGAGTTCCTGTATTGCTCCTTGGAAAAAAGTTCACAATGTGAATCTCTACACACTATTCTGTCCTTCCCAGTGGGAGAGGCATGCTAACACTGCCTCCAATCTGCCATCTTCTGGATTTGCTTCCATAGCCCTATACACTTCTGTCGGCAGGTTTTATATTGGGCTGTGCGATTTGACCTACAAGCCAATAGATGGTGTTTATGGGTAAAAGCTGGCTGTGGGCAAGGTGGCTAGATATGTACTTGATCCTTGTTTACCAGCAGAAGCTCTCTATTGCCTCAGGCAATGGAGTGATCCATGGAGTGCACAGTGGTCTGAGCTCACTGCTTAGCCCTGGGTGGACAGGGGGCAAGATGGGTTGAGCTAGACTGGACAGACTCATTTACAGCTCCCCTGGTGTTGGGCACAAGTAGCAGTGCTGAGGAGAATCCAGTGGGCAGCCATCAGGTGCCCAGTGGTGTGCCTGGGCATGGAGCTGGGAAATCTCCTTGGCCCCTAGTTCACTGCACAGGCAGAGGGACACCTAAACTCCTGATCAGGAGAGTGGGTTTGGGTGCTCCAGGTACCTATAAGTCTGCCTGGGCTTGGAGTGCAAAGGGCTCTGCTATACTACAGTCTCAGCACAAGAAAGGTGGGGTGGCTCAGGTTGGTAACCCAGATGAGCAGGCACTGCAGCTACCTGGAGATATGCCTGGGCATGGGGTGGGGAGGACCCCACTTCACCATGGTCTCCTCACAGGAAGGGCAAGCTGGCTCAGTCTGCTGATTCAGATGAGTGGGTGCTCTGAAGTCTTGGAGATCTGCCTGGGCATGGAGTGGAACGGGCTCCACTGTACCATAATCTCTACAGGAAGGGTGGGACAGCTCAGGCCACCAATCTGGGCAAGAAAGTGTGCCGAATACCTGGAGATTTGTCTGGGTGTGGAGTGGAGAGGGTTCCTCTGGTTCCCCTGCACCAGGATCTCAGCAGAGGAGGGATGGAGAGACTCAGGCTGCTGAACTAGGCAAGCAGGAGCTCTCAGTGCCTGGAGACCTGCCTAAGCATGAAGCAGAGAGGGGCCCCCTGCTGCAGGATCTCTACATAAAGGGTGAAGCAGGTCAGACTACCAGTCCGGGTGAGCAGGTGCTTTGAATGCCTGGGAGATCTGCTTGGGTGCAGAGCAGAAAGGGCCCTGTTGCACCACAATCTATGTCCAGGAAGGGTAGCATGGCTCAGGCTGCTCATCCAGGCAAGCAGGTGTTCTGAGTGCCTGGAGATCTGCCTAGGCATGGAGTGGAGAGGGCCCTACTATACCATGATGTGTGCACAGGAAGGTTGGGGCAGCTCAGGCTGCCAGTCTAGGAAAGGATTTGCCCTTACTGCCTGGAGTCCTGCCTGGGAGTGGAACAGAGAGGGCCCTGCTGCACCATGATCTCAGGGGAGCAGCCTGGTGTACTCAGCAATGACACATGCAGACTGATTCTGTGTTGCCAAGCTGGCCCTGGCTGTACGTCTCATTGCGCAGGAGAAACTTTAGCTGTAGCAGCTCTCTCCTCCCACCCCAAGCCTGCAGTTGAGAAGAGCACAATTCCAGTGCCTACTGCTGGAGCACTTTCCACAGTTCTGGCTGTGGAAGTCCCTGCCCCACTCCAGAGCAAGTGCTCCAGTCTCTCAGTCCCAGATCTAGGAAATGCCTGCAGCTTTTTCTGGTGTCTTTTCCTCTCAGCACCTCCAAGCCTCTCCCCAAGATAGCTCTGGGGCTTGGGAGAAACATCATTCTCTGCCTTGGCCTGGGTTACTTGGATCCCCAGTGGAAGGGTAAATTACAGAGTGAGACTGTTTCTCTCTCGGGTACTGGGGCTTCACTCACTCTTATCAGCTGGATACCATCACAGGAGCTGTTTGCCTGCACTGTCCTCCCTGAGATCTGGAACATCCTTCATGATTCCAGTGGATTCCCATTTTCCTTCTTGAATTAAAGCTCAGAGAGTTGATCTTTTTTGCACTATCTTGCTATTTCTAAGTGGCTGAGGCACACTAAAAGCCTGTAATATACCATATTGGAACTGCCCCCTCCCCCCCCCAAAAAAAGGTGTTGAGTTTTAATCTTCATTCACCACTGACTCTTTATGTTTCTTTACTGCTGTTTACAGAGAAGAAGAGAAGAAGTTTGGAGTTGATCCCTTTGACTGCTCGAATGGTGATGGCCCACCTTGTGAACCACCTGGGGCACTACCCCCTCAGTGGGGGCCCTGCCATACTGCACAGCCTTGTCAGCGAGAACCACGACAATGCCCATGTGGAAGGCTCTGAGCTGTCCTCTGAGGTGTTCAGAAGCCCAAACCTGCAGCTGTTTGTATTTAATGATAGCACCCTCATCTCCTACCTTCAGACACCCACAGAAGGACTGGCAAGGGGATCCCCGGTGGGCTGTCTCTCTGATGTGAGAGTAATTGTGAGGGATATCTCAGGGAAGTACTCTTGGGATGGTAAGGTTTTATATGGACCTTTGGAAGGCTGCTTAGCACCCAATGGAAGAAATCCTTCATTTCTGATTTCGAGCTGGCATCATGACACATTTGGACCTCAGAAAGACTCTTCTCAAGTTGAGGAGGGGGATGATGTTCTTGACAAATTACTTGAAAACATTGGCCATACAAGTCCTGAATGCCTTTTACCATCACAGCTAAATCTAAATGAACCTTCCCTACCCCCATGTGGCATGAACTATGACCAAGAGAAGGAAATCATCGAGGTCATTTTGCGGCAAAATGCTCAGGAGGATGAGTATATCCAGAGTCATAACTTCGATTCTGCAATGAAAGTCACCAGCCAAGGGCAGCCCTCCCCGGTGGAGCCCCGAGGACCCTTTTATTTCTGCAGGTTATTGCTTGATGACTTGGGAATGAATTCTTGGGACAGAAGGTAACAATCCAAGCTAGACCTTCAGTTATTTTATCATTATTTTCATGTACTTGTTCTTTTTATCAGTTTGTGGTTGGGGAAGAAGAAAATATTGGAGAAGAGAGAATAATGGAGATTTTTCTTTATTTTGACATTTGCAGCTTATTTTCTGCTACTAAATTAAAGCTAGAAATGAAATTATGCTGTACTGGTGTGCAGATTGAATTCCAAACATGTTGGATATTTTAAAAGATACCAAACATTTGTGTGTGTGTGTGTGTGTGTGGAGGGGGGGTTGTTGTTGTTGTTCGTTTGTTTTTTGTTTTTTGAGACAGAGTTTTGCTCTGTTGCCCAGGCTGGAGTGCTATGGCGTGGTCCCAACTCACTGCAACCTCTGCCTCCCGGGTTCAAGCAATTCTCCTGCCTCAGCCTCCCGAGTAGCTGGGATTACAGGTGCCTGCCACCATGCCCGGCTAATTTTTGATATTTTTAGTAGAGACGGGGTTTCGCCACGTTGGCCAGGCTGGTCTCGAACTCCTGACCTCATGATTTACCCTCCTTGGCCTCCCAAAGTGTTGGGATTAGAGGCGTGAGCCACTGTGCCTGGCTCAGTGTGTGTGTTTTAATTACTGCTTTGTCCATTATTGTTTCTGCCTTCATGCAGGAAGCAAATGAACTACAAAGGTGAATAAGCCACAGTCTAACCTTAGGTCTGATGTGGGAGATAGACCTAATACAACTCTGATAAAGGATAGAATGACACAGGAGTTCATGAGTAATGATTAAATCCAATGGGAAGTACAGAGCAATGGAGAAGACTTTGTGGAAAGGGGCGGATTTGAACTGGACCCTGATAGTGGAATGTAGTTTTTAAGAACAGAGGTAGGGAAAAGGGATTCACAGCAGAGCTGACACTGGAAACAGACAGTCACACAGTCACATGCATATAAGTCACATACTCACCAAAGAGCCATCTGTGTCACTGGGTAGTAATGGGTTGCCGACGGAATTTTTATACCTTTGCATGTCTTAAGGAGGATGGAGTTCATTCTATAGGTTTCTATCACAAATCTTTTGTGAGTGAGGTGGTAGAGGATGGATGATAGGTATTTTTATTAAATTACTGATTGAAAAGTGGCAAAATGGTTCTGTAATCACGTGGTTTTTCTTCCATTCTTTTTTCTTTATAGGAAGAATTTTCATCTGTTGAAGAAAAATTCAAAATTATTGAGAGAGCTGAAAAATTTGGACTCCCGCCAGTGGTATGTGAAAGTATATCAAACCACTTTTTTCCTGTTTGTCTTTGGGTATTCTTGGATAACAGATACAACAGCAGGAATGAATAGACTTACTGAGACATCCAAGGGTAGTTCTGTAACCTAGCATCTGGTGACATTTGCGCATGCCATACCATTGGTGTTTTTTACTATAAGGAATAAACTTTCATGTTTGGTACACTAAAAAGAGGTCACCACTCCCACCTAATCTGTACTTTTGATTATCTTTCTTTGTGGCTGCCAGTAGAAATTTATTCTCATTTGATCTCTGCAACCACCTCCTTATGATGAAGAAAAAGTTTACCTAGGTTAAACAGCCCGTGGTTGCTCATACCATATTATCTAAAGCCAAGTGAGTCTGACTTCAAAATCCATGCTGTGTACCAAGGCACTAACATTGTGTACTTCTGGCTTCATAGTGTTGGAAAGGTTAAAACCAGCGTGTTGTAATTAATAACTCTGTTAATAAGCCTCATTCTCCAAAGCTGGCTAGACTCTCAGATCCACCCCTGTTCTTTTTTTTTTTTTTTTGAGACGGAGTCTCGCTCTGTCGCCCAGGCTGGAGTGCAGTGGCGCAATCTCGGCTCACTGCAAGCTCCGCCTCCCAGGTTCACGCCATTCTCCTGCCTCAGCCTCTCTGAGTAGCTGGGACTACAGGCGCCCGCCACCACGCCCGGCTAATTTTTTTGTATTTTTAGTAGAGACGGGGTTTCACCGTGGTCTCGATCTCCTGACCTCATGATCCGTCCGCCTCGGCCTCCCAAAGTGCTGGGATTACAAGCGTGAGCCACCATGCCCGGCCCACCCCTGTTCTATACTATCTCAGAAGCATTTCTAAAGATGAGCTCACAACCATGAAAAGTGTTTGATTTGGGGAATGTGTGTTTCCAAAATCATCTAAGTCAAGAATAAGTATAGTACTTGGTACATAACAGATGTTTCAAAGTTTTGAAGAGAATAAGCTGCCTCCTTAATCTTTAGTTTTTAAAAAAACTCTAAAAAAAAACAAACCACTTTTATTCCCTATAGGAATATTCTAATATTCTGTCAGCTCTCAAATTAAAAATTCAGGTTGTTTTCCTCAAGTTTATTTTTCAACTCTTCACACTATATTTTTTTCACTACAATTTTTCTTACTACTCACTAACTCATAAATTTTTAAATCTGTTTTGAGCTATATGTTTTTAAAGGGTGGTGCAGTTGTTGGCTGAGAAGTAAGAAGGAAGAAAGGAAATAACAGAGCCCTGCTGTATCTTGACAAAGTCATATCCTAGAATTTCAGAAAATTACTAGAGCTCTTTATTCCATTCATTAAATCCTTCATTCATCCACTGTCACACTTCTCTTGTAAGTCATGAGCTTTTCCTGCTTGCACTTACAGTGATGAGTTAGAGCCTGCTGAATAAATATTTTCACCATTGTGTGTGTTTCAGTGGCTTTGTGATGGTTTTATTGTTTATTTTAGAGTTTTGATCAAAACTCAAAGTGACACATCTTTAAATTTTATTTTCAAGCAAACTGTTGGTTCATGTCACTATTATTTGCATATCACCTTCACAACTTCTTTGGTGTTTTGAATTCTTGAATTGGATATAAACCCAACTAGCAAAGTCCAGTTGGAATTTTCTTTTAAACACTTGGAAGATTCTATTTCAGAAAGGTCCTTTGGTAATGTTACTAAGGACTGAGTAGATAAAATAATATTAAACTTACTCACAGCTATGTATTGTTTCCATCCTTCAGAAGCATATGGTATTAAGATGGATTTGTTTGTATTGACCATTTTATGGGAATCAGAAGGGCATAAGTTTTCTTTCCTTTTCTTTTTTTCTTTTCTCTTCTTCACCCTTCTACTTTCCCACCTGTCTCCCGGGTCACTCAGCACCTCTTATTGCATCTTATAGCCACACACATGTTGAGGAATGAACTGTTATATTTCCAGGTCTTGGGAATGTGACAGGATGGCTGTTCCAAACCTGATTCCCTCTGCAGAAGGGGACATGAGGGCCTTTTTTCCTAGGTGGCCTTACTCTTATCTGGAGAGGGATAAATATTTCAGTATCAAATATACAGACTTTTTTTTAAAAAACACAGAATTAAAATACTCATTTGTAGTTTTGCCTGGATAAAGGAGCCATTCTCTGTCCAGAAGCTTGAAGCTCCATTGCCATTTTAAATGTCTTTGTTTCCTGACTAATCAGGTGAGACAGTAAAAGATTTGAATTTGAATAATTTTTTAAAGTCATTAGAAATGAAAAACCTGAAGCTGCCATTTCTCACCTTGCCCTTCACTGTATTCTGTTTCCTGATTCTTCTTGTGATTCCTTTTCTCTAGAGGAACATAGATCAACTTCTGTATGGAAATTCTGTAAGGGATTTATTCTGAAGAACTGAGGGGTTCACCACCCTCTCCCTCCTCCCTTCAGTATTAAATAAACAGTCATTTGGGTTCCACACTCAGCTTTTTAAGCATATGCTGAATTATTCCAGGCTTCTTAGTATTAAGTGAATACTTGGTTTCATATAATTGCGGTCAATTTGTTTGAGTGTTAATGCACTTTAGTTGCATGAGGTACAATTGAATTAGCTCCCTGGGGGTACTGTTGCAGCGAAATACAGCTTAGGATAGCTGAGTGGCAGTCCCCTGCCCCTTGATCAACCTTCACTTAAAACCCCAACTCCTGGATTTAGTGTCTTCTTGATATCAAATGTGTATCAACTTATTTTATGGTGAAGGGTATTTTCAAGATTCTTTTTGAAGAAACTAGAAATAAGTCTGGGACTCTTCAGCTATGAGAAATCTAGACTGCCCTGTATTTTGGTCAGGTAGCAGGTAAGAAAATACCTTGTCTGTCAACTTTCATTTAGAACATTTCTGTTTAATTCTGATATCAATTTATCTCACTGCTCTTGATGCATAGTTCCTTCTTAACATGTTCTTTGGAAAAGTTGAGGCTATCTTGCAGCTATGGTCTAGATTGTCAATGCTATGATGAATGTACATACAAATCACAGTGGGCTTCCCTGTTAGATATAAATGCCTTCTTGCCACTACATGGGGAGGTGGATGTTAAAGTCATGCTTTTCTTTGGCTTTTTCATGTGGCAGCACAAGGAACCACTATTCTGTCTATTCCTAATAGGAAAGAACAGTGCATTCTAATGAGGAAGGGAAGATTGTTAATTTCATGTACGTGTGTTTCTGAATTACCTGCTCCTTCATGCATTGGTGTGCTTCTTATGGATGTGAAGTGCTGTTGATGTTCCTAATTACCATTTCAAAAGCATGGCTCTAATAAGGCCAGACACAGCTTCTGCATCCTAGCAGGCTCTCTGTGGTACTAACATTTTGGAGAATGTGAAATTTGATGAATGTTTACAACTAAAGGTCATCTTTCCTCACACTCACATTGGTCAGCCCATCATTCAGGCTTAGCTCTCTTGTGCCCTCACATTGAGTTAATGAGGGCTCAAGGACTTAGGAACAGCTGCAATGGAAAAAGCTTAGATTTTTAAGGAGAATAAACTGAAACATTGTAGATAAACCTGAGGTTGTTTTTATGTATGTAAAGTCTATAAAACAAAGAAAAATTAAATGCTGAGGATTTTTTACATATGTAGAGAGACCTGCAGATAAAAATTGAATAGCTATCCTTCTCCACCTTTGTTGAAAGAGACAGTCTTTTAGGTCATAGGTTATGGTTTCTGTTATTACCCAAGTGCCCAAATTTTTATAGCTCTTGGAATAGGCTAGTTAGATTCTATGCTGTTGGTGTCCCCTGCCTGTTGCTTAGGGCAGTGAATGGTGTGGCACTTTCAGGGCTTCCTGCTGCATGAGGACAAGCTCTCTAAATTTATTTTAAGGGCATATTAGAGATATTGGGGCTGGGCATGGTGCTCAACCCTATAAAGCCAACACTTTGGGAGGCCGAGGCGGGTGGATCACCTGAGATCAGGAGTTCGAGATCAGCCTTGCCAACATGGCGAAACCCTGTCTCTACTAAAAATAATAAAAAAAAAATTAGCCAGGTGTGGTGGTGTGTGGTAGCATGCACCTGTAGTCCCAGCTACTGGGACGGCTGAGGCACGAGAATCACCGGAACACAGGAGATGGAGGTTGCAGTGATCCGAGATCATGCCATTGCACTCCAGCCTGGGTGACAAAGTGAGACTGTCTCAAAAAAAGATATTGCTAAAAGATTAAAAACATTAAAGATTATCTTTAAGGATGTATTAAAGATAACGTGAAAATGTCTTTTAAAATGAAAGCAACCTAAATGAAGATTTGGGCTGTGACATGTTAATATAATGGAATGTTGTTACAATCATTAAACCTCTGTTGCAGAAGCGCATGATATAAAAGTGTTCACGCTAAAAAATGGTTGAAATGGTGAATTTTATGATATGTATATTTTACCACAATAAAAAAGTGTTCACAAATATTTTAAGTGAAAAAATCTGTTGTAAAACAGAATGTAGTAGCTTCTCATATATGCATGCAAAAGTGTATCCTAAAATGGTATAACGGCTATGTTCTTTGCTTATCTGTTGAAATTGCAAGTGATTTTTATTCTTTTCTTTCTGTATTTTCTAATTCTTCTTCCAAGTATGTTTATTACATATAAACTATAGAGGAAGTGAATAAGCTATCTGAGTAAAAGGAGAGAACTCTCTTCCTCCAGTTATTTGTATAACTTTTTAATTGAGAGTCAATTAGTTCTGATTATTAAGTAGAGAAGTAACTCACACAGAAGGAAATCTTAGATAATTTGTTAAAATATGGAACTCAGTTCCACCAATGTGATATCTAATCAAATTACAATGTTGAAATATTAAACAATTTGACAGAAAAAATATTTCTGTATTTAAGAACTTTACAGTTATTCCTATGAGATTTATCGGAATGTAGTGCAAAAAAAGGAGAAAGGTGGAACCGCTCTGGAAGTGGACATCGAAGCTTTAAAAAAACCAAAACTCTTGGATGATTGGGCTAGGGAATGAATGATTCGTAATCAAAGCTCCGTTTGAATAAGAACAGTGTTTTCATCTCTAAACTATCACCAAATGCTTGGTATAGGCCCAGGTATTTTGTCGCTTTACTCCAGGGTATAATTTATAGAAATTTATTATTAATGCATTCAAATGTATCACCATATATCTGCTCAGTGTAACAGAGACTTAACTGAACACCTACTATAGGCAAAGCACTATGCTAGATGTGCAAAAGAGAAAATGGCAGGGCTTCTTTTTTCAAAGTACACGTCACTTTTGCTTGATTTAATACCAGAGTATCCAAGATCTATGTTGGAACAAGCAGATGAAGGGTTTATGTGGCTAAAAGGGGTTCCACTAAATAGCTGTCCACCCTGTCAGGCACCCTCAGAACAGTCAGAGTACAGGATTTGGTAAACCCCTTCATGAAGGAAATACCTAAGTGTGTTCGCTTGGAAGGATATTCTTTTTCTCATAAAATCGTGGCATATTTTATAGTTCCAATCACAGAGCCACCCAGTAGCCTTAAAGTGTAGAGTTAAATATGGACAGTCACATAGATCTATTCACAATTTATATGTATTTGAAATACTTTAAAAGACATTTTTTTTTTTTTTTTTACCAAAAACAGAGAACTTACCAAATGGTGTGCCCCAGCCTGCTGGTCAGTGTATCTTATGTCTGAGGGTATGGTCTCAGGAAGCAGATGGCCTTGCCACAGTTCCCACCCCCTGCTTGCTAGATGTGCTTTCTGTTTCACTTTCTGTGCCTCCTTTCAACCACCTCTACTACTAGGGAGGTGATAATAATACTCATCTCTTTAGCACGGTTTTTTTGTTTTTTTTGTTTTTTTGTTTTTTTTTGAGACGGAGTCTCGCTCTGTCGCCCAGGCTGGAGTGCAGTGGTGTAATCTCGGCTCACTGCAAGCTCCACCTCCCAGGTTCACACCATTCTCCTGCCTCAGCCTCTCCGAGTAGCTGGGACTACAGGTGCCCGCCACCATGCCCAGCTAATTTTTGTGTATTTTTAGTAGAGACGGGGTTTCACCGTGGTCTCGATCTCCTGACTCGTCATCTGCCCGCCTCGGCCTCCCAAAGTGCTGGGATTACAAGCATGAGCCACCATGCCTGGCCTAGCACGGTTTTGAAGAATAAATGAGACCATGTGTCAGACCATCTCAGAACACCGACTGACCCCTAGCAGGTTCTCAATAAGTGTAAGCTCAGTGGTAGAAGTCATGCTGGTGGTATTAATAGTAGTGAAGTAAAATTTTACATATAAGAATTCTAACTCCTTTAAATTTAAAAATTTATAGCCGTGAGACACACAAAATCGCAGTGTTTTACATTGCTGAAGGTCAAGAAGACAAGTGTTCAATCCTCTCTAATGAAAGAGGAAGCCAAGCATATGAAGACTTTGTTGCTGGACTTGGATGGGAGGTAATGCATTTCATTCAGTAGGTGTTTATTGACTAGCACTGTTTAAAGATGTGTCCAAACTAGACATTGTATAAGTTTTTACGTGTGCTTTTGTATTCAAATATAGCATAGGTAGAGTTCTGGAATTGAAGAATTTATTGGATTTGACATCTATTAGTTGCTTGTCAGTATTTAATACATGAACTTCTGTTTTCCTTTAACTTTCCTCTTAATATTTTTTCATTTGCTTTTTATCAGAACTGAATAGTCAGATGGGCTCTCCCAGCCATAGACAGTTTGTAGTAAGAGAAGACAAATGTGGGCAGAGAAGCAATGGCTTTGGCCACAGTATGGAGATTGAAGAAGAAGTCAATGACTTGATGGGTGAAAAAATGAAGAAAGAGTTGGATGAAGTCAAAAGTTGCAATGAAAATATAATATAATAGCCATGATGGTTTAGCTATCAACCTATTTCCCTAAGGTAGATCTCAGGATGATTGATATTGAAAAAGTTTATTTTTTTCTTTATTAAATGGTACTCTGACATACAGACATATATACATTTATACATACATACACACCTTTCCCCAAAAAACATAAACCTAAAAAAATATATTCCTAGAATCTGAAAGAATTAGGAGTAGTTAAAATGGAAATCAACATATCTAAAATAATTTACTTCTTATTTTCTTTTTTTTTTTTTTTTTTGGTCTTTTCTTAGAGTCTTGCTCTTTCACCAGGCTGGAGTGCAGTCACACGATCTTGGCTCACTGCAACCTCCACCTCCCGGGTTCAAGCGATTCTCCTGCCTCAGCCTCCCAAGTAGCTGGGACTACAGGCACATGCCACCATGCCCAGCTAATTTTTTTTTGTATTTTTAGTAGAGATGGTGTTTCACCATGTTGGCCACGATGGCCTTGATCTCTTAACCTCATGATCCGCCTGCCTCGGCCTCCCAAAGTGCTGGGATTACCCGGCCAATTTCCTTATTTTTTATTAGTTTCTTGAGTACCTGTGCTGTGAAAAACTCTCTGGGTGCCTTTGAGAGCTCAGTGCTAGCAAGGGGACTAAGGTAGGGATGGGGACAAGGTAAGAGTACATCAGAGTGAAAACTACATCCTTACTAAGAAGGCAAGTAGGTTTGAGTCTAACAGTTACTGTACTTCCAGTAAATCATTGTTCTCACTAGTAAGGCTACTTCTAATTTGTCATAGAATATAGTTATTATTTAATATATTTTTAAGCCATACATTATCAATTAGAGTTTTGAGAGTATACCTTTACTGTATTTGACACAGAAGAGATTCTTCTATTTCTTTTTTCATATGTGTTAGAATAGGTATTTTACCGAAAGAGTACTAGTTTATGACAAGTTAAAAATTTTGGATAAAGGCACTAAGAAGTGAACACTCATGCCATAACTTTAAAATGAATTATGACTCATAAACTTTCGGCAGTGGTGTAAAGTGGTTGTTCAACCCTTTTGAAAGGCAGTTTAGCAAGGTTTGCTAACTATTTTTAATATTGGTACCTTTTGACCCAACATCTTAGAAAAACACTCCTTTGAGTATGCTTTCTGATTTGAAAAAGCAGAAACCCCCAAAATCCATCAATAGGGAACCTATGTATACACACACATATATGCATATATACACATACATTTATACATACATGTGGGAAAAAAGTTAGAGATTGTATACCAAAAGTTTGGTAGTGGTTTTATTCAGTTGATATGATTGTAGAGCACTTTGATTTGTAATGTTTTTTATTTCTTTAACATTTTAATCTGGTCTAACTTTGTATTACATTTGTTTGTAATCAGAAAGAAAGATACAAAAACGAAAATAATTTATTTTTTTCTGAATTCACAGTCCTGCTTAGTGAAAGAGCAGCTCATTTTTGATCCTCACTCTTTCTTCTTTGTGACCTTTGTCAGGTGGATCTCTCCACCCACTGTGGGTTCATGGGTGGCCTTCAGCGCAATGGCAGCACTGGGCAGACGGCCCCTTACTATGCTACCTCGACTGTGGAAGTGATTTTCCACGTTTCCACTCGAATGCCGTCAGACTCAGATGATTCCCTCACCAAAAAGGTAAGGGGTCTCCTCGGGCACCATTCTTAGCTGCCCTGGTTTGTAGGTGAGGCTCTCCTAGGACAGACAAATACAAGGGTAGAACGCACACTGAGATGGTTTCTCTGAACTCTACGACCCTGAGATTAAGGTTTAGGAAAAGAAAGCGTCTTAAGTGTTATTACTTTTGGATCTTCCCTCCCGTGAATATTACCTGATGGAAAATGACATTTTTGATCTCACAGATTGTCAAAGATTACAAAATATGATAACCCTGTACTGGTGGGGCTCTGGGAAAACAGGCCCCTCTGAGGCTTGCTGCGGGGCGATTTGGCAGCATCTGTCAACATAAGTGCAGGTTTGCAGCTGCCCAGCCGCCCCACTGTTGCCCCTTACCTTTTATTCTTCAACTTGCCTTGTGGCCAGTTTTCCTTGGAATTCAAAGGAAACCTTATCCACCCCTGAGGAACCTCCCCCAGGGAACTTGGCCTTTACTTTCCAACCTGCAGGATGTTTGCCGCAGGCAACCCTGTGTTAAAAGCAAGGAGCACCTTAAAAAAAGAGGCATTTAACTCTGGGAAGGAAGCCTCTAATCAGATCCGCTTCCAGATGAGGAGAACGTCTCAGAGCAACTGTGATATGCACTCACCTGGCCTGCTAGCAGGTGGGGAACCTAGAATCCTCACCTTACTCTCTCCCTACCACATAAGTGCAAGGGACTGAGGGCAGCACCTCACGTGCTGACCAAGGCTGGCCACTGGGGAGTCTACTGTGGTGGTTATAGCCAGGCCCCAGTGACAGGCAGACCAGGGATCAGATGTATATTCAGTTATTTCATCAACCTGTGCCTCAGTTTTTCATCTATTAAGTGAGATTAAAAACACAGCCTATGTTACAGGGTTGTTGAGTGAAGTAAATGAGATAATTCCTATAAAATTGCTTAGCACGGTGCCTGGGAAGATGTCTCTAACCATCATCCCTCATTATTGCCCATTGGTCTAATTGATTCTTTTCTTTCCCCTGCCCCATTAGCCAGATGCTTTATATTGGCCGATTGGCCTCACTGTGCCTGCTTTATTTCTTTATTGCACGGTTTTGCTTTTTCACCAGTGCAGCCACAGATGTCTGGACTATGTACAGGTATACCTTGTTTCATTGTGCAGCACTTTCTTGCACTTCACAGGTATTACATTTTTTACAAATTGGATATTCGTGGCAACCCTTAATCAAACAAGTCTATTGGCACCATTTTTCTAACAGCAGATGCTCATTTGTGTCTCTGCCTCATTTTGTAATTTTCACAATATTTCTAACATTATTATTATTATTATTCACATGGTGATCTGTAATCAGTGATCTTTGACGTTGCTATCGTAATTGTTTTGGGGCACCACAAACTGCCCTTATAAGATGGCAAACTTAATTCATACATGTTGGGTGTGTTCTGACTGCTCCACCCACCGGCCGTTCCCCTATGTCTCTTCCACTCCTTGGGCCTTCCTATTGCCTGAGCACAATAGTAGTGAAATTAGGCCAATTAATAACCCCATGATGGCCTCAAAGTATTCAAGTGAAAGGAAAAATTGGATGTCTCTCACTTGAAATCAAAAGCTAGGAATGATTAGAAGGCATGTTGAAAGCTGAGATAGGCCAGAAGCTAAACCTCTTTAACCAAACATTTACCCAAGTTTTGAACATAAAGGAAAAGTTTTTGAAGGAAATTAAAAGTGCTACTCCAGTGAACACATGAATGATAAAGAAAACGAAATAGCCTTATTGCTGATACGGAGAAAGTTTTGGTGGTCTGAACAGATCAAACCAGCCACAAGATTCCCTTAAGCCAGAGCCTAATCCAGAGCAAGGTCCTACACTGTTAAATTTTATGAAGGCTGAGAGAGGTGAGGAAGCTGCAGAAGAAAAGTTTGAAGCTTGCCGTGGTTGGTTCATGAAGTTTGAGGAAAGAAGCTGTCTTCATAAAACGAAAGCACAAGGTGAAGCATCAAGTGCTCATGTAGAAGCTGCAGCTTATCCGGAAGATCTAGCTAAGATCAGTGATGGAGGTGGCTACAGTAAACGACAGATTTTCGGTGTAGTAAAAACAGCCTTCTATTGGAAGAAGGTTCTATCTACCACTTCCATAACTAGAGAGGAAAAGTTAATGCTTGGTTTCAAAGCTTCAAAGGAACAGACTGACTCTCTTGTTAGGGCTAATGCAGCTGGTAACTTTAAGTTGAAGCCAGTGCTCATTTACCATTCTCCAAATTCTAGGGCCCTTATACATTATGCTAAATGTACTCTACCTGTGCTCTATAAATGGAACAACAAAACCAGGATGACAGCACATCTGTTTAGAGCATGGCTTACTGACGATTTAAAGCCCACTGTTGAGACCTACTACTCAGAATAAAAGATTTATTTCAGAGTATTACTGCTCATTGACAATGTACCTCATCACTCAAGAGCTCTGAAGGAGATGTAGTGTTGTTTTTCATGCCTGCTAACACAATATCCATATTCTGCAACTCACAGATCAAGGAGTAATTTCAACTTTCAAGTCTTACTATTTAAGAACTTTCATAAGGCTATGGCTGTCATAGGGAGTGAGTTCTCTGATGGATCTGGCAAAGAACATTGAAAACCTTCTGGAACGGATTCACCATTCTAGATGCCATTAGGAACATTTGTGATTCATGGGAACAGATCAAGATATCAAGATTCACAGTTTGGATAAAGTAGAGTCCCACCCTCATGGATGACTTTAAAAGATTCAAGACTTCAGTGAAGGAAGTCACTGCACATGTAGCAGAAATAGCGAGAGAACTAGAATTAGAAGTGGAGACTGAAGATGTAGCTGAATTACTGCAATGTCATGATAAAATTTGACTGGATGAAAAGTTGCTTCTTATGGATAAGCAAAGAAAGTGGGTTTCTTGAGAAGGAATCTGTTCTCAGTGATGATGCTATGAACATTGTTGAAATTACAACAAAGGATTTAGAATATTCCATAAATTTCATTGGTAAAGCAGTGACAGGGTTTGAAAGTATTACTCCAATTTCAAAAGAAGTTATACTGTGGGCAGAATGCTGTCAGACACCATCACATGCTACAGAGAAATCTTTCATGAAAGGAAGAGTCAATCAGTGTGGCAATTTCATTATCTTACCTTAAGAAATTGTCACAGCCACCCCAGCCTTCAGCAACCACCACCCTGATCAATTAGGAACCAACAATATCAGGGCAAAACCCTGTACCAGCAAAAAAAGACCTCAAGTCACTGAAGGCTTAGATAATCATTAGCATTTTTTAGCAATAAAATTTTTTTATTAATATATGTATGTTAAGAAATAATGCTATTGCACATTTAATAGACTATAGTAAACATAAGTTTTATGCACACTGCTTTCCCAGTACACACAAAAGTTTGTATGATTTGCTTTATTGCAATATCTATATTTGCAATATCTAAAAATCCTATTGCAGATATGTCTGAAACCAAGCCTATAATATCTCTGAGGTGTGCCTGTATATGATGGGCAACAGTGCATGTGAAACATCAGAACTCAAGTCATGGCCCAATTACAGACAACTTTCGTAGTGATCAAGTGTCTCAGATGTAGAAAGCACAATTTGCATTCAAAAACTCAGCAGCTCTTTCCCTGTCCTGCCCCAGCATGCTGTAATGACCTCCTGGGGGTGGCAGTACTACAGCCAGAAGCGCTGACCATGTGCTGGTTCCCACAGGTCTTGGAGGAGCTGCCTCAGTGTTGGGTTTTGATGGCTGCCCCTGGCTGTAGAGCTCTCAGCAAAGGGAACTCTGCCCTCCAAGAATTCACCAGGATCTCAGACTCTAGTGTAGCTCACCAGGATCCTAAGCTGGGCTCACACGTCTTTTTTATTTGCAGTATATTGTAAATTGTTTCTGCTTTGCAAATGTGTCACCATATTCTATAATTTTCTTATGACTGAGAATTATTTCGTTAAAAGATAAAATTTATATATAAGATATTTTTAAAAATTATTTCTTAAGTAAAGTAGGACTGTTTTTTCTTTTTTGAGAAAAGATATGTTTTCTTGATAAAATGCCAGGCTGTAAATAATGTTCTAAGACTTGGCCTGGTTGAATGATTCCCTACTGTAATAATCAAAATTCAGCTGATACCCTTTGCAGCTCTAAGATTTAGCATCATTAGTGATAAACTCTCTTTATCAGATGTCTCACAGCTAGACTAAAAATCAGTCACAGTAACAGCAGCCCACAGTTCCTTGTCTTATTCTAACTAAATTGTCCCTAACAGCTTAAAAATGAGCTGCAAAATTCTAAAGTGATCCATGCTCTCTTCTGCCCCCATCATGGGGGGACTTTTTCAATTCTGCAATCCAGTTGCAACCCCATACTGAACTCTTGATCCTTCACTGCAGAAATTTGTTAGCTCTAGCTAGATTAGATTTTTCACAGCTAATCTAACTGCTGTAGGGGTTTGCAGAGTGGGGACAGAGCTGTGCTATTGGATTTGTCCAATTCATTTGACTCCAGGACTATAATTGCACTTATGTCTTACAAGGCTTTTATAGCCTCAGGCTGGCCAGCCACATAAAAAACAAATTGGCAGTGATACAGTATGAGTGAAAAGGGATGAAAGGCCCACATTATCAGTCTCCAGGCAGCGCTGTTCTGGCAGGAAGTTTCTTGGTTAATTTACAAATAAAACTTAGATTTTAGGATGGGCACACTGTCAGCTGAACAATGGGGATGTCAGGCCTGACTGTTACTTAGTAAAAGTAGCAGCCGGGCCCACTGAGGAGCAGGAATTCTTCAATCAAACAGACGACTCCTTCTGGAGCCAGCTGGCGATGTAATGCAATTAGTCGAGAAAGGAGGTCAGCCTATTAGGTGTGTACCATGACCAGTGTCACCAGTGGCGTGCAGCCTGGCAGCAGCAACAGACAGAATGGCTTAGGCAAAGGGACTTTAAAACTCTGTTAGGATGAAAAGTTGTGGGGCCGAGATTGATTTCTTAAGACTTAAAATCTGAGCATTTGTTCTGAGCCTGATAAGTATCCAGCCATTCTGGAGCCTGTTGTGCAGTTGAAGGAGTAGCTAACATAAACACCGGCTCCATTCCAGAAGGAGACTCATCACTCTTCCCCAGAACCAGATCAACTTGACTTGTGTGCACTCACCAAACTCACTGGTGGCTTTCTAATTTGAGGGCCTCTAATCCCAGTTCTTCAATACTCACAAAATGATGTCTCTATGATGGACTCTTCTTTAAATTGGGCAACACTTTGAGCTATCCAGAGTATTCCGTATGTTCTGACATGGTTGACAGTTTGCCCAGATGAATTTTATTTATTTTACCTACCTGTTTTCTTATAGGCAAAAGAAGGCATATTTTGCCCAGATTTATCAGCCAATTGCTCCCATGGCCTTAGCTTTTAGTTTTGTGATTTAGCTAATTAAACTGTGACGTATCCAGAAGTCTGAGTCACGTGCCACTGAAAGCAGCTATGAGAAGATGAATATCATATCATTACCACACAAAAATAGCTCTTCCTTAATTACAGAATTGCCACACTGGGGGGATGGGTCTGTTAGTGTGAAACTACCCTCCCTTGCTGTAGTTCTGAGAATACAGATGCAAGTAAAATTAAGAGATACTTACTTAGGTTATGTAATTGAGTAACCCAATTTGAAATGGGAAAGTAACTACAAAACTTCAATAATCATGGTATTACCTCACAGTCAATGTTTTGCAACTAATACCTGTGGATCAAAAGGAGCTATCACAGATACTAGAGCACCAACATCGGGTGGTGGCAGCACGTTTGAGGGGTGTTTAGTAGGTGAGTGTTTCCATTCAGACATTTGTGCAAGTGTTATACCAAGGGACCCAGAGCCACCCTGAAGCTGGCTGTCTTTGCAGGGTGAGGGCTGTAAGTGTGAACTCTGGGACAGCCCCAGTTCTCACAATTACCTTCTGCAGGTCTCAATTCCCCCTACAGTTCCAGTTAGATACTATTCATATTTCCCTGAAAACATACCTATATTAGGTTCTTGGTGATGCTGGCTACCATGTTTTCACTTCAAAAGGACCGAATTTTAGGAGTGTATTGTAATGTCTTTGCATGTTTTATTAAAAAGGAAAAAGAAAAAGAAAAGCTGTAGCAAATATAGGAATGGAGAAATATAAAGAGATGTTCAGCACTACTAGGAGGCCCAGGGTTGTATTTTGTTTAAAACTATGTAAGGGGTTGGCTATACCTTTTGCCTGCTATTCTTTTACTTTTATATGGGAAGGAGGAAGGAAAAAAATGATGTACTGGGTAATTTTGCCATTAGAAAGTCGTAGATGCCATTAAATTGTTCTGGATCCTCGTGACTTGTGCTCAGCACCCGCAGTTGCATTTGTCCCAGAGCCCACATTCAAACACAGTTGAATTGTGCACCCTTATAGGCACAGGTCACTTTTTAAATAATTGGCCTGTACAGTCATTCCCAGAAGTATGAGAGAGTGAAGAATAAACAGGCATTGCAACAGATGAGCTTCCTTTTGTAACCTTATAAATAGAAAAGAGGCTATGTGGGGGTCACCTCAGATTTTCTTTTCATGGTCAAATAGGCTAAAGAAAACTATATTTATGCTAACACGTTTTAAATACATAGTATTCCAGAACATCTTTTTAAAAAATACTTCAAGACAAAACTAAAAATGTTAAATTTGACACATCTCTATTTCATTAAAATGCTTCTGAATTTAGTCATTTTTAATGTTTATCTGTTAGATAAGGAAGCAAGAAATACTTGTTCATGGTACTGGAGAGCATCCTTCTGCAGTTCCATGTGAGAGAACGAGAATCTCAAATTCCCAGAAGATGTTAGAGGGCCTTACCAGCCTTTGTGGTTTCAGAACTTCAATTTTGGTCAACATTTTAATCTTCATAATCTAGTTTCTTTTAGTCACACTTTGATTCTTTGTCACTTAAGTGATTTTGTGTGCAGCTTTCTCCAGCTTAAGATGGTACAGTCATCGTGCAGGAGATTGATCAAGGGTGTTCTTACACCTGGCAGAGCCTGGGCCTGAAAAACTCTCAAGGGGTCTTGTTTTGGAGATCTTTCTAGTAAGGTCTCCTCAAAGATGCCAGGAGTCTGTGATTTGCTTTCGTTCTTTACAGCCTCTTTGTGTATAAGATGATAAAACAAGTGGGCTACACTACCAAGCAATGACAGTAAAGTAACTTTGGGTGCAGGCTTAGGTAGCTTTGAAACAGTGGAAATGGCCCTGAATTGGAAGCCCCAGTGCATGTCCCGGGCCCACTCTGCCACTGCTACTCATGCACCCTCAGGTAGGTGGTGCCTTCACATTCCTGAGCGCCTGTTTCTTTTTTGTACAATAAGATGAAGATGATGTCATCTACCTCAGAGAGTTAGTGGGAAGATTAAACGAGATAGTACGTGTGAACATGTCTTCTATACAGTAAGCACTCTTTAAATGCTAGGTAGGAGTGTTCTTATCAGACTTAAGCAATAGTTATTCATTTCCTAAGCAAAGGTAATTTTATACATCCTTTTCTTAAAGGTTTGACACAAATCTAGTTTCTTACACATTTGGTAACAATTGTGTTGTAATGGTTTATGTTCTCTTATGTTCATATTCTTATTTTCATAATAACCACTGAATTGAGAGTCTTATAAAGCACAACTGCAATGTGGAACAAAAGACGCATGTTGTTAATTGTTTAGAAACATATTCAGCAATATAAAGCATAGGACTCTGACGCAGGAGTTAAATTCCATTAGAAAATAAATTCTTACAAAGGCCTCAGCCCCATCCAGCTGTAATGTGCCTGCGAAGCTCGCATGCCTTATCTTAGTACCAACACGTTAAGAAGACAGGCTGTGTTTTTATGCACTTGTGCTTTTTAAAATCCTCACAGAAGAACATCAGTGTTGTAGCCTTTTTTGGTAGTGAAATTTTTTTGGCCTTTGAGTTTTATAATTCAATTTGTAAGCCATGACCCCTCATAAACTGCTGTTATCACCCTGATTAATAAAGAGCCAATTTGCTGTTGCAGCTTCGTCACTTGGGGAATGACGAGGTCCATATCGTCTGGTCTGAACACTCCAGAGACTACCGCAGGGGTATTATCCCAACCGCCTTTGGAGATGTTTCAATCATTATTTACCCAATGAAGAATCACATGTTCTTCATCGCGATAACAAAGAAACCTGAGGTACGTTTTCATTGCATTGTTGTACTGACTCATAAAGCATTTGCTGTGTGATTCACTGTCATTGAAAATCAATGATACAAATATGTTAAAGGGGACTCTCATCCAGTTGAATGTCTTACATATATCTGAATTATGCATGCTTTATAGGAATTCAATATGAATTGGGATTTTCAAAGAATTTTTCATCATGAGCACAAAATTTTATTATTGTATTACTAGGCCTTTTTGGAAATTATATGTCAAATTTGTTACTTTGTAAATGTTTTAAGTTTTCTAAATTTTGTACTTTTGAAAAATTGTAACTTGAAATTTTGGGTATGTAGATTAATAATAAGAGTTGAAGGAACCCCATATCACATCTAGCATTTTGTGGAGAACTGTGGGTATGGAATCCAGCCTTGCCTGGTGTATGGGCACTTGCCAAGCCTCTGACTGTGCTAATGGGGTCAATCCTGCAGAATTGCAGGCATGTCCACGAAGAGGCCGGGCCTCTGGAGCACGGCCCACGTGATGAGTTTCAACAATTGGAGCACCTTGCTGCAGAATCAATTCAGCCATGTCAATTGGTATTGATCATGGGAAGAGCTGGAACAATCCAATGATCTGTGTGCTGTGTACTAAATTGGCTGCAGTTTCGATCCTTGTCATACCTTTAGTGGTATTTTAGCCATGCTTTATGTAGCGACTTGTTTTTGTTTTAGAATGACTAATAGAAGAGTGTTTTTAAAGTTCTTAAACATTAGCATATTAAGCCATCCCTCAAGAGGAATGACTTTGTGTTTTTCAGCTTGATAGTAAGTATAATCTTCATTTTCATTTCAAGTTGTTCTCCTGAAGGAGATGAAAGTTACCCTTCTGAAAACTCTCTTTTAAAGCTTTGAAATAATAGGCAACAGATTTATTGTTCATATTGGGATTTATGACCTAATCTAAAGGGTTAAAGTTGTGAGGATTAAATGAGCTAGTAAATAGAAAGTGCTTCAAACAGTGCCTGGTCCAGAGTGAAAGCTACTTAAGTGTTAGCTATTATTATTATTATTGTTGCTGTTGTTTTTTGTTATTACTACTATGGAGAGAGAATACTTAATGAATTCCAAGTTTAACATGCTTATTATTCTCAGAATAGATGCATTGTGGGTCAACTCCTGAATTCATAAAAGTCCCATTCTGGCTGTTGCAAAGCCTGACATAAAGGGAACCCTCTTTTCTATTGAGGGAACGCAGATGCCAAAAGTCACTTCATATTAAATATTTGCATCATTTTTTATTCTGATCTCCATGTGCGTGAAGTTTTCAGTTTTGTGTATGAAAATGGCTCTTAGTGCTAACATTTGTATTTGTCCATGAAGAGCACTACTTTAAAGAATT
The DNA here is from genome assembly GCF_009828535.3 of Hylobates moloch. Taxonomy (NCBI): domain Eukaryota; kingdom Metazoa; phylum Chordata; class Mammalia; order Primates; family Hylobatidae; genus Hylobates; species Hylobates moloch. The sequence goes on from NW_026652296.1 coordinate 40,795,525, forward strand.
AAACTGAAAATTTTAATATAAGGGAACCAGTGAATTTAGTGTCTTATAGCTTTCAAAAAGAGGAAATGTGTTTCTTTAATATTTAGTATGGATTAATTGGCTTTATTAGCTCATTTTCAACAATGGGCCTCTAAAATGACATTTAATGTCCTAAAAATGTCACCTTTATTTTTAAATAAAAAACATACAAGGCATTTTAATTCACTTCATATAATCAAAAGTGATTTTTTAAAAAGGTAGTACACTATAATACATGAATATAATTATTAACATACCTTATAAACTTTCTTATAAAATGTTTGCACATTTTATGAATTTGGCTAAAATTCTGACAAGAGGAATTGAGCAAATCGCTTTTTTAATATTTTAATTCAAAAAGCCTAAAGGGAAGAAGAGAATAATGGCCAACTGGAAATTTAGTATTATCCTTACATTTAAAGTACAAACCATTACAATGTAATAAAATTAATCCAGACATTTCCAGGGCAAGTGTGGCTGACCTTTTGTTCACCAACCACTGACCCCAGGGTGAATGCAAGAGGCTTGCGGAGAGAAAGTCTGTTTGTTTGGCTTCAGTCCCTGGTATTTAAATTGCATTCCCTAATCAAATGAAAAGGCTGTCCTCTCTATCAGGTTACAGAATCCATGGCAACATTTGGCCTTTTATATCCATAATGTTAGCCTTTTTGTTTGCATCTAAGTAGAGACACCTGGAGCAATGTTAACATTAACCGATTTAGCATTAATAGCTTCATTATATAAGAATTTCTGATCAGATAGCTGTTACTTTTGTTATATTGCTTCAGCTTGTATTGTTGTCATTTTTTATCTCCCTGCTTGGCAACCAGGCAATGATTTGCAAATTTTTTTTGTCTTGATTAATTAAGCAATATAATTATCAGTAACCGTGATGCAGTCTTTGCTCAACAAAGCTTCTGAGAGAAAACAATGGTAAGTCTGTTAGTATGAATGCATTCCACGCGTCCCAGATGCATGAGGATATTACGGACAATGAGGGGAAAGGCCGCCTGTGAGCGAGGACAAAGGGTGCCACGCAGACTCGACACACTGCACATACCGCCAGGGACATGCTGCGGGCTCCCTGGGACACAGACGCCTCGTTAGATTACAGCTAGTCAGCAGAGATTAATTCTCAGCCATTTGGTACAATAATTTACCCATTCCCCAGCCTTTTAACTAGTGCTCCTTACTGTGGAAGGGAAGGCTTTGTACTCAAAAGGTTTATTTAACCTTGCCTACTTTTAGGGATCTCCACCAAAATCATTATTTTTTTCTTAGAAATTGTAATGACGCAGCTGCTTGAAGTTAAGGAATATTCCTTTTGAAGGACAGGATATGCATAAGTTTCCAAAATTGTAGGTAGAGTCAAAGGCATTTTTTTAGCACCTGTATATTTCATCTGAGTATAGTATGACTCTGTGGTCTAAGTACATTTATTTTACTGTTCTCTGGGCAGCCATACTCCTCTAAGAATAATTTTAATCCTTTTTTGGGAGAAAAAAAAAAAACCTCATCAGTACACAAAAGTCTTGCTCATTGGATAGAGTCATGCATATTCAAATTGTACTTTCATTCACTCGGCCTCATTAATAGCGTATGTAATAATGTAGGGCTATTTGTAATACAAGCTTACAGGCAGCATTGCTTCCAAGTCCTTTGAAATTTAACATATTTCGCTTTTTCATTCCATACACCTCCCTTAAATATACAAATTATGCGCCTGGCAGAATCCGCCTCCTCTTAATAATACACAGCATTTGTGAAATGGTATGTTGAAGAAGTGTGGGTGTGCTTGTGTGAACGCATAAAACCCTCTCATCTGAGTGGGCCTGTTCACTTCTTGAGCTTTGTATTGAACTTCTTTTTTTTCATTAAAAAAAAAAATCAGTGTGCTTAGCAGCATCATTCCATTGTTAAATTACTTTCAAAATAAGTCTATCTCCATAAACATTGACACAATCATTCTTTGGTCACAGAAAAGAAATGTGTTATTGTTAGACTTATGTTTTTTCCAGCTTTTATTACTAAGTCAGCAGTCAAGGAAAGACTTGCATATAGAGCAGAATGTGAGTGATTCAAGGGGTTTGTTAAAATGCCAGAGTTGTTCTTCAGAAAAGTGATTCATAGAGCTTCCACACTGCAGTGAGTACCCGTGCTGCTTTCCCTCTCAGTATCTGGAAGGTAATATTGGTGTTCAAAGTGTTTGCCTTCAGAAATTTGCGAAGGTAAGTTTTAGTGGCTTGGGCATGTTTATTTCCAGGCATTGTAGTGACTGGCTGGGGACCAGTTGACCAGAGGGTAGTTGTTTAGAAGCAGCCTTGAGCAGGAGCAGTTGAGACAAGAGGAAGTTTTGGTGAAGTGTCCTCCTCTTCACCTCAACCAGAGTGTCCCTTTTGTAAATGGAAAATATGCTAATGTCCTCTGAACTCTACTTACTCAGCCCTGGTACATATGAGCATGGAGAAAAAAAACGATAGTGATTCAGCGATTTCTGAAAAGCATAGGAGGGGAAGTAGTAAGACAGGAGATGGGACACCAGAGTTCCAGTTCTAAGCCTACCACAAGATGGTAGGTGTCTTGGGCAGATCTTTCTGTTTCTTTGAATCTTAGCTTCCTCAGCTGTGAAATGCTGGTTGAGAACCAAGGCTTCTGTGTAGTCCTTACAGGGATTCTAAATGCCTTTTTTTTTTTGGATCCTCTTGTTCCTAGCTGCCCGTACCTTTCCTTAAGTTGTCCTGACTATCCCCAGAGCATCATATAAGTAGTCGCTGTCTCTCTTGAAGGTTCAGCAGCTATTGTGAGTGAGTGAGTGTGTCTGTGTGTATGTGTGTGTGTGTGTGTTTTCATGTGTGTTCATGCATCCCTCTTCAGGGTGACATCTAGCCCAGGACCTGTACCTGGAGCAGGTGCCCCGAAATGCTGGGAAAAGGCTGTTGTGCCAGAAGTTGCAAGAGCATTTGCACGTGGGAGGCTGAGAGGAGCCTAGGATTGGCACTGAGTTTGAAAGGAAGTCTTTTAAGCTTACTAGTGTGGCCTCACGGTATAGGGAGAGTGTTTGACTTTGCAACATGGTTATGTAAATTTCTTTCTTTTCATTTTATATGTGCAGTTTTCTTAAATATTTATCCCAATCACAGCCAACTAACCTGTTTAAGATTAAATCGTGCCCTTTAAAATGCTCTGGGAACTTCTCAGGGAAAATAAATTGTTAACCTTTGATTGAATATACAAAGAATTATTTATTTAGAAAAGATCATTGAAAATACCAAACAACCAGAATGTACTAAAATAGGTTATTAAATGGATTACTATGTTATGTTCTGTTTGGGTAATTTATTATTATTGTTATTAGCATTATTTTTAGTAAAGGAATGACATTGAGAACTATGTGAAAAGGCATCTGTCATTTGCAGATGTTAAATTAAAATCAAATTTCTTCTCTAATTCATTGCCACTTCTAATTAGAGGAATTCCCTAGATACAGGGGATTTGTATTATTCCTTTTGTCCAGTTTTTGAAAGACTGAGTCACCCACGAGCAGTTGCTGAAGAATACTAAAGAATGTTTATTTATACAATAAGCCTTGATACAGATGGAAGAAAATCTATAGCCTACTATTATTAGCTCTTAGCTGCTGTTTTATCTTTCACAACAATTTGGCTTTTGAGAATTTCTTCTCAACTGATTTTCCTCAGAAGTTGACGTCGTTTCCCCTTTCTTAAGTTGATCTTTGCATATACATCCTCTTCTTATTTGCTTTATCTTCTCTCCTTTGGCCAGCCAGAGCCAGCCTGTGTAAATGCATACCAAATGGCAAATGGTAGTGTAGGAAAGCAAGGCAGCTCTCATTCCCTGCCTCTGAGCTACTCAATAGGAAGGGCCTTTTGGCTCAAGAGACAGCACACTCCCCAGACCCCTTGGCCTGCGACTGCCTAGGTTCCTGCACACAGGTGCACACAATGTCAGCCACTCAGCCCAGCAAGGAGGATGGGTGTCCAGAGCACACAGAACTTTTCTGTGAAAACGAAGGAGCACTCATTGCCCCAAATCAGATAATTTATCTTTACAGTAGTATTTTCTATGCTATACTTGAAATGTATTAGTTTGTTGTTGTTGGGTTTTTTGCTCTTGCTTTTTTTTCATGAATACTTTCATTACAACTCCACCTCACCGATTACTGGACTGCTTTTAGTATAAGCCATAAGAGGAAGTACACTTATTTTTTTTATATAGAATATTTTTTTTCTTTTTTTTTTTATTATACTTTAGGGTTTTAGGGTACATGTGCACAATGTGCAGGTTTGTTACATATGTATCCATGTGTCATGTTGATTTCCTGCACCCATTAACTCGTCATTTAGCATTAGGTGTATCTCCTAATGCTGTCCCCTCCCACCTCCCCCCACCCCACAACAGTCCCCGGAGTGTGATGTTCCCCTTCCTGTGTCCATGAGTTCTCATTGTTCAATTCCCACCTATGAGTGAGAACATGCGGTGTTTGGTTTTTTGTCCTTGCGATAGTTTACTGAGAATGATGTTTTCCAGTTTCATCCATGTCCCTACAAAGGACACGAACTCATCATTTTTTATGGCTGCATAGTATTCCATGGTGTATATGTGCCACATTTTCTTAATCCAGTCTATCGTTGTTGGACATTTGGGTTAGTTCCAACTCTTTGCTATTGTGAATAGTGCCGCAATAAACATACGTGTGCATGTGTCTTTATAGCAGCATGATTTATAGTCCTTTGGGTATATACCCAGTAATGGGATGGCTGGGTCAAATGGTATTTCTAGTTCGAGATCCCTGAGGAATCGCCACACTGACTTCCACAATGGTTGAACTAGTTTACAGTCCCACCAACAGTGTAAAAGTGTTCCTATTTCTCCACATCCTCTCCAGCACCTGTTGTTTCCTATTTTTTAATGATGGCCATTCTAACTGGTGTGAGATGGTATCTCACTGTGGTTTTGATTTGCATTTCTCTGATGGCCAGTGATGATGAGCATTTCTTCATGTGTTTTTTGGCTGCATAAATGTCTTCTTTTGAGAAGTGTCTGTTCATGTCCTCTGCCCACTTTTTGATGGGGTTGTTTGTTTTTTTCTTGTAAATTTGTTTGAGTTCATTGTAGATTCTGGATATTAGCCCTTTGTCAGATGAGTAGGTTGCAAAAATTTTCTCCCATTCTGTAGGTTGCCTGTTCACTCTGATGATAGTTTCTTTTGCTGTGCAGACGCTCTTCAGTTTAATGAGATCCCATTTGTCGATTTTGGCTTTTGTTGCCATTGCTTTTGGTGTTTTAGACATGAAGTCCTTGCCCACGCCTATGTCCTGAATGGTATTGCCTAGGTTTTCTTGTAGGATTTTAATGGTTTTAGGTCTAATATATGTCTTTAATCCATCTTGAATTAATTTTTGTATAAGGTGTAAGGAAAGGATCCAGTTTCAGCTTTCTACATATGGTTAGCCAGTTTTCCCAGCACCATTTATTAAATAGGGAATCCTTTCCCCATTTCTTGTTTTTGTCAGGTTTGTCAAAGATCAAATAGTTGTAGCTATGCGGCATCATTTCTGAGGGCTCTGTTCTGTTCCATTGATCTATGTCTCTGTTGTGGTACCAGTACCATGCTGTTTTGGTTACTGTAGCCTTGTAGTATAGTTTAAAGTCAGGTAGCATGATGCCTCCAGCTTTGTTCTTTTGGCTTAGGATTGACTTGGCGATGCGGGCTCTTTTTTGGTTCCATATGAACTTTAAAGTAGTTTTTTCCAATTCTGTGAAGAAAGTCATTGGTAGCTTGATGGGGATGGCATTGAATCTATAAATGACCTTGGGCAGTATGGCCATTTTCACGATATTGATTCTTCCAACCCATGAGCATGGAATGTTCTTCCATTTGTTTGTATCCTCTTTTATTTCCTTGAGCAGTGGTTTGTAGTTCTCCTTGAAGAGGTCCTTCACATCCCTTGTAAGTTGGATTCCTAGGTATTTTATTCTCTTTGAAGCAATTGTGAATGGGAGTTCACTCATGATTTGGCTCTCTGTTTGTCTGTTATTGGTGTACAAGAATGCTTGTGGTTTTTGTACATTAATTTTGTATCCTGAGACTTTGCTGAAGTTGCTAATCAGCTTAAGGAGATTTTGCGCTGAGACAATGGGATTTTCTAGATATACAATCATGTCATCTGCAAACAGGGACAATTTGACTTCCTCTTTTCCTAATTGAATACCCTTTATTTCCTTCTCCTGCCTGATTGCTCTGGCCAGAACTTCCAGCACTATGTTGAATAGGAGCGGCGAGAGAGGGCATCCCTGTCTTGTGCCAGTGTTCAGAGGGAATGCTTCCAGTTTTTGCCCATTGAGTATGATATTGGCTGTGGGTTTGTCGTAGATAGCTCTTATTATTTTGAGATACGTCCCATCAATACCTAATTTATTGAGAGTTTTTAGCATGAAGGGTTGTTGAATTTTGTCAAAGGCCTTTTCTGCATCTATTGAGATAATCATGTGGTTTTTGTCTTTGGTTCTGTTTATATGCTGGATTACATTTATTGATTTGCATATGTTGAACCAGCCTTGCATCCCAGGGATGAAGCCCACTTGATCATGGTGGATAAGCTTTTTGATGTGCTGCTGGATTCAGTTTGCCAGTATTTTATTGAGGATTTTTGCATCAATGTTCATCAAGGATATTGGTCTGAAATTCTCTTTTTTGGTTATGTCTCTGCCAGGTTTTGGTATCAGGACGATGCTGGCTTCATAAAATGTGTTAGGGAGGATTCCCTCTTTTTCTATCGATTGGAATAGTTTCAGAAGGAATGGTACCAGTTCCTCCTTGTACCTCTGGTAGAATTCAGCTGTGAATCCATCAGGTCCTGGACTCTTTTTGGTTGGTAAGCTATTGATTATTGCCACAATTTCAGAGCCTGTTATTGGTCTATTCAGAGATTCAACTTCTTCCTGGTTTAGTCTTGGGAGGGTGTATTTGTCGACGAATTTATCCATTTCTTCTAGATTTTCTAGCTTATTTGCATAGAGGTGTTTGTAGTATTCTCTGATGGTAGATTGTATTTCTGTGGGATCGGTGGTGATATCCCCTTTTTCGTTTTTTATTGCATCTATTTGATTCTTCTCTCTTTTCTTCTTTATTAGTCTTGCTAGCGGTCCATCAATTTTGTTGATCTTTTCAAAAAACCAGCTCCTGGATTCATTAATTTTTTGAAGGGTTTTTTGTGTCTCTATTTCCTTCAGTTCTGCTCTGATTTTAGTTATTTCTAGCCTTCTGCTAGCTTTTGAATGTGTTTGCTCTTGCTTTTCTAGTTCTTTTAATTGTGATATTAGGGTGTCAATTTTGGATCTTTCCTGCTTTCTCTTGTGGGCATTTAGTGCTATAAATTTCCCTCTACACACTGCTTGGAATGTGTCCCAGAGATTCTGGTATGTTGTGTCTTTGTTCTCGTTGGTTTCAAAGAACATCTTTATTTCTGCCTTCATTTCATTATGTGCCCAATAGTCATTCAGGAGCAGGTTGTTCAGTTTCCATGTAGTTGAGCGGTTTTGAGTGAGTTTCTTAATCCTGAGTTCTAGTTTGATTGCACTGTGGTCTGAGAGACAGTTTGTTATAATTTCTGTTCTTTTACATTTGCTGAGGAGAGCTTTACTTCCAACTATGTGGTCAATTTTGGAATAGGTGTGGTGTGGTGCTGAAAAAAATGTATATTCTGTTGACTTGGGGTGGAGAGTTCTGTAGATGTCTATTAGGTCCACTTTATGTAGAGCTGAGTTCAATTCCTGGATATCCTTGTTAACTTTCTGTCTCGTTGATCTGTCTAATGCTGACAGTGGGGTGTTAAAATCTCCCATTATTATTGTGTGGGAGTTTAAGTCCCTTTGTAGGTCACTGAGGACTTGCTTTATGAATCTGGGTGTTCCTGTGTTGGGTGCATATATATTTAGGATAGTTAGCTCTTCTTGTTGAATTGATCCCTTTACCATTATGTAATGGCCTTCTTTGTCTCTTTTGATCTTTGTTGGTTTAAAGTCTATTTTATCAGAGACTAGGATTGCAACCCCTGCCTTTTTTTGTTTTCCAGTTGCTTGATAGATCTTCCTCCATCCCTTTATTTTGAGTCTATGTGTGTCTCTGCACATGAGATGGGTTTCCTGAATACAGCACACTGATGGGTCCTGACTCCTTATCCAGTTTGCCAGTCTGTGTCTTTTGATTGGAGCATTTAGCCCATTTACATTTAACGTTAATATTGTTATGTGTGAATCTGATCCTGTCATTATGATGTTAGTTGGTTATTTTGCTCGTTAGTTGCTATAGTTTCTTCCTAGCCTCGATGGTCTTTACAATTTGGCATGTTTTTGCAGTGGCTGGAACCGGTTGTTCCTTTCCATGTTTAGTGCTTCCTTCAGGAGCTCTTTTAGGGCAGGCCTGGTGGTGACAAAATCACTCAGCGTTTGCTTGTCTGTAAAGTATTTTATTTCTCCTTCACTTATGAAGCTTAGTTTGGCGGGATAGGAAATTCTGGTTTGAAAATTCTTTTCTTTAAGAATGTTGAATATCGGCCCCCACTCTCTTCTGGCTTGTAGAGTTTCTGCTGAGAGATCAGCTGTTAGTCTGATGGGCTTCCCTTTGTGGGTAACCCGACCTTTCTCTCTGGCTGCCCTTAACATTTTTTCCTTCATTTCAACTTTGGTGAATCTGACAATTATGTGTCTTGGAGTTGCCCTTCTCGAGGAGTATCTTTGTGGCGTTCTCTGTATTTCCTGAATCTGAATGCTGGCCTGCCTTGCTAGATTGGGGAAGTTCTCCTGGATAATATCTTGCAGAGTGTTTTCCAACTTGGTTCCATTCTCCCCATCATTTTCAGGTACACCAATCAGACGTAGGTTTGGTCTTTTCACATGGTCCCAAATTTCTTGGAGGCTTTGTTCATTTCTTTTTATTCTTTTTTCTCTAAACTTCCCTTCTCTCTTCATTTCATTCATTTCATCTTCCATCAGCGATACCCTTTCTTCCAGTTGATCGCATCTGCTATTGAGGCTTCTGCAATCTTCGCGTAGTTCTCGAAACTTGGCTTTCAGCTCCATCAGCTCCTTTAAGCCCTTCTCTCCATTGGTTATTCTAGTTATCCATCCTTCTAATTTTTTTTCAAAGTTTTTAACTTCTTTGCTATTGTTTTGAATTTCCTCTTGTAGCTCAGAGTAGTTTGAACGTCTGAAGCCTTCTTCTCTCAACTCATCAAAGTCATCCTCCATCCAGCTTTGTTCCGTTGCTGGTGAGGAACTGCGTTCCTTTGGAGGAGGAGAGGTGCTCTGTTTTTTAGAGTTTCCAGTTTTTTTGCTCTGTTTTTTCCCCATCTTTGTGGTTTTATCTACTTTTTGTCTTTGATGATGGTGATGTACAGATGGGTTTTTGGTGTGGATGTCCTTTCTGTTTGTTAGTTTTCCTTCTACCAGACAGGACCCTCAGCTGCAGGTCTGTTGGAGTTTACTAGAGGTCCACTCCAGACCCTGTTTGGCTGGGTGTCAGCAGCGGTGGCTGCAGAACAGCGGATTTTCGTGAGACCACAAATTCAGCTGTCTGATAGTTCCTCTGAAAGTTTTGTCTCAGAGGAGTGCCCGGTTGAATGAGGTGTCAGTCTGTCCCTACTTGGGGGGTGCCTCCCAGTTAGGCTGCTCAGGGGTGAGGGACCCACTTTAGGAGGCAGTCTGTCCGTTCTCAGATCTCCAGCTGCGTGCTGGGAGAACCACTACTCTCTTCAAAGCTGTCAGTCAGACAGGAACATTTAAGTCTGTGGAGGTTCTTGCTGAGTTTTTGTTTGTCTGTGCCCTGCCCTCAGAGGTGGAGCCTACAGAGGCAGGCAGGCCTCCTTGAGCTGTGGTGGGCTCCACGCAGTTCGAGCTTCCTGACTGCTTTGTTTACCTAAGCAAGCCTGGGCAATGGTGGGCGCCCCTCCCCCAGCCTCGCTGCCGCCTTGCAGCTTGATCTCAGACTGCTGTGCTAGCAATCAGCGAGACTCCGTGGGCATAGGACCCTCCGAGCCAGGTGCGGGACACAATCTCCTAGTGTGCTGTTTTCCAGGCCCGTTGGAAAAGCGCAGTATTAGGATGGGACTGACCCGATATTCCAGGTGCCGTCTGTTTCCCCTTTCTTTGACTAGGAAGGGGAACTCCCTGACCCCTTGTGCTTCCCGAGTGAGGCAATGCCTCGCCCTGCTTCGGCTCATGCACAGTGCGCTTCACCGACTGTCCTGCACCCACTGTTAGGCACTCCCTAGTGAGATGAAACCGGTACCTCAAGCAGAAATGCAGAAATCACCCGTCTTCTGTGTCGCTGGGGCTGGGAGCTGGAGACCGGAGCTGTTCCTATTCGGCCATCTTGGCTCCACCCCCCGTATAGAATATTTTTTAAATAAACTCTCTGAAGTGTGGTGTTACTGAAGATAGAAGGAAGAAAGGGTTATTCTTTTTTTCTTATTTCTTATTTGAACCTGGCAACACGAATGATCTTAGACTATGAGTAGATTCTTAATTTTCCTTTTTGGAACTGAAACGCCTGTGTTTTCTACCAGTACTGTTGTAGAGGGAAAGCTCATTATTAGTCATCACTTGTAGAACAGTCTCCTCCTTCTTTGCTCCCATGTGAATTCTCATAGGTCCAACTGCTTCCTCTGTGCTGTAGACACTGATATCAAAATAGCTTTGCCCAATCTTTGCAGTTTTTAAATCTTTATGTTTTAATTGTGGAACATTTTCCTCAAACCCACCAAACAAAACTATGGCAGTGGAAGAAGGCTACTCAGGATCCCAAGGCCACTCCCGTCACCCTTCCCCTGGCCTTTCATGCATCTCCATGAAGCAAAAGACAGATGGTCACAAGAGATCTTATTCTAGAAATGTCGAAAGGAGCAACAGATTTGGTTAATGCCCAGCAATCAGTCCCTTGGGAACAGGAGTGCTTCATTCAGTCAAGCAGGCAACATCTATCTGTTGAGGCTGCTTCATGCCAGGTACTGTGTCAAGGGCTGGGGGTCCCACTCTCCTGGAATCTAAATTTTAGTAAGGGAGATGGCCAGTAAATAAGTAAATAAATGGTTGAGCCGAGACTCTTTTATAGGAATGGGTATTTCAAAGAAAGTAAAGCAGAGTGATAGAATGGGCAGGAAGGAGGCTGCTTTATTTATTTTATATGTATATATATATATATATATTTTATTATACTTTAGGTTTTAGGGTACATGTGCACAATGTGCAGGTTTGTTACATATGTATCCATGTGCCATGTTGATTTCCTGCACCCATTAACTCATCATTTAGCATTAGGTATATCTCCTAATGCTGTCCCTCCTCCCTCCCCCCACCACACAACAGTCCCTGGAGTGTGATGTTCCCCTTCCTGTGTCCATGAGTTCTCATTGTTCAATTCCCACCTATGAGTGAGAACATGCGGTGTTTGGTTTTTTGTCCTTGCCATAGTTTACTGAGAATGATGTTTTCCAGTTTCATCCATGTCCCTACAAAGGACATGAACTCATCATTTTTTATGGCTGCATAGTATTCCATGGTGTATATGTGCCACATTTTCTTAATCCAGTCTATCGTTGTTGGACATTTGGGTTGGTTCCAACTCTTTGCTATTGTGAATAGTGCCACAATAAACACACGTGTGCATGTGTCTTTATAGCAGCATGATTTATAGTCCTTTGGGTATATACCCAGTAATGGGATGGCTGGGTCAAATGGTATTTCTAGTTCTAGATCCCTGAGGAATCGCCACACTGACTTCCACAATGGTTGAACTAGTTTACAGTCCCACCAACAGTGTAAAAGTGTTCCTATTTCTCCACATCCTCTCCAGCACCTGTTGTTTCCTGACTTTTTAATGATGGCCATTCTAACTAGTGTGAGATGGTATCTCACTGTGGTTTTGATTTGCATTTCTCTGATGGCCAGTGAGGAGGCTGCTTTAATTCAGATAGGGAGATGTCTGGTTTCCAGTCGGTATGTAGGGAGCTTGATAGTAATCACTGCCATCCTCACAGCAAGAAAAAGAACAAGCTGATAATCAGCAGTTAACTGATAATCAATCAGTTCTTCTTAGATTCATCAGATAATTGAAATGACCAGGCAAACCCCTGTCCCTAAAGTTAGAGAGACAGGCAGATACAGAGAATCACAGCTTATCGGAACAGAAGCCCAGGAGCAGAAACCTCTGGGAAACCAATACCACAGTAGGAATACTTAAATTATAATTCACCAATTGCAGGAGGCTTAGTGTGGGCAAATCTGAGAGTTAAATAGAGTCAAGTGGGGCTGGCTGACAATCCCCCACACTTTTGTGAGTTCTACCTCTAGGACACCTACCAGGTTCTCACAGTAAAAACGAGGAAAATCCCCTCTTTGGCAGAAAAAGGGAGAAAGCAGTCATTTGGAAATACAGTTGACCTTTCAGCAACATGGGTTTGAACTGTGTGGGTCCACCTACACATGGATTTTTTTCAACCAAACACAGATGGAAAATATACAGTATTCGTGGGAGACGAAACCCATGTAAATGGAGGGCTGACTTTTGGTATTTGTGGGCCAATTGTGGGAATTAAGTATGCTTGAATTTTGGCATGCACAGGGGTGGAGCATTGGTTCTGGAGGCAGTTCCCCTCATATACCTAGGTATGACTATATACCCAAAGTATTTTGTTCTTAACAAAGTCTGCCCTCAAGAGAAACTTTTTTTTTTTTTTTTTTTTTTTTTTGAGACCGAGTCTGGCTCTGTCACCCAGGCTAGAGTGCAGTGGTATGATCTCAGCTCACTGCAACCTCTGCCTCCAGGGCTCAAGCAATCCTCGCACCTCAGCCTCCTGAGTAGCTGGGACTAAAGGCGTATGCCACCATGCCTGGCTAAGTTTTGTGTGTTTTTTTGGAGAAAGCGGGATTTCACCATGTTGCCCAGGCTAGTCTCAAACTCCTGAACTCAAGTGATCCACTCACCTCAGCCTCCCAAAGTGCTGATATTACAGGCATGAGCCACTGTGCCCAGCCAAGAGAAACTATTTTAACACAACCTGTCTGGCCTGGGGGAAGGGAAACACTTAATACCAATGCCCTCTAGTCTCCTATCTCATCTAAGTTGGAATTGGAAGGAGACAAGAAAACAAAACTGAGAAGCACTTTTGAAGGTCACAGTCCAGGGGCACAGGCTCACTGAAAGACTGAGACCTAATCCTAGGACTATAGAATGCTTCCTCTTCTCCATACCTAACTACAATATCAGAAGGGCTTTTGTATAGTAACAGGGAGTACAGCTGAAAGAACTGCACATCCCAGATCTTATTTAAGAAAAGTTATGTAAAAAAGCCTAGAAATAACATGGGTGATAAAAGCAAGGTCATTCAAAGAAATTTTAACCTCTGACATCTACAGCTATAGAAAACAAGAAGCACAGCCTGTTAGCCAATTAAACGTAAAACCCCACATTTGAGGCCTGATTACTTCAGTTCATTTTACCTGATACATCATATCCAGCTTTCAACAAAAAGTACAAGGCACACTAAAAGGCAAAATAAACAATTCTAAGAGACAGAGCAGGTATCAAAACCAGACTCAAATATGGCAGAGATTTTAGAATAATCAGATTGACAATTTAAAATAACTATGATTAATATGCTAAGGATACTAATGGAAAAAGTGGACAACATATAAGAAGAGATGGCTAATGTAAATAGAGAGATAGGCACTCCAAGAAATAATTAAAATGAAATGCTAGAAACCAAAAACCCTATGACAGAAACAAAGAATGCCTGATGGGCTCATGAGTAAACTGGGCATGGCCAAGGAGAGGAATTGTGAGCCTGAGGATGTGTCAGTAGAAACCGTGAAACCGTGAAACTGGAATGTAGAGGGGAGAAAAGGTTGAAAAACATCTGAACAGAACTTCCAAGACCTGTGTGACAATCACAAAAGGTGTAACAACATGTAATGAGACTACAAGGAAGAGAAAGGAGAAGAAATATTGGAAATTGTCATGGCTGAGAATTTTTCAAAATTATTGACAGATCCAGGAAGCACCAGGAGCACCAAGGAGAATAAATATCAAAATGTCTATACCTAGGTACATACAAAGCACAGAAAACCAAAAACGAAGAGAAAATCTTGAAAGGAGCCAGAAGGCTCCTATGCTGGTACCAGTAGCTGCAGAAGAGCAAGGGTAATAAATAGGGCTTCTCTTCAGAAACTGAGCAATCAAGAAGAGAGTGGCATAATATATTTAAAGTGTTGAAAGGAAAAAACAAAAACAAAAAACTACCAACCTAGAATTCTGTATCCAGAGAAATTATCCTTCAAAAGTGAAGGAGAAAGAACTTCTCAGACAAAAGTTGAGGGAATAAGTGATTAGTAGACCTGCCTTGCCTTTCCTTCATCATCAAAAAAAAAAAGAAATTATATAAGTCATAAAGATTTACTCACCTAAAGAAGGGAAAAGCTTTAGAGAAGGAAGAAATGTAGGTAAAATGAAATCTTTTTTTAATTCTTTTTTTGAAACAGACTGTCAGTCTGTTGTCCAGGCTGGAGTATAGTGGCATGATCATGGCTCACTGCAACCTGGACCTCCCCAGGCTCAGGTGATCCTCCTACCTCGGCTTCCTGGATAGCTGGGACTACAGGCACACACCACCATGCCTGGCTAATTTTGTGTTTTTTCTAGAGACAGGGTTTTGCCATGATGCCCAGGCTGGTCTTGAACTCCTGGGCTCAAGTGATCTGGTCATCTTGGCCTCCCAAAGTGCTGGGATTACAGGCATGAGCCACCACACCCAGCCCTTTTCTTATTCTTAATTGATCTAACAGATAACAATATGTTCTAGATAATAATAGCAACCAATATTTCATACTTATAGCATATGGATAAGTAATAAATTATAGCAATGTTATACGGATAGGAGGGAGGAATTGGGAATACTCTCTTATAAGGAACTTCCACTACCTATGAAGCAGTATAGTGTTATTTGAAAGTGGATTTGGGTTAGTTATAAATGTATTTTCAAACTCAGGGCAACCACCAATAAAACGTTTTTAAAAGAATTATAATATGCCAAGAGAGGAGAAAAATTGACTCATATAAAATTCTCACTTAAAACTAGAGAAGGCAGCAAATGAGTGGAAGACCAAAAAAGAAAACAAAGAATAAGGCCAATGAATAAAATACATGTCAGTGGTCTTAAATATATCAATTAAAAGAGACTGTCAGAGTGGGTGCCAAAGAAGCCAAGACCCAACTATTTATGTTGTCTACAGGAGACCCACTTTAAATATGAAGACACAGATTAAAAGTAAAGGGATGGAGAAAGATATACCATGCTCACACCAATCAAAGAAAGCTGGAATAACTATATTAATTTCAGATGGAGCTAACATCAGAGCAGGGAAAATTATCAGGGGTACAGGGGACGTTACATAGCAGAACCTGCAAGGCCACAGTGAGGAGTTGGCCCAAATCCTGAACTTGATGAACTAAAGCAGGGGTGTCCAATCTTTTGCCTTCCAAGGGCCACATTGGAAAAAGAATTATCTTGGGCCACACATAAAATACACTAACACTTATAGTAGCTAATGACCTTAAAAAAAATTGCAAAAAAAAAAAATCTCATAATGTTTTAAGAAAGTTCCGAATTTGTGTTGGGCCACATTCAAAGTCATCCAGGGCCGCATGTGGCCCACAGGCCATGGGTTGCACAAGCTTAAGCTACAGCAAATCAGTTAGCCCCTCTAGCCTTCATCTCTTCCTCTCTGAAGTAGGGATAAAGTGCTGGCCTCATGGAGTTGTTGTGAGAATTACATACTGTACATTGAGCACTGAGATGAGAACCAGGTTCAGTAATTAGGGGTCATAGTCATTGGGCTCATCATCAAAAATGAAATGTTCCTGGGCTTTTAAACCCCTTGTCTATGATTCTTTTGTTATTTTGTCTTAATCTTGTAATCCAAAAATATCTATTATGTATATTATTTTCATCTCTAATCACTGAGAATCATTTACTCCAAAGGCATCAAAGGAGAATCACTTACAGGCCAAATTAAGTGATGAACCGTCTTTAAAATATATTCATGGAGATGCCATATTGTTCCCTAAGAGGACTTTCTTACTATTTGGAAATCTCTTTCCGTGTCTGGCTCAGGCTCTGCAAGATAGAATGTAAATCGGTCTTTTCCCACCTTCGAGAAACTAGCCCAAGCCCAATGAACCATTTTCTGAGCAGCCTCTCCTCAGAGAGTGCTGCTTGCTGGTGCTCCATGGAGTTATGTGCTCTCCTCAGAGAGTGCTGCTTGCTGGTGCTCCATGGAGTTATGTGCTCTCTT